>NW_006291504.1:3165311-3175841 GCF_000327345.1 Myotis davidii | reverse complement strand
AGCGCCCCTGGGAGTGCGCGTCTCGCGTGTTTCACTTCCGGGCAGATGACACCCAGGAGCACGGCAGTCACGTGTCACCCCCCAATGTCCTAACCTTCAGCTTCTTTCCTAAACACCGTTTCCTAAACACGTGCACCTAACAGGGCGGGGAGCCTCCCTCCCGATGCCGGCTGCCCTGGGGCCGGCTCCCCGGGCCTGGCGGTGAAAACAGCCCCTGGGAGTGCGCGTCTCGCGTGTTTCACTTCCGGGCAGATGACACCCAGGAGCACGGCAGTCACGTGTCACCCCCCAATGTCCTAACCTTCAGCTTCTTTCCTAAACACCGTTTCCTAAACACGTGTGCACCTAACAGGTGCCTGTGGCCCTGGCCGGTTAGCTCAGTGGGTAGATCGACGGCCTGCGGACTGAAGGGTCCCGGGTTCGATTCCCGGTCGGGGCACATGCCCGGGTTGCGGGCTCATCCCCAGTAGGGGGCGTGCAGGAGGCAGCCGATTTATGCCTCATTGCTGCTTCTATCGCTCTGAAATCAATTTTAAAAAGACGACTTTGTAAGGCGGCATCACACTTAACGAATTCCTTCATCGAATCCCTAGTCCACACTTAGATCTTCACAATGGTCTCCTGTCCACAAGGTGTGTAGACAAAAGTTTTCCAAAAGCATAAGCCATATTTGTGAACACAAAGAACACAAACAAATAGGATGTCAATCCTTTGGAGCCTGCCCTGGTAGTAAAGACCCAGCACCAGCATCTCAGGACAATCTCTCCTCCTTGTTCCTTAAGACCTGGTGTGGCCGTGGCCCGTGTGGTTCAATGGGTTGGGCGTTCTCTCCTGCAGGGAGAGGTCGCAGGTTTGATTCCAGCTCAAGGGCACATGCCCGAGTGCAGGAAGCAGGAGGTGGCTCATCAATGCTACTTTCTTACGTTCACACATCGATGTTTCTCTTTTCCTCTCCCTTCCTCTCTCAAATCAAGAATAATAACATATTAAACAAAACAAAAAAACCCCCACGTTTTAAAGATCTAGTTGTGGAGGGCCTCGAGTACCTGCCAAGGAGTTTGCAAATTCATCCCTGCAAATCCTGATGCTCCTTCCACCTAGCTCCTCCCTTTCCCACAAATCCTATGGGAAATGCTGCTCCCTCAGTGCCCTGCTCCTGGGTCCCTCGCTGGGGCAGGCTGCCCCCGGGGAGGAGGTCCCACTGCGCTTGGAGACAGGTTTGATGTGGGCTTTGGGTGTGAGTGTGAGCTCCACGAATAGGCTGTAGGTTTCTTGGGGGAAATTCGTGCCCCACAAGGTATGGATCTGAGTGCAGGGGAGGCCTCGATCATTTCCGACTCTCCACTTCCTTTTCACATGTTGAGAGGTTCGCAAGAGACGGTATTGGGCTGTGGTGGAGTCTGAGTGTGTGGGTTGCGGGCCGGCCCAGCCGTTGATGAACCACGTGGCTGTGAGCAAGTGACCCTGCCCAGGCTGTTTCCTCCTGTGTCAAATGGGGTTGCACGGTATTTACATCTTGGCTTGTTCTGTGGGTTAAAATAACACAGATAGGGAACCTGGAGCGGGAGCTAACACAAATAGCCACGAGCAATTTTATGGTGTGTCCATTTGCCTAGAGGCTGTCTCCAGTCTCTGCTCAGGTCCTCATCCCTTTAAGTCCCTAGCTCCCCCAGGGGGGTTCCCTGCATGTGGGCTGCCCTCCTCTGCTCCTTTTCATGGTCTCACCCCTCAAGGTCTCCCTGCTTGGCAAGGACCATGAACTCCTCCTCCACCGGGTCTTCAAATCCTCTCCCACATGTCGGGCTGTCAGTGGCCTTCACATCGTTTGTCTGATTTTCTTTCTGCTCTAAAGAGTCAAGAGGAGCTGGACTTTTCTCATGTGTTTCAGTCTCCTCCTCCCCCTCCTCCTCCTCCTCCTTTTTTTCAGGGGAAAAGCCCTCTGGTGGTTCATGTTTGGCTTCTGCGAGCCTAAACTCTCTCCACCTCTGTTATTTCCGACCCGATTCCCGCTCATATTTTGCGTGTGTTTTCCTTTATTTACCACACCATCTCCATTTCTGAGGGCTGCCATGGACAGCATCGTTACCGGCTGATCTCGTAGGTCAACAAGTGATTTCGGAACAGTTCCCTGCACTCCAGGACACACGGCCGCTCCCCGTCCTCACACACTGAGTCAGACCGTGTCCGTGTGAGCCCTGCCGCACTTCAGCCACCCACGGCGTGTTCTGCGTGTTTTGCAGGGAGCTCACGTATGGGAGGTCCGACGTGCTCGGGCGGCGAAGGGAGCCAGCCCCGCACCTCATGGCGTGGCTCAGGCACCACGAAGTGCTGAGTCACAGTGCACCCGCGGGCTGCCCTCACCAGGCCAGGATTGCAAGTTCGAGGCTGGAGAGATGCTGGATTCCTGCCAGGCTTCTCGCGTTCAGTTCCTCATCAGCAGCTTGGTGCACTTGTGCAGCTGCTGGGCGGAGTGGGAGGAGGTGGGGAAGGACTGGGAGGGAGTGGACGAATGATAATATGGTCAAGGACGTTGCCCCTGCTCACCACAAACAACACAGACCCCTGCGGTCCATCCCGTTAGCCAGCCCTGTGTGTACATGGCTCAGGCGGGCCAGAGAGGCGTTTTGCTGCCTGCCTTTAATATCACTAAACTCTTTAAAACAGTGGTTCTCAACCTTCCTAATGCCGCGACCCTTTAATACAGTTCCTCATGTTGTGACCCAACCATAACATTATTTTCGTTGCTACTTCCTAACTGTCATGTTGTTATGAACCGTAATGTAAATATCTGATATGCAGGATGGTCTTAGGCGACCCCTGTGAAAGGGTCGTGACCCACAGGTGAGAACCGCTGCTTTAAAATGTGTTTTCTGTTGATTTGAGAGAGAGAGGAAGGGAGAGAGATAGATACATCGGCCGGCTGCCCTCGCCGGGAATTGAACCGTGACCTCCTGATTCACGGGTTGATGCTCAACCACTGAGCAACACCGGCTGGGCAGGACTGACCAGTTTCCTAAATGAAAAAGAAAAAAGAGAGCTTGATTTAATCTACCGTAGAAAAATGTCACTAAGTGACGTTCACCATCAACTTATTATTCACGGTTGTGCCGACCTCTCCTTGAATGTTTGTTAGCCCTGTAGACATCTTACAAGGAAATGAAGATGAAAAATGTTTTTATTAAGACATTTATGTTATTCAAAGGTCTAACCTATTTAAAAATTATACAAAGAAATCTTGCTTCCACCCCCATCCTCTCTACCTCCATTGCCAATATTTCTTCATTACCTTCTCTTTTTCTACGCAAGTTATGCAAATACATTGATATACATATGTGTGTGTGTGTGTGTGTGTGTGTGTGTGTATATTGTTGATTTCAGAGAGGAAGGGAGAGGGAGAGAGAGACAGAAACATCAATGATGAGAGAGAATCATTGAGTGGCTGCCTCCTGCATGCCCCCTACTGGGGATCAAGCCCACAACCGGGGCCTGTGCTCTGACCCAGAATGGAACCATGACCTCCTGGTTCATAGGTCGGCGCTCAACCCCTGAGCCACGCCAGCCGGGCCCCAAATTTATATTCTTATCTACACTTTTTGTTAATAGAAAGAATTGGATACTCTATGTACTGCTCTGCACTGGCTTTGGTGATCTAATAAATCCTGAAAATTCTCATCAGTACGTAGATTTTCCTCATTTCTCCCTCCCTCTCTCTCTCTCTCTCTCTCTCTCTCTCTCTCTCGGTAAAAGTTTTATTGAAATATAGCAACATACATCATGATTCATTTAATCAGTTCCCTATTGATGAGCAGTTGACTTGTTATCTGCTCAGTAAGATACGTATCTATGCCAGAAATGAAAAGGCCTTAGAAATTATTCTTTACTTCCCAACCATGAGAAAATAAGGTCTAATTCCTCAGGGGCATTCTACAGGCTGAATCAAGTTCTGAATTTATTTTTGATAGTTCAATTTTGAAGAACATTGCTTTAATCAAGAGAAAAAATGTACGTTTTCTGTAGTACAGAGGGCATTCATATTTCGTACCCCAAATTAAACAGCTCCCAGGGGACTATAGAAAGCCAACCGCCAGCCCAGCTGGTGTGGCTCAGTGTTTTGAGCATCGATCTATGAACCAGGAGGTCATGGTTCAATTCCCCGTCAGGGTTGCGGGCTCGATCCCCAGTGTGGGGGGTGCAGGAGGCCAATCAATGTTCTTTCTCATCATTGATGTTTCTATCTCTCTCTCTCCCTCTTCCTTCCTCTCTGAAATCAATAAAGAAAAAAAAAAGGAAAGAAAGAAAGAAAGCCAACAGCCATCAGCATCGGCACTTACCACCTGAGCTCGAAGCTGTGAGCTTTCCCTGTGATCGGGGGACAGTACCTCAAAACGGCACCAGGGACAGTCGCTTCGAATTACAGTTTCTAGGTCACTGTAATGGAGACGGTCCTCTCGGGGCGGTTTAGCTGTGCACTCACCGGGCCAGCAGACCTTCCCCACGACGGAGACCAGCTGCTCCGGTCCCTGGAAAAGTACTCAGACGCGTCGGAGGGGCGCGGGCCTGGCCGGGAGCCCTCTCCTCCTCTGCAGGGAACCGCGGTAGAATGCTTGCTGGGGAGCCCGATCTCCGTGAGATGAAGTTCGCTGAAATGACCGCCTTCAGGTCAGCCTCAGGGTCCTGGGCAGGCGGCCACGTTCTGAACATTTCTCTCAGCAAACCAAACACAAGCCGCTGGCCCGGCGGCGGGGCTCAGGGGCTGAGCATCCACCCAGGAACCAGGAGGTCAGGGTTCGATTCCCGGTCAGGGCACAGGCCCGGGGTTGCGGGCTCCATCCCCAGTGGGGGGCGTGCAGGAGGCAGCTGATCCATCATTCTCTCTCATCCTGGATGTTTCTCTCTCCCTCTCCCTTCCTTTCTGAAATCAATAAAACATTAAAAAAAACAACCCCACCCCAAACCGCACAAGCCACTGAAGTGTCTGTCTCCTGGCAGATGAGTGGACTGGCAGACCAAGGAGCGTCATGATGGCTCTGCTGACGGGACAGCCACCGTTTCCGTGGTGACCTGAGGGCCAGTGCCACAGCTCTCAACTCCGGCAGGCATGCCCTGAGTTCTTTTATATCTTTTCTTTGTTTTTTAAAATTGTAATCACTCTATTTTTAATAATTTCAGAGAGGAAGGGAGAGCGAGAGAGGGATAGAAACATCAATGATGAGGAGAATCATGGACCGGCTGCCTCCTGCACGCCCCCTGCTGGGGATCGAGCCTGAAACCCAGGGCTTGTGCCCTGATCAGGATTCGAACCTTGACCTCCTGGGTCATAGGTCGATGCTCATCACTGATTGGTTTCTGGTGAGAGGCCTCAACCTGGCTCATGGACTTCGTCTTCTTGCTGTGCCCTCACATGGGCCAAAGGGACGGGGCGCTGTCCGGCCTCCATTAGGGGGCACTCACCCCCCACGAGGCCGCCCCTCCTGAGCTCTTGCTCGCAGATCGTTGGGGACCTCCCAGCGCTGGCCTCCGGTCCTCACCTCGCTCCGGCCCCTTCGGCACCGGCGCCCGGCAGCTCACAGGCCGCGGGCCCAGCAAGCTCATCCCGCCCCGGGGCCTGACCTGCAGGAAACTGAAATGGAGAAAAACACGCACCCACCCCCGGGGCGAGGGAGGCGCCGCCCACCCAGGCTGCTCCACGCAGATCCTGACCGGGGGCCGTGTCCCGGTGCCCCTGGCCTGCTGTGACCAGCCGCGGGGGATGAGCTGGACACCAGAGCACCTGCTGTGGGGCCGAGGGTGAGGGGTGTGTCCCGGAGACAGGGGACCGGGAGGCTTCTGCTGGTGCATCCAAGGTCAGAGGGTCCCTCCTCGGGGTGGGGCGCCCTGCGCGGGATGCAGGGGAATTTGCTTGGAGGTGCTGAGCTGTAGTTCCATCCAGGGTGGGGCCAGGCCACTCCGTTCACCAGCGCAGACAGCTGCTCCCTTGCCCCTGCTCCTCAGGCCCAGCCTCCGGACTAAGGGACTCAAGTGCCCGCCCCCCCCCGAAGGCTCCCCCTCTCTCAGGGGGAAGGTGGGAGCCGTCCCCCATCCTGGGCTCCGGTGACCAGCACCCTGCCCTGGCCTTGGGGGGAAGGAAACAGACAGCAGATGGTCTGAAACCCCAATGTCTGGCTGACCCCTGACCCCCCCACGCACACTCCCCCAGCGCCGGCTGGGAGGGAGAGGGACAGTCTACAATCACCTAAGCCCAGCCCAGCCCTGGGCGGTGTGGCCCAGTGGATAGAGCGTCCGTCTGCGACTGAAGGGTCCCAGGGCACATGCCCAGGTTGTGGGCTCGATCCCCAGTGGGGGGCGTGCAGGAGGCAGCTGCTCAAGGATCCTCTCTCATCCTTGATGTCTCTCTCTCTGTCCCTCTCCCTTCCTCTCTGAAATCAATAATAAAAAAAGGAGTCACAGCCTCCTGGGCGGTCCGTTCCTGGGCGGGGTCCCGCCGCGGGCCGCCAGGGGGCGGGCGGGCCTGCGAGATGCTCTTCTCCATCCTGCGGAGGAGACTGGCAGTTTCAGGAGGCGGGAGACGTCCCCCTGCTCTTTGCTCTGAAACCAAGTCAAAGCGGAGATGCCCTGACCAGTTTGGCTCGGTGGATAGAGCGTCGGCCTGCGGACTCAAAGGTCCCAGGTTCGATTCCGGTCAAGGGCATGTACCTGGGTTGCGGGCACATCCCCAGTAGGGGGTGTGCAGGAGGCGGCCGATCGATGTTTCTCTGTCATCGGTGTTTCTAACTCTCTATCCCTCTCCCTTCCTCTCTGTAAAAAATCAATAAAATATTAAAAAAAAAGAGGAGAGAAACCCGGGCACCCCGTCTTCCCGGGGGGTGGGGGGTCTGCCTGGAAGTCAGGGGAGCAAGGACTGCCCTCTCCTCTTGTCAATCTCTCTGGGGCTCTGATATCCTATGTCCAGGTGAGAAGGTTTATTCATTATCCCACAGGTAACCCTAGCCTCGGTCCCTCCCCACCCAGGAGGGGGTGTCCTAGTGGGCCCGCAGCAGCCCACCACCCGGTCCCCCGGGCACTCTGGGATGCGAGCCCCCCGACTCCCCTGCTCCCTGTGCCTTTGAGGACAGCCTCATGAGCCGCTGGTGGGGACCGGCAGGCAAACCTCTTCCCCTGCCCTATTTTAAAAACAAACATATATATTTTTATTGATTTCAGACAGGAAGGGAGAGGGAGAGAGAATCATGGACTGGCTGCCCCCTGCACGCCCCACACTGCAGATGGAGCCCGCAACCTGGGAATCAAACTGTGGCCTCCGGGTTCATAGGTCAGTGCTCAACCCCTGAGCCAGGCCGGCCGGGCCCCAGCCCTATGGCAGTCAGGACTCGATGCCTCTCAGGATGGTGGGGTGTGGGGGGACAGTGAGCACCCAGGCGCCTTCCCTCTCCCTCACAGGCCCCCGAGAAACGGATCATTGCCCGCGGCCAGAGGGAGACAGACATGAGCGGCTCCGGTTTTGCCTAATTGAGTCGCTGGCATCAGCAGAGGAAGTCTGCTTGGCATCGCTCGCTGCGACGGCCATTAGGGAGAACGCGAGGCAAACGTGGGCTGGCGGCCAGCGGCGTCCCGGGAGGATCCCAGCAGCAGCGATGCCTGAACCGGACCATGGGCCCCACTCACGTCCCGGTTCACAGGGGTGGGTGCACCCCCACCCCCACATGTGCTCGCCTACCTGCGGCGCCACCTGCAAAGGACAGTGTGGGCACTGAACTAGGCAACATCGGTGCTGGTCTCTGTGGGGGGAAGGAGAGGAGGGGGGCCCTCCATAGACCCCTGTGTGTCTGCAGTTAGACACATGGTGTCTTCCTCTGATGTGAACAGAAACCTACGTGTGTTGTGTTGGCGGCAGACAAAATCAATCTGCAAAATGATATAATTTGTGAATCTAGGTGAGATGTTTTATAGATGCTCATTCTATCTCTTCAATTAACTGTAGTTTTGAAACTTTTCAAAATAAAAGTTCAGAGGAAATGGAAAAATGAGCCTGTCTGGCTGGGCCGAGAGCCCTGGGGCCACACGGCCTGTTGGCTGGGAATGTCTGCATCCTGTCGCTCGGGCCTGTCCGTGAGCATCTCAGACCCTGCAGTTGGTTTCCCTCCGGCAGGAGAGCACGGGGACCAGTGGGCGGGCCAGACGGCAGCAGGGCCTTCGCCACCGCCCCTGGGAAGTGAGGGGGCATTTTGGCCGTATTTCCACGCATTAGACGCAGGTCCCCAGGTCCAGGGGGGCAGGGCCGGGCCCAGGATGGTGACTGGGAGGAGGCAGGGATGACGGGACCATCGCAGGAGCCTCCTGCCACAGCTTGTCTTTCTTTTATATTGAAAATTGACCACCGAGGCCCGGCCGGCGTGGCTCCGTGGTTGAGCGATGAGCTATGAACCAGGAGGTCACGGTTCAATTCCCGGTCAGGGTGGCACATGCCTGGGTTGTGGGCTCGATCCCCAGTGTGGGGCGTGCAGGAGGCAGCCGATCCATGCTCCTTTCTCATTGATGCTTCTCTCTCTCTCTCTGAAATCAATAAACATATGTTTTTTAAAAAGTTAGTGGCTGAGGAGGTGAGGTTGCCGGTGGCTGCGACTGGAAGGCAGAGGCCTCCCCCGAGTGTATGCCGGCCCCTGGCAGCAAGCGCACTGTTACTTGTGCGTGGTTTCTGAGCTCTACAGTCTCAGGAGACCTTACGCGGAGCAGGGAGAAACCACTCCGGGTGCAGCGAGAGCTCCCTCCCCACGGTTCGCAGGACTATGTTTTGGCTCAGAATTTGAGGCCGTTCTGAGCTCCGCCGCCCAGCGCACCAGAGCCAGCGGCCAATGGAAGGGCGGAGCCGGGTCTGAAAGGCAGGGCTCAGTGCCTGGCTTTCGGATGAAAACTCCTCGCGGCCACAGCTCCTCGAATGTTTCTGAATGTCTCCATAAGGACGGAGCGGGCTCGGTGGCCCGCGGGCGCCGGGCCTCAGTCTGACACTGCGGGACGGCCGGAGAGAGCTGTGTCTTCACCCGAAGTCACAGCAGGTCCATTCGCCCTGTAACCGCTTGCGGACAGACCCGTGCTCACTGCCTTTTCCTTCTTCTTTTGCTCCGTGACCCGCGTCTAACATGACTCTAAGTCTCGGGGCGGGGCTCTTGCCTTCCTTGCTTCCTCCTCAGTGGACACTTTAAAAAAATACCTATGTACTAATATACATACACACACACATATATATAATTGAGTTCAGAGAGGAAGGGAGAGGGAGAGATAGAAACACCAATGATGAGAGAAAATCACTGATCAGCTGCCCCCTGCACGCCCCCCACTGGGGATCGAGCCTGCAACCCAGGCCTGTGCCCTGACCAGAATCGAACCGGGGACCCTTCAGTCTGCAGGCCGATGCTCTATCCACTGAGCCAAACCGGCTGGGGCTCATGCAGGAGGCAACCAATCGATGTGTTTCTCTCACATCAATATTTCTGTCTTTCCCTCTCTCTAAAAAAAATAAAATCAATGGAAACATCCTCGGGTGATTAAAAAAAATCACCAAAGCAAAACACTGAAGCTTCCTGTCCAGCCTACGCATTGTTAACAAACATTGTTTATTGGGAATTCACAGTAATTGTCTTGCCAAGAAATGATGGCGACAGGTTGTGGAACGACATCGTTTCCACAGTTAGAGACAAAGGAGTGACAGGTAATGCTGTGAAAGAAACAAACGGGTACAAGATTCATGACAGTTAAGATCACGGGATGCTGTGTCCAACGGCCTGGCCCGGAGCCGAGAGCGGGGAGACGGCAGGCGCCGGGCGGGAGCACGGGGAGCACGGGGAGCACGGGCCGAGCTCCGAGACGCGCTCGCCTCTCTTCTCTGCCTTCGGGTTTCTCACGAATGAGGTTGGACCACATCACCTTTCTGGGTCTTAAAAACCCCCCGAGAACTCAAGGTTCCTCTGACCAGTCTCCTGACTCGGATCCAATAGATTGTGTTTAATACGTGGAATGAAGGGACACGAAGCCGGCAGACACCGCCCGGCGGGAGAGCGTCCGTCCTGCCTGTGCCGGGGAGTCATCCCCCGGGGCCGGTCCTCTCCCGGCTCCTCCGCTGCCTCATCCTGGGACGGGAGGCGCTGCCCAGCAGACGTGGTGCCCTCACGGCCGTAACTTGTGACACGGGACAGACCCAGCACAGCTGGGGACACGCCAGAGGGGCCTTTGGTGATGGCAAACGGGGGAGCCTCTGCTTCCTGTTGAACCGTTAGCTGGACGGCCCCCCCCCCGCCCCGAGGCACCCGCGCTGCGCCCACACTCAGGGCGTGGGGTTGGCGCTGCTGCCACATGGGGGTCCACGTGTCCCGGAGGAAGACGTGAGGGCGCTGCTGGGCGGCTGCCCCCCCCCATCTTCTCTTGCCCGTGACACTGGGCACCGTGTCCTCTGGGAAGGGCTGCATTCGTCTCCCACGACCAACACGTATGGCTTTGACTTCAGGGAAGGATTTGTGACGTTTTCCCACCGACCTCAGC
>NW_006291504.1:3162114-3165157 GCF_000327345.1 Myotis davidii | reverse complement strand
AGGGAGGACGCGGAGGGAAGTGACCGACCAAGAGCCCCCTGTGCCTAGCTGCACGGCCCACGGCACAGGCCATGGGGCGGTGAGGGCCGGGGGCGGGGCCGCTGGAGGGGTCCATGGGGTAAAAAAGGGGACCTATGTAATACTTTCAACAATGAAGATAAATTAGAGGAGGAGGAGGAGGAGGAAAACCAGACTCTGCAGGTGCTGGGTTTTTCATTGTGAAAAACAAACAGGATTTCATGGGTCCCAGCAGCCGGACGATTCAGAACCCACTCTGCCGTCCGAGCTTTCCGGGCTGCGTTGTGCCGTTTTAACGTCCGACGTGTTCTTCACAGGCCTCTCGTGCCCCTTGAGAAGGACACACGTTTGTTCGAGAGTAAACGTCACAGGGGCTAGTGTGGCTCAGCCTCCTGCATTATTTCCACGATAACTAGACGTTGAAGATGGGCAGCGCTGCTCTGAGCGTGCGTTTGATTTTACAAAGAAAATGCACTGGTTTTCCTTTCATCATCGCCAAGAATGAGATGAGCTATTACTACGTGAAGTGGTTACCATGTTGTCCAAACGCTGGCTGGCAAGTTACCTACAAAAAGGCGCATTCAACGTCGTGAGAGAGGGAACTTAGCCGTTCGGGCTGGCTCTGGTTCCTCATTCACTGAATACTACATTCACTTGGTCTTACTTTCCCAAGTTGCATTTTTTAAATAACTGATTTTAGAGACGAGAAGGGAGGGGGAGGGAGGAGGGACGGAAGGAGGGAGGGAGGGAGGCAGGGAGAGAGAGAGAGAGAGAGAGAGGGCGAGAGAGAGAGAGAGGGCGAGAGAGAGAGAGAGGGCGAGAGAGAGAGAGAGGGCGAGAGAGAGAGAGAGGGCGAGAGAGAGAGAGAGACATCCACCAGTTGCCTCCTGAACCTGCCCAACTGGGGATGGAGTCTGCAACCTGGGTACGCGCCCCGACCGGGAATCAAACCCACCACCTTTTGGGACGACGCTCCAACCAACTCAGCCACAGCGGCCAGGGCCCAGGCTGCCTTTGTAAGACAAGGAATGAGGCCGACTTAAAACAATTACATCATGAGTATATACCATATGCAGGTTTTTCTATCTTCTTCATATTATATACTTAAAAAAAGTGAGACAAGACTTATTGTGAAAGCGTAATACACAGCTATCATTGAAGATCACAGTTGTGAGAAAGCATAGCTATTTAAAAGAATGAACAAAATCAATGAAGCTTCAATGTCTCATTTCATTGAGAATTTACGACAAGCCCCTCCCGCCCCCACCCATAGGAAATGAGAAGTTGTCCTGTTTGAACGGCACGTCTGTGTTAGTTATAATTCACTACACGGTGCCTTTCTATGCCTATCTAAGATCCGAAACCTCCATGCCATAAACAGCATGGCCGAAGAACCATGTGACGATGTGCAGGTCAATGCAAGACGTGGGTAGTGACTTAGAATAAATATCACACAGCGAAAAGTTTTATCATAAACCAAACGCAATGACGCAAGGAAACCGACAGCGTATGTGCGACGACCGAGGTCTTTACAGGGGCTTAGAGCGCCCCTGGCCCTCGCCTGGAGCCATCCGCGTGGGAATGCGAGCGGCGACAGGCATCCGGCCCGGGAGTCTCTAATCTGGACGTGAGAAAGCTCGGACAGCATCAGGTAATATCAAAAAGCCTGAACGAACACACGGAGTTTCTGTATCGTGTTTATAAATGATTGTGTCTATTCCATAAAGTGAAAAAACACCATCGGGTCAAAAGCGCATTTAAAAAAAATGGTGGGAGTTGCGATTCTTGGTAAGAACTAGAAAAATGTCTTGTCCCAAGAAAGACGTGGTCTGACGGCTTCACAGCTTCTGCGTTTTCCTTGAACGCCCGTGCAGCCCTGGTTACCATGTGCCGGGAGAGGAACTAGGACAGAGGGAGCTAAGTGGTCTCTTCATGAACATAAGGGGAACGCATCCGGCGAGGAGGAACATTCCGGGCCTTCCGACCGCGGGAGGAAGCGACTCTGTGCTCACAGGAGCGAACGGGAGCCAAATTGGGGACATTTCAAAGGATTTCTAGACGCCTTCATCTTTTTCAAGGGTTTAGTCATAACTGGCAGAGGGACCTACGTCCCAGAATTGCAAAATCTTGGACTATAATAGAACGAAGACAAAACATGACTTTCAGGCGATAAATGACACCCTTTCATCTGCTTCTCACAGAAAATAAAGACCGAGGATCCAGGAATTAAAAGGCGGCGACAGAGGGATTGTCAAGAAGGAACAGATGGGTGAAGCAGGACTCCGGGTCTGCACTGACACTCGCCACAGTCACGGCCGCATTTGGACAAAGTCCTGGGCCGATGCCCATGTCGAAGTATGTGCGGTGCTTTCACCACATGTATTTATGTCAGAAAATGAAATGGTAAAAATGAGTGGCCTACGCAACAAGTCGAAAGGAGAAAAAAAAAAAAAAGAAATGTGAAGAGAAATCTTATCTTGAAACTTCTTGTGGGACCAAGATCTTGACAGAGCTGTGTCCAGCAACAGCAGATTCCCGCTGGCCAGTGTGGCTCAGTGGTTGTGTGTCCACCCATGAACCAGGTTGCGGTTGGATTCCCAGCCAGGGCACAGGCCCAGGTTGCAGGCTCCATGCCCAGTGGGGGGATTCTCTCTGGTCATTGATGCTCCTCTCTCTCTCTCCCTTCCTCTCTGAGATCCATAAAAATATACATATTAAAAAAAAGTCGCCCTAGCCGGTGTGGCTCAGTGGGTAGAGCGCGGGCCCGCGGACTGAAGGATCCCGGGTTCTGTTCAGGTCAAGGGCACGGTCCAGGCTGCAGGCTCGATCCCCGGTGGGGGGGGCAGGAGGCAGCCGATTGATGATTCTCTCTCATCATGGTTGCTTCTCTCTCTCTCCCTCTCCCTTCCTCACTGAAATCAATACAAATATATTTAAAAAAAAACACACAAAAAAACAGTCACTGTTAGGACAGGGGGCCGGGAGGTGCAAGTCCTGGTCGCTTGGAGAGGAGGAAAGGGTTGGA
>NW_006291504.1:3159691-3161717 GCF_000327345.1 Myotis davidii | reverse complement strand
CAAAAGAGAAACACGGTCCGGCCAGCCTGGCTCAGTGGATTGAGCGTCAGCTTGTGAACTGAACAGTCACCCGGTTCGATTCTGGTCAGGGCACAGGCCCGGGTTGCGGGCTCCATCCCCAGTGCGGGGCGTGCAGGAGGCAGCGGGTCCATGATTCTCTCTCATCATCGAGGTTTCTCTCTCTCTCTCTCTCCCCTCCTCTATGAAACCAATACAAATATTTTAAAAACCTTAGTATTAAAAAAAATAAAGGGAGCTTGTCACAGACCAGGAAAGTGCTTTTAGGGGACGTTTGGGTCAAATACATACACCACAGATAATACAATTTAAAATTAGGGTTTTTTTTTTAATTTTAAAAAATGTATTTTTATTGAATTCAGAGAGGAAGGGAGAGGAGAGACACATCAGTGATGAGTCATTGATGGGCTGCCTCCTGTACGCTCCCTACGGGGGCTCCAGCCCACAACTGGGGCATGTGCCCTTGACCGGAATCAGTCCCAGGGCCCCTCAACTCACAGGCTGACGCTCTAGCCACTGAGCCACATCAGACAGGGCTTTTTAAAAAATTTTTTTTTAAAAAAATTGGTTTTAGAGAAAGAGGAAGGGAGAGAGATAAAAACATTGATGAGAAAGAATCATTGATCAGCTGCCTCCTGCATGCCCCCTACTGGAGATCGAGCCCACAACCCAGGCATGTGCCCAGTGGGGGGCGAGCTGGAGGCAACTGATGGATCAATCTCTTCCTCCCCCTCCTTCCTCTCCCCAAAAAGCAATAAACACCCATTTAATGGACGGCGATGGCCACTCCTCCCGGGAAGGTGGGCCTCGCTCCGACTCACCTTTGCAGTGATTCTCGTCCCAGGGGTACGCACAGTTCTGAACGCCGTTGCAGACCAGCGAGTTGTTGATGCACATGTTGCTGTGGCAGAAGAAGGTGCTGCCGGTGCAGGGAGCTGTGGGGCGAAAGGAAATGTTGCTAAGAACGCGAAGTACAGAGAGTGAGCGCATCCCCAGGGGTTGGCACTCGCTGCCGCTGCTACCGAGGCCTTCCCGGGAAGACCCTCTGCACCTCGCAGCCAGGCAGGTGGGCGGCACTCCCTGATGACCACGTGCAAACTTCATTTTATCTTAATCCTCACCCGAGGGTACTTTTCCATTGATTTTTAAAGAGAGTGGAAGACAGAAACATCGATGAGAGAAACACATTGATTGGCTGCCTCTTGCATGCACCCTGGCCAGGGAGGGCCCAGGCTGGGGAAGAGCCTGCAACTGAGGTACGTGACCTTGACTGAACCCGTCAGTCTTCGGGCCAGCACTCTATCCACTGAGCAACACCGGCCAGGGCTCAGCTCCACTTTCTTTTTAGAATTTTAAGATCTGGTGCATTGAGCCTGTGAGTACCCCAGATTGATGTCAGAGAGGAAAGGAGAGGGAGAGAGAGAGAGAGAGACATCAGTGATGGGAGAGAATCATTGATCGGCTGCCTCCTGCACGCCCCCTACTGGGGATGGAGCCACAGTGCCACCCGGGCATGTGCCTTGACTGGGAATGGAACCGTGACCTCCTGGTTCCTAGGTTGATGCTCAACCCCTGAGCCACACTGGCCGGGCTGTAAGCCTGCTTTTGCCCACCCCTGCAGGGCCCCTGGTATTTAATAGCTTTTTTTTGTTACTGCATTCCTTTAATACGGGGGATTTCTTGTTTTCTTCATCTGCACTGCTAGCATCAGCGGGTCATTTAACAGTGGAAATCGCGGTGGCCCTCAAAGCCACCAGACCTGTCACTCTTGGCTCTGAGGAAGGACGTTCCTGTAAGTTTTCCAGCTCAGGGCTCCCTCCGTTCACGGCTAAGGCTTGTGCTTCAAAACAGTAACATGTTGGGGAAAATGACATGTGAGCCAACATCACTCCCATGTCCTGCCCACATCCTTCCCCCCAACGGTGTGTTAGACAATGTGCACACGGCGTAACCCACGTTGTAATGAGGATGTTGATGACAGACAGCCTTGTTGGTCAGAGCCAGGAGT
>NW_006291504.1:3156431-3159158 GCF_000327345.1 Myotis davidii | reverse complement strand
GTTGCGGGCTCCATCCCCAGTGCGGGGCGTGCAGGAGGCAGCGGGTCCGTGATTCTCTCTCATCATCGAGGTTTCTCTCTCTCTCTCTCTCCCCTCCTCTATGAAACCAATACAAATATTTTAAAAACCTTAGTATTAAAAAAAATAAAGGGAGCTTGTCACAGACCAGGAAAGTGCTTTTAGGGGACGTTTGGGTCAAATACATACACCACAGATAATACAATTTAAAATTAGGGTTTTTTTTTTAATTTTAAAAAATGTATTTTTATTGAATTCAGAGAGGAAGGGAGAGGAGAGACACATCAGTGATGAGTCATTGATGGGCTGCCTCCTGTACGCTCCCTACGGGGGCTCCAGCCCACAACTGGGGCATGTGCCCTTGACCGGAATCAGTCCCAGGGCCCCTCAACTCACAGGCTGACGCTCTAGCCACTGAGCCACATCAGCCAGGGCTTTTAAAAAAATTTTTTTTTAAAAAAATTGGTTTTAGAGAAAGAGGAAGGGAGAGAGATAAAAACATTGATGAGAAAGAATCATTGATCAGCTGCCTCCTGCACGCCCCCTACTGGAGATCGAGCCCACAACCCAGGCATGTGCCCAGTGGGGGGCGTGCAGGAGGCAACTGATGGATCAATCTCTCGCAGCCAGGCAGGTGGGCGGCACTCCCTGATGACCACGTGCAAACTTCATTTTATCTTAATCCTCACCCGAGGGTACTTTTCCATTGATTTTTAAAGAGAGTGGAAGACAGAAACATCGATGAGAGAAACACATTGATTGGCTGCCTCTTGCATGCACCCTGGCCAGGGAGGGCCCAGGCTGGGGAAGAGCCTGCAACTGAGGTACGTGACCTTGACTGAACCCGTCAGTCTTCGGGCCAGCACTCTATCCACTGAGCAACACCGGCCAGGGCTCAGCTCCACTTTCTTTTTAGAATTTTAAGATCTGGTGCATTGAGCCTGTGAGTACCCCAGATTGATGTCAGAGAGGAAAGGAGAGGGAGAGAGAGAGATAGAAACATCAATGATGGGAGAGAATCATTGATCGGCTGCCTCCTGCACACCCCCTACTGGGGATGGAGCCCGAAACCCAGGCATGTGCCCTTGACTGGAACTGAACCTGGGACCCTCCAGTCCGCAGGCCGACGCTCTATCCACTGAGCCAAACCAGCCAGGGCTCAGCCCCACTTGTGATGATGCTGAAAGACGGCTGTCCTTCAACCACGCCCGCAGGGGGCCCGCAGGCTGCAGGTCACCGGAAATGGCATTATGGGCTTATTCTAACAAAACCCCTCCCCGCTTTCACACTGCAGTCCTAGAAGTTCCTTGCCTAAACCCACAGCCGCGGGCCCGTTCTGACAGCCGTTCCGTTTTGGCACTTCCCGAGCTGGGCTATTCCCGTCTCGGCTGCGATCTCCGGTGGGCGGGTAGGGAGTGAGTCTCCGAGCAGAACTGGGCCCCGAGTATAAACGTCTCCTGGGCTCGGGTCACTCTCGCAGACACAGGATGGCCAGAGGAGGGCAGAGGCGGCACTTAACCCGGATCCATGAGAGAGAATCATGGACCGGCTGCCTCCTGCACGCCCCCTACTGGGGGTGGAGCCCACAACCCAGGCCTGTGCCCTGACCGGGAATCGAACCGTGACCTCCTGGTTCCTAGGTCGACACTCAACCACTGAGCCCCGCCGGCCGGGCCTGATCATCATTTTTAATTTTGAAAATTTCGAGAGGAGCCTCCCCTCTCTGCTTTCCCGACTGTGTGCTCACTACTTCCCAAGGCAGGCAGTACCTCCTGTATCCACATGGCCGTTTCACCCACAACAGTCCGCTCCCTGAGAGGAGGGACTCAGACTCAGTTATTTCTACATCCTGTGAGTTGCCATGGGGACGCTCCATGCCCAGCCGGCATGGCTCAGGGGTTGAGCATCAACCTACGAACCAGTAGGTCAGGGTTCGATTCCCGGTCAGGGCACAGGCCCAGGTTGCAGGCTCGATCCCCAGTGTGGGGCGTGCAGGAGGCAGCAGACCCATGATTCTCTCTCATCATTGGTGCTTCTCTCCCTCGCCCCCCTTCCTCTCTGAAACCAATAAAAATATATTAAAAAAAGAAAAGAAAAAAGAAAGATGTTCAACGACTGTCCTGTGAATGACTGACAGCGATGCCAGCGACCTCCCTGGACGGGGCCGCTCACTTACGCTCCACGAAGGACGTGAAGAGCATCCGGAACCTGCTGAGCCGGCTGCCCTCGTCCGCCCACATGCGGACCACCCCCACGCCGGTCTTGAGCATGACGTCGTTGGCCACCGTGCTGCAGAACTTGGCCTTGAGGTTCTCGATCGCACTGCTCCCGTCGTAGACGGCGACGAAGTTCCTCTTGCACTCGTTGGAATGCTCCATCTGGTAATCCAGGAACCGCAGGTAGATCTGTGACGGTCACACAAAGGGACACTCGGCTCTTACCAGGCCCCGGCGCCCCGGCCGGTGGCTCGGCCGCTGAGAGCATCGCCCGACATCGCCACGGCGGTGGGCTCGAGCCCTGGTCAGGGCACAGACAGGAATCTACCAATGAGGGGACGAGAAGTGGAACAGGAAGTCGATGCTTCGCTCTCTCTCTTTTCTCTTTTAACAGAAATACCCATTACATATCAGTCTAACTGTTGAAATTCCTAGAAGCGAAAAGCAGGAGTAGTTAGCCACCAACCTCCATCTGTCAGTTACTTAAAACCCC
>NW_006291504.1:3155267-3156255 GCF_000327345.1 Myotis davidii | reverse complement strand
CCCCTTCCCCGCGGAACTTTCCGGGAAAAGTCTATGACTAGCCAGGTGGGGGTGGGCGGGGGATGGGGGTGCGAACAGGGGCCTGAGATTTGCTGCGTTGGGGTTTGGTCTCACAACTCTGAGACCTGTGACAGGACACTCTAACTCCGTGTGATCCATTTATCCTCACAAAACTTAAAGTTTTTTTTTAAATCTTCACCTGAGGATGTTTTAATTGATTTTAGAGAGAGAGAGGAAGGGAGGGAGAGAAGAGAAAAACACACATCGATGTGAGAGAGAAACATCGATCGGTTGCCTCCCATACGTGCCCCAACTGGGGATCAAACTAGCAACTTCGGTGTGTGCCCCGACTGAGAATCGATCCCCCAACCTTTTGGTGAAGGGGTGACGCGCTAACCACCGGAGCCACCCCGCCACGGTCATCAAACTTTTTAAATGAATCTGTGAGCATCCTGATCAATCCGTGCACTCTGGAATTAGGAATCCACTCACTTTAAGAATCGTAAAATAAGAGTCTTACTGCACATGCGTGCTGCTCCTGGAATTGACACTGTTGCTTACCTAACGTCAGCAATGCTGAGGTCTTAGCTGGTACCTCATAAGGCAGTGGTTCTCAACCTGTGGGTCGCGACCCCTTTGGCGGTCGAACGACCCTTTCACAGGGGTCGCCTGAGACCATCCTGCATATCAGATATTTACATGACGATTCCTAACAGTAGCAACATGACAGTGATGAAGTAGCAACGAAAATAATGTTATGGTTGGGTCACAACATGAGAAACTATTTAAAGGGCCAGAAGGTTGAGAACCACTGCACTAGACTATGCCACCACCCACACAATCACCACAGCCGTGGGAGGAGGCAGTACCAGGGAGGCTGTGGCCCATGTCTGGAGGTATCAGCAGGCACAGAGCTCCATTCCTCCCCAAGGGGGCTCCTTCCCCAAACGTGGGGCAGGGGGGGGAATAAAGTGGGGGGCAGGGGGGG
>NW_006291504.1:3153085-3155248 GCF_000327345.1 Myotis davidii | reverse complement strand
TCTCACAGGAGGCGCCCTCACGGCCTCCCCGCGCCTCGCAGGCAGCCGCACCTTGGCCCTCGGGGTGGCCCGGATGGTCCAGATGCAGTCCACCGCCTGGCCGGGCTTCGTCTTCTCCTCCTGCTCCACCTGGCTGGAACGCACGACGCCGTCGGCCCCCGAGAGCTCGAACTGGCAGTCTGGAAGGGAGAGGGGAGCACGTTCAACGGGAATGCGGGCGGACCAGAGGCGCCAGGAGGAAAAAGAGGCAGATACTAAACCTGGGATGGGGCTTAAAATACCTCCGAGGTAAGTAAACTCTGGATCTGCAACAGAAAAGAGGAGACATCAGTGGCATTGTGAGACAGTGGGGGGTCACCTACTGTGGCGGACGCTCCATTTAGTAACAGATGCTACAGTAACAGACGCTACATTTAGTAACAGCTGCTCCATTTAGTAACAGCTGCTCCATTTAGTAACAGATGCTCCATTTAGTAACAGCTGCTCCATTTAGTAACAGATGCTCCATTTAGTAACAGGTGCTATACTTAGTAACAGCTGCTACATTTAGTAACCGTTTAGAGAAAGCTTCCTGGTGTGACCAGAGACCACTGTTACTTCTGTGCATGTTCACCGAGAGCATCAATGTTTTAAGTGATAATGTATAGACTTAAAAACATATATATATGTATTGATGTCAGAGAGGAAGGGAGAGGGAGAAAGAGAGACACATCCATGATGGGAGAGAATCACTGATCTGCTGCCCCCTGCACGCCCCCCACTGGGAATGGAGCCCGCAACCCAGGCCTGCGCCCTGACCGGAAATCGAACTGCGACTTTGTGACACTCAACCACGAGCCACACAGGTCACAGGTCGGGCTTCATTTTTTTCAAGTAACAAATTTCTGGCACGAAACCTAAACGGGACAAGAGACCGCACACTTGCGGCACCGCGTTGCCCGGTCACCGTGTCAGCTCGTGGCTCCGGGCCGACGGCGGATGACCCGTGTCCCCGTGTCCCCGGCGGGAACGGGCGCACGTTCGCAGCGGGCAGGGCTCTGCGGTCCCAGTGTTAACCCGACCGAGTGGGCGTAGTTCTGGCCCACGGAGGCCCACGGCGGGCAGGCCTCCCGGGGGAAGACCGGCTCGTTACCTGGAATAAACGAGTACTTGGCCCGGAATCCCATTCCTTCCAGTTCTTCGTCGGAACTGAACTTGACCCACATGAAGCGCCCCGTGGATCGGATCAGCGGAGGGCTCTTCACGCCGCAGAAGCGCTCGATGAGCGGAGAGAAGCCGAAGGGCCCGTCGCGAACCTCCAGGTGGTCAAAGCGGCACTCGAACGAGGGCTCGAGGTAGAAGTGCTCCTCGAAGGCCAGCTCGATCCTCTGCCGGGGCGCCGCTGTGGGGAGAGCGCCGGTCAGCGCCAGCGCGGGCCGGGGCAGGGCTGTCCTCGCTCTGGGCAGTGACGGCGGACCCAGACACCCGTGGCAGGGGTGACGCGCGAACTCATTTTTTCGGTTGATTTTTCTTTGTTAAATGTTATTTAAATACATAAAATAAATATCAAAAATAAGTCTTTGTTTTACTATGGTTGCAAATATCAAAAAGTTTCTCTATGTGACACGGCACCAGAGTTAAGTTAGGGTTTTTCAAACGCTGACACGCCGCGCTCACAAGGTTCGCCGTCACTGCCCTAGTGGGACAGGCCGCCGCGGCCGCACACCTCTCCCGCCGAGGGGCGTAAGGAGAGCTTACACATGAAATTCACAGAGTGTCCATTTCACCCGATAGCGATGCCGCTCGGGGGCGGCGGGACCCTCCCCCTGGGCCTCTGCTGCCGAGGAAATGAGTGTGAGGCGGGCAGCTGACTAAAACGAGAGTCGAAGTAAAGGGAGAGTCCAGAAGCTAACGTCTGGTTCACGACGACAACGCACCATGAACAGAAACTCGGGGGATGAACGGCCAGTGGATCCCAGGACATGAACGGCATGAAGCCTGGGGAGGGAGGCATTTCTCAGCCACACGGGGCAGCTGGCTGCACGGTGCTGTCTCAGAGATTCCAACTTCCTGTCATTGCAACTGTTGCCTTGGTGATGTGTTCCGCGTTCAGGAATATGTATGCATTACTGGAGTTCAGTTCAGGTACGTGTTGAATTTTGTTCAAAAATTTTTTAAATATAC
>NW_006291504.1:3145899-3152988 GCF_000327345.1 Myotis davidii | reverse complement strand
CTTTTTAAGACATATTTTACTGATTTTTTATAGAGAGGAAGGGAAGGGGATAGAGAGTTAGAAACATCGATCAGCTGCCTCCTGCACACCCCCTCCTGGGGATGTACCCCATGCCCTTGACCGGAATCGAACCTGGGACCTTCCAGTCCACAGGCCAACACTCTATCCACTGAGCCAAACTGGTTAGGGCTCAAAATTTTTAAAACACGGCATTTTAGCCAATGGATTTAGTTTTATCAGAAAAGTAAAAAGGCTCTGGCCGGTGTTTCTCAGTGGATAAAGCGTCGGCCTGTGGACTGAAGGGTCCCGGGTTCGATTCTGTTCAAGGCCATGTACCTCGGTTGCAGGCTCCTCTCCAGCCAGGGCCCCTGGTCAGGGTGCGTGCAGGAGGCAACCAATCGACGTGTCTCTCTCACATCAATATTTCTCTCTGTCTTTCCCTCTTTCATCCACTCTCCCTAAAAAATCAATGGAAAAATATCCTCGGGTGAGGATTAAAAAAGAAAAGGAAAAAGGCCCTGAATAAAAAGATAGAAATCGGGCAAATACCTTCCAAAACGTAGATGCACTCCTTGTTGGGCGGGTACGGGTCCGGGTAGCTCGGTGAGGCGAAGTGGCCTCCATTGCTGGTTCGAACCCAGATGCCGCACTGGGTGCCAGCCACGTGCCTGACCCCAACGTTCTGTCCGTCTGCCGGGAACAGAGGTCAGAGCAGCCGGGACAGAGAGGGCGCCTCCCTTCCCTCCCCACTGCCCACCGGCACCCACACCCTGGCCCTTCCAGGCAGCGCGGCCCACCAGCACCGCCCACAGGCCCCGGGCCCCAGGGGCTTCGAGGGAGATGACGGAAATGAGTCTAACGGGGGAACGAACGCTGACTTCCGCCTGGCGATAAAGTGCGAGCCCCATGGAACGGTCGGGCGGATGCGGGGCGAGCCAGGCTGCTGGGGACGCCGTGTGTCCGGTGTCTCCGGGCACTGCTTGCCGCTGACAATGGACTCTGGCTGCCTGCGGCTCAGCCCGTGGAACCCAGGCTGAGGGCTAGATGGGAGCCCGAGGTCACGGGCACACCCCCGAGGGAGGATGGAAGGGGTCCCCACAAGCTGCAGTCCTTCCAGGTGAGCCCCCCACCATCCGCATGGGGGAGGGGCCCCTGAGCACCTTACCTGGGGGCTTCTGGGCCACGGCGATCCCCTCCACCACCAGCACCGTGATCAGTAGCACTGGAGGGAGGACAGAGGAGACGCGTTAAAACGTCGGACCTATGTTACATGTCACTCAGTTTGTGAGGGAGATCAGATGATGAAAGAGGAATGAAAACCACTGTTTCTTACATTTGCTCTCACGATTTAAATTTTTTTTTTATTAAGCCCGGCTGGCGTGGCTCTGTGCTTGAGCATCGACTTATGAACCAGAAGGTCACCGTTTGATTCCTGGTCAGGGCACATGCCCGGGTTGTGGGCTCGATCCCCAGTGTAGGGCGTGCAGGAGGCAGCGATCCATGATTCTCTCTCATCATGGATGTTTCTATCTCTCTCCCTCTCCCTTCCTCTCTGAAACTAATAAAAACTTCTTTTTTTAAAAATAAAAACATTTTCTTAAATATATTTTTATTGATTTCAGAGAGGAAGGGAGAGGGAGAGAGAGGTAGAAACATCCACGATGAGAGAGAATCTTTGATCAGCTGCCTCCTGCACGCCCCACACTGGGGATAAAGCCCAAAACCAGGGCATGTGTCCTGACCAGGAATCGGACCGCCACCTCCTGGTTCATCATAAGTCTACATTCAACCACTGAGCCACACTGGCCAGCGGGAATCTGCTGCTGACGGACACAGCTCTGTCAATATCTTTTTTAAAAATATATTTTATTGATCTTTTACAGAGAGGGAGAGAGAGAGATAGAGAGTTAGAAACGTCGATGAGAGAGAAACATCGATCAGCTGCCTCCTGCACATCTCCTACTGGGGATGTGCCCACAACCCAGGCACATGCCCTTGACCGGAATCGAACCTGGGACCTTTCAGTCTGCAGGCCGACGCTCTATCCACTGAGCCAAACCGGTTTCGGACAATATCTTGATCCCACAAGAAGTTTAAAGATAAGTTTCCTCTTCACAGTCCTTTCATTTTTTTTCTTTCAATTTGTTGCGCAGGCCAGTGATTTTTCCCATTTGATTTTCTTGCACAAATACATGTGGTGAAAGCACCGCACATATTTCAACAGGGGCCTTGGCCCAGGACTTTGTGCAAATGCGGTAGTTTCTGTGGCGAGTGTCAGTGCAGACCCGGGCCGTGCTTTGCTGGGCTCGGGGTTCTTAAGGGGGAGGTGTCATGTTCCGATGAACTACCCGACACTGAAGACAACCCACGCGCAAGGTAACTGGCAATGTGCTCGGGTATCCGAGCCCTGAGAGTAGACGGCACGGAAAGAAAGCATGTTTTAATTTACGCTGCGTTCAAAGAACACATACTTGTTTTTTCTTTTACAAGTTTTGCTGACCCTAATGACTCCCGTAGGCACTGCAGCCCTTCCCCAGGAGCTCCCAGGCTTTATGGCTCGCTCTGCACCGAGCACGCCAGCAAAAATTCAAGGATGATCGACGTGAGGGAACATTCCTAACGAAGACGGAAGGAAGGGGGCAGCAGCCTCCCAGAACCAGCGCAAGGCGCCCATGGCTGTGTCGCATGGAGCCGAGAAAGGCTCGCGTGTGAGAAAACGAAGCTCCTTCTTTCTCCCCGTGGTGAATGTTTCTGAGGCTCAATCAACAACAATGAGTTACTTTCTGTTTGGAAGAGCCTTTTATTGATTAACGTTTAAAAAACATGTTTTAAGCGATTTTCAGAGAGAGGGAGGGAGAGGGAGAGAAACATCAATGAGGAGAGAGAATCACTGATCGGCTGCCTCCGGCACGCCCCCTATTGGGATGGACCTGTAACTGGGGCATAAGCCCTGACCAGCTCGACACTCAGCCACTGAGCCACGCCAGCCGGCTCAGCTGTGTTTTCATAGATCAAAACAGAACTATTAGAAAGGGAGACTAAGAAAACAACCCCGTTTACAGGTGCATAAAAAGCACAAACAACAACAACACACACACACACACACACACACGCGCGCGCACACACACACATGCACACACACCACCACACGCGCACACACATGCGCACACACACGCACACACATACGCGCACACATGCACACACACATGCACACACACATGCACACACGCGCGCGCACACACACACTTGCGCACACACACACACACACCAAACCAACCAACCGAACAAAAACAAAAAGAAACTGAAGCCCTGGCCGGTGTGGCTCACTGGATAGAGCGTCGGCCTGGGGCTGAAGGGTTCCCGGGTTTGATTCCGGTTGGGGTCGTGTACCTGGGTTGCGGGCACATCCCCAGTGGGGGGTGTGCAGGAGGCAGCTGAGCGATGCTTCTCTCTCATCGATGTTTCTAACTCTCTATCCCTCTCCCTTCCTCTCTGTAAAAAATCAATAAAATATATTTTTTAAAAAAAGAAAACAAAAAGAAACTGAAGAAGGTAAACTGCGTGGGAGCATGTACTGTGTTCACGGGTAGGAAGACTCGACATCCTCCAATGTCCACACGGCCCACAGCGACCTATAGATCCAGCGCAATCCCTGTCCAGACACCAATGGCGCATTTCCCAGAACTGGAACAAATATTCCAAAAGCGAACGTGGAGCCACAGGAGCCCCCGGACAGACACAGCGATCCTGAGATAAAAGAGCGCAGTTGGAGGCGTCACACTACCTGGTATCAAACAGCCCGGCACTGGCATGAAATCAGCGGATCAAGGGGGAGAGTAGGGGCCCAGAAGTAAAGCCACGCCTTCATGCTCGAATTAATATTCAACAGAGGCGGCAAGAACACACAATGGGGTAACGATGGTCTATTCAATCGATGCTGTTGTGATAATTGGACACGAGAATAAACTCAAAATAGACTGATGGGAGAACATATTCGCCAGTGACACATCTGATGAAGGTTTAATGTCCAAAATGTAGAACTTACACAACTCAACACCACACCCCACAAAACCAAACAACTCAATTACAGACGGCAAAGGGCCTGAATAGACCCTTCTCCAAAGAGGACCTACAGATGCCAAGAGACATGAAAAGACGCTCAACGCCACGAATCATCAGAGAGATGAAAATTAAACCCACGGTGAGGTCCCGTCGGAGTGGCGATCATCAGTAAATGAACAAATGACAAGTGCTGGCGAGGACGTGGAGAGAGGGAGCCCTGTGCCCTGCTGGCGGGATGCAGACGGGTGCAGCCATGGTGGAAAGCAGCACGGAGTTTCCTCAGCAAATTCAAAATGGAGCTGCCTCATGACCCAGCGATCCCACCGCTGGGAATACATCCGAAGATACCCGAGACACTGATGTGAGAGAATCTATGCCCCCCATGTTCACTGCAGCGTTATCTACAACAGCCAAGATTTGGGGGCAGCCCAGTTGCCCATCCGTAGGTGAGTGGATACAATAGCTGTGGTCCGGTTACAGAAGGAGTATTACTCGGCCATAAAGAAGGAAATCTTCTTCCCCTTTGCGACAGCGTGGAGGGACCCAGAGGGCCTTATGCTGAGTGAACTAAGCCGGGCAGAGAAAGACCAGCACCATGTGACCTCACTCACATGAAACCTAACAAACAAAACGAGTTAACAAACAAAGTAGAAACAGACTCACAGGAACAGAGAACAGACGGGCAGCTGTCAGAGTAGAGTAGGTTGTGGGGCTGGGTGAAAAAGGTGAAGGGATTAAGCAAAGCAAGAACCCCCTTTCCCCTGCCCCCCCACCCAACAAACTCACAGACAGACAGGGGCATGCTGATCCGGAGAGGGGAAGGGGGTGGGGGCGGAAGGAAAGTAAAAGGGGGTAAGGAGAGATGGAAGGAGACTTGACTTGGGGTGGGGGACATACAACACAATACACAGAGGACGTTATACAGACTGTACATCTGAAACCGATATAATTGTGTTAAACGGTGTCACCCCAATGAATTAAAGAGAAAGACACAGCTTTCAGTACTGAACTTATTTCTGCCTTGTCTGCTTTCTCAGATATGAGGCTGAAGAATACAGGACAGGAGCTGGCAGTTGTCACAGTCTCACATGAGACTTTTTCCGACATAGTGCGGAGGGACAGTCACGTTTCATCACACGGCAAATCTGGCCACAGCTTACAGACTCCACCGTTAACGAAGGTGATGGAACTCTGCGGCCGCGTGCAGCATGAATAAGGACTGTGAAACGGTGAGTTACGGCCCCGATATAATAGCTCACGCGACTATGATGCTTCACGCTGACCCCCGGTCAAACGCTATAAGCCTGGAGCGACCGCAGACAACTCAAAGCGCATCGCTGAGTTGTAACCATCGGGGGAAGGGTGAACAGCCCAGAGCTGTTCTTTTTGTTCTCGCTGCTGAAAGCGGAACAGAAAGCAGCCAGTGGGGCTGGCAGAGATGACCTTCCACCCAGAAGCCCACTCAGAAAGGCTGATTTGTTGTGGCAGAAACTGACCACAACCTTCCCGGCCAGGCTCTGGGCAGGTGATGCCTATAATTATGCAAACGTCCGCTAACTGTTTCGTAAGCACCTCTGCCGCTGAAGCCATCCCCTCGCAGGAGGCTGCCAAGTTCCTGCCTCGCCTTCTGCAGGTTGTATTTTGGAAAGAGCAAAACAGAATCTTCCTTTCCAAGCCACGGCTAGGTAACCGAGGAGTGACGGATGGGAAGGGCTGTTCCAGCGCTCCCAATTTAATAGAGCGGATGACAGCACTGGCGGAACGCCAATCCTTTTAATTTTTAAACTTAAAGGACCCAATTTTTGCATAGGTAACACATGCACTTGGTTTTAAAAAAATCAGGAGTAGGGACAAGGGACGCCTTCCCTTCCCGGTGGTCTGTTCTCCTCTGAGGCCCGGAAATACGGCTTATTCGGTCCTGGTTTCAGAGGCAACTTTGTATCACGGTCTCCCCGATCTCTCCACATGCATCTTATTCGAACGCACAGCCATCTAACCTAATGCACACCCACTTACTCTGACGGACACACGTCTTACTCTCGCTTCTCCGTTGCCCGCAGGTTCCCTTCTCAGAACCCACTTTTGAAAAAAGCTCCCGAACCTCTCCAGACGGCTGTCTCCATCCCCAGCTCCACAGCCGCAGGCGCACCGCCCGCAGGAGCCCTCACACCTGCTCTCGGGCTAAAACACAGTTATGTTCGTGGGTGACGTACTAAGAACAAATTAGCATCTGATTTCCAAAATAAACCACTTATTTCAACAATGATGGTGCAGTAATTTTAATTAGATCTGCCCGCTCATGAATAACCTGATAAATAAGCTACTGATCAAATCAATCTAGTGCAGTAAAGTAATAGTAAAGAATGCTGGAGCCTTGAAAAATCAATATAAGAGTATTTTAAAATGTCAAAAGGAAAGGGATCATTTTCATATCCATTTTTGTCTGTTTCCTTCCATACATGTCAGGACCAATTTTTTCTGTCTCTCCTATACCATTCATTGTACAATACACTGAAAAGGTTTTACTCTAGATTTAACTTCTCGATCCGTATTAGCTTATAAAGATTTTAGTGATTATATATTTTTAAGAAGGACTCTGATTCATTTCTTTAAAATATGTTTTTATTGATTTTAGAGAGAAAGGGAGAAAGAGATGGAAACATTTATGAGAGAAACATCAATTGGCTGCCTCCTTCTGGGGATCCTGAATCAAACCAGTTGAGCAACGCAGGCTCACGCGGCGTTTGCGGAGAAGACGGAGGAGGGAAAAGTGTCAGCACGGAGGGGGGGCAGCACCCCAAACACCAAGGCACCGATACATGCCACTCTCCACGCCTTCCCCGATTAGAGAGCGCGCGAGAGGAAGGAAGAGAGAGAGAGCGCGCATTCCATAATGTTGCAAATGCCGAGCTATTCGGCGGCACCCCCGTCACCAGGGGAAGCCCGCGCGGTGGGCTGTTCTCCCCCGAGGACCGCAAGCGGCGTTCATTCGGTGCGAGTTTCAGCGGCAACTTTGTATCGCGGTCC
>NW_006291504.1:3135275-3144777 GCF_000327345.1 Myotis davidii | reverse complement strand
AGGGAGGGAGGGCGGGAGGGCGGGCTGGGGGCCCGACACCTGCCCCAGACCTGCCCTCCCAGCCGCGGGGCCAGGCTCCTGGGTCGCTTGACTCCGCTGATGAAAAGCTCCCGCTCTGCCAGCTGCTGTGTTGGGTGTGAAGGGCCGGCTGCGTGGCTCCGTGGTAATTTGATCACCTACTTGTTTATTTGTTCTTCCCCGGATCTCCCTCCCCCCACTCCATCCACATGTGAGCTGTTGGCCCGCCAGCGACCACTGACCTATGACCCAGGAGGTCACGAGCACTGACCTATGACCCAGGAGGTCACGGTGCGATTCCCGGTCAGGGCACAGGCTCGGGTTGCTGGCTCAACCCCCAGTAGGGGCCAGTGCAGGAGGCAGCCGATCAGTGATTCCCTCTCATCATTGATGTCTCTCTTTTCCCTCTCCTTTTCTCTCTGAAATCAATAAAAATAATATTTTAAAAAATTTATAAAGTTGCTTGCAGGCAGGGAGGCTCGCACATGCACTCAGCACCTACTGTTAGCCACGTTCCAGAGGCAACGATAGCTGCTGGGAGCATCCCTGCCCCGATAAGCATCATCTGTGCCTGCGCTGACACACAGTAGGACCTCCAGCGTATCTGTCCGGCCAGGTCTCATTAGGGACATGTCAGGCACCTGCAGGAAGCCTCCCAGGTTGTCCAGAACGCTCTTTCCTTCTTCTCTCCCTCCGAGAGGCAGAGGAGCGAGTGTCCGCAGGCTTTGCTAGTGAACATACTTGACCCCAGTAAGTACCAAGGCAGCGGTTCTCAACCTGTGGGTCGCGACCCCTTTGGCGGTCGAACGACCCTTTCACAGGGGTCGCCTAAGACCATCCTGCATATCAGATATTTACATTACGATTCATAACAGTAGCAACATGACAGTTATAGAGTAGCAACGAAAATGATTTTATGGTTGGGTCACAACATGAGGAACTGTATTTAAAGGGCCAGAAGGTTGAGAACCACTGCACCAAGGTCTCCAGCCCATGGCCGTGCCCAAGGAGGGGTCACAGGGGCATGTGTGGGCTCACCCATCACCCGCCGTCACACCGAGATGGCACGTTTACAAGCCCGTTCCACAGACACAATCCAGGGCCCCCGGGGAGACCAGCACACACAGTAAGCTCCGAGCACAGACGCGGTGGGCAGCGGGACTTGGGAGGAAGGCGCCGTCTCTGCTTCTGCAACACGAGAGGTTCCACATGCACAGTGGCCCAGGGAAGGAAGAAGGTGTGTGTGATGTCATCCGTGGAGGGGTGACACGCTCAGAGGGGAAGGGCTGGGGTGGTGAGTGGAGAGGGGAGGAGGGGAGGAGGAGAGCGTCTGTCTGGGGGAGGGCTGTGCTGGGAGGCAGTGGTTCCAGGGGACGGAGGTGGGCTTTGGCCGGGGAGACCCTGCTGGACCGACAGGCAGCGGAGTCTGCTCTTGACCGAGGAGGCCAGAGGCACAGGTTTTCACAGGGGAAGGTTCAGTGGCAGCGAGTTCAGGCTGTAACAGGAGAGATGAAAGCAACCGTAGTAATTTATTTTAAAAATATGTTTAGCGATGTCGAGAGGAAGGGAGAGGGGGAGAGAGAAACATCCATGATGAGAGGGAACCATGGATCGGCTGCCTCCTGCACGCCCAACACTGGGGATCGAGCCTGCAACCTGGGCCTGTGCCCTGACGGGGAATGGAACCGTGACCTCCTGGTTCAGAGGTCGACGCTCACCCACTGAGCCGCGTGGCTGGGCCCACCGTGGTCATTTAACAAGCGCACGCACAGCACGTGTCCATTCAGCCTCGCAGCTCTTACTGGTGGTGCCACTGTGATGGAACCTCAGCGGGCTCTTCTCTGCCTGGGGAGCAGCCCCCCACTTCCCAAGGAGGGGCTGGCTGGGGAGCAGCACCCCCTTCCCAAGGAGGGGCTGGCTGGGGAGCAGCCCCCCACTTCCCAAGGAGAGGCTGGGAGGGGCTGGCTGGGGAGCAGCCCCCCACTTCCCAGGGAGGGTGTGGCAGGGGAGCAGCTCTGGGGAGGGGTTTGGCTGGGGAGCAGCCCCCGGGGAGGGGTTTGGCTGGGGAGCAGCCCCCGGGGAGGGACTGGCAGTGGTCGCTGCGGCTCCCTGGGGACGCCTTTCGCATGGACTGTGGGAGGGCAGCAGGTGGAGTTTGCAGGAAGGAGGGGAAGCACAGACTGTGGCCGGGACTGCGGAGAGGCCATATGCTCCGGAAGCGAGGGGCGAGCCCTGCGCATGCCTCTCAGCCGGGGTTCTGGATCCAGGTGCCTTTTCCCGGAAGCCCCCCAGGAGCGCCCGTCTGTCCCCGCTTACCTGCCAGCGCCCGGCACGGGCTCCTGGCCTCCTGCCCGCTCTGCCTGGCACAGGCCTAGCCTCTGCGGCTCCTCCCAGAGTCCTGTGCCCGCAGCGCATGGTTCCTTCCCCCCAGTCCCTCCTGCTGCCCCAGGACGGCTGTCTGCTCCAGTGATGGTTGCTGAAACCTGTTTACTCGCAGCCACAACGGAGGCTGGTTCAGTGGTACAACATGAAGCCATCATGTTAACGTGGGCAGTCCTTTCCTTTAGCGTTTCCCACCCATGGATGCCTGGTTAAAACAATACAGAGGGGGGTGACGGTGTTGGTCACTTCCCACACAGGTGAAAATACGTGTGTAGCTACTGTAGTTTAGTTGTCCCTGCTCTTTTTTTAAAATATATTTTTATTGATTTCAGAGAGAGGAAGAGAAAAGAATCAATGATAAGAGAGAGTAATTCATCAGCTGCCTCCTGCACACCCACTACTGGGGATCCAGCCCCCAACCCGGGCATGTGCGCTTGACCGGAATCGAATCCGGGACTCTTCAGTCCCCAGGCCCACTCTATGCATTGAGCCAAACTGGCTAGGGCAGCCGTGGGCAAACTACGGCCCGCGGGCTGGGTCTGGCCCGTTTGAAATGAAAAAAAAAAAAAAAACTAAAAAAAAAAAAGACCGAAACCTTTTATGTAATGATATTTACCTTGAATTTATATTAGTTCATACAGACACTCCATCCATGCTTTTGTTCCAGCCCTCCGGTCCAGTTTAAGAACCCATTGTGGCCCTCGAGTCAAAAAGTTTGCCTACCCCTAGGCTAGGGCATAGGTAGGAGTAATTTTAAATTCGAAAGTATGACTGTTGCTCTCAGATTTTCAATCCGAGTTAGATGTCCCAAGTGGCATATAAAATGTTCCCTTTTCTTTTCCTTCATAGAGGCTCCTGGGGCGGCCTGTCACCGATGATTGGTAAGTGTGGGAGCATACAGGCCCAGCCTTCTTATTAAAAAAAATATTTTTATTGATTTCAGAGAGGAAGGGAGAGGGAGAGAAACATCAACGAATCATGGATCGGCTGCCTTCTGTAGCGCCCCCCCTCCGACTGGGGATGGAGCTCGCAACCCAGGCCTGTGCCCTGACTGGGAATTGAACTGTGACCTCCGGGTTCATAGGTTGATGCTCACCCACTAAGCCATGCCGGCCGGGCAAGGTGCAGCCCTCTAACCTAGCTTGGGACCGGTTAGGAGACAGGGGAGCTCATCCTATCTCGAAACTCACTGTGGGCTCGCTTGAGGCCTCCAGTGAGAATGCACGGCTGCTGGACACAAGGCCAGTTTCAGCTGCTTTTCGAGTCGCTCTAGCATTTGTGAGGGTTCCCATTGACTGGCTTTGTTCCTTCTTGGAGGTCTTCTGAAGGACAGAAGGAAAATTATTTTTTAAAACATGGACTAAAACTCGTTCTCTTGCAGTGACTGTCAGATCCCCTGGGCCCGTGTAAACCAGAGGTGCATGATGGACTCGAGTGGTCCTGCATTTCCTGATCTCGCCACACGCTGCTCTGGCTTCCCTGCGGGAGGCGGCTACCGTGCGGCCCGCTCCTGTTCTCTGTGCCGGGGAGAGCCTGCCTATGGGTGCTGTTCCCCGGTGCGCGGGTGCTCCGTGCGGCGAGGGTCCTGCCTCAGTCTCTCCAGTTACGGGCCCCGCCTTTCCTCTGCGAGAGGGGGGAGGGAAGGGCAGTGTGTGTAGAAGCTGTGAGCTTTCCGCCCGAGGCCCAGGAGGGAGAACCATTTTGGGATCCCGCTTTTGAGAAGGCATCACGGTTTTTGGCGGGTAGATGGGGCCATACTGGGCGGGGCCATGAAGGGCGTGCTAACGGCCCCGCCGCTTCCTGCTCCAGGATCATCGCTTAGACTCATGGACATGCCTGGCGAGGACTCAGGCCGGGAGGTTTATTAGGAAGACACGCTAACATGCTCAGACACACAGAGCCGCGCAGACACGGTCTCAGGGACCCGCAGGGAAAACACCACGAGGCAAAAGTGACTGTTCTCAGGGACTTGCAGTTTTAGAGCCACCGCATGTCCATTCACAGCAGACAACTGTGGGGGCTGCTCCGTGAGCTCCCCACGCTCGGATCTGAGCCTGCGGGAACTCCGGCGAGGTGGCGCCCACGGAAGTTCGCACCGACGTGGTGTCGGGAGGTGAGCCTCGGCTCCCCCAAGCGCCGCAGAAGGAAACGCGACTGTGGCCGTGGCCTCGGGTGCGCCCGCAGCGGCTCCGTCCGGAAACCCACGCTGGCGTGGGGAGGGGTGAGGTTTCAGGGCCGGCCGTTGCTGGAGGGCACCCCCTATCTGTAGTTAACATGCGCACACACCCTCTGTCAGACAGCAGCCACCGGGCCCTCAGCTTTTCCGCATGCGATTCCTGAGGCCCGGAAATAAGGTTCTGGGAGTCTGCATTTTGATGTCAGTGTGGACGTCTAAGGCTAGTACCCGACATAGCAATGACCCTGACCGCTCACGCTGTGCTGGGCGCCGAGCTCCCGGCAGATGCCCTGTCCCATCAGATGCTCCCGGGGACCCCGCTGACCGGCGCCCGGCCCGCTGATGACCAAGGAGACGGCTCCGTGGCCAGGCATCGGCCACGTTCCCACCGCCTGCGAGGCTGGGACCGGGGCTAAGGCAGCCTGTCCCAGCGGATTCCAGAGCCGGATTCCCAGCCCCCGTGCCGTTTGCCAGCAGTGAGGCCCCGACCTGCCGGACGGGGCAGGTGGGTAACTTCACCTGAGAGACGCTCGCCAGTGTATCGCTGGGGTGAGAAGCGAGACCAGGTCAAGCAGAACATAAACCCCTGCTCCTTTCAATAGTTTATTTACAGGGCATCTCCCGTCATTCTACGAGGATTATAAACACGGACACTGAGTGCATGCACCGCCCACGAAGGAACAGACAGCTGGGCACAAACAGCCCCAGACCCGCCCGCTGCCAGAGCTCCAGAGAGACCCGGCGCTCCCCCAAATCACCAAGGAAGCGTCACTTATAAATAATGTTCAACCCCCTTTCCTGTCCCAGCCAAACCCGGCGATTCCATGAATCCGGCGAGCGCCGTCCACGTGCAGCGCCGGGCAGGTCACATGGCGTCGAAGTGAAACCGGTGGGCTTCCTGCCGCTTTTCTCTGTCGTCCGCTTTCTGAAAGAGACGCAGACCCGGTTACAGACGCGCAGACCCGGTTACAGACGCGGGAAGTGGCAGCAGGCGCCTCGGCTCTGGGTGAAGAGGGTAAGTCAGAAAAGCCTCCGCAGTGACCGGACCAGGTGCTTCTGGAACCGCCTGTGCCCGGGTGTGAAGTCTGCAGGAGCGATTTTCTACCTACGGAGCCGCACTGACTCTAACGGCCAACAGGAGCCGTTCCCTAAACGCTTCCTTTAGATCGCGGGGCATTTATGTGGAAGTCGGAGTAAACATGAGGTTCTGGAAGGACGGGACAGCGATCACATTTCTCACTCCTGCCCCTGCCTGATGTTAGTCAGCGAATCTAAGTCATATTAAATAAAGTGCAGTCATTATTTTGGGGCTACCCTATTGATTTAGCAGATATTAATTGACCCTGTTCCCAGCAAAGTACTGTGCTTGGTACTTCGAGGGATTATAAAGACCCTCATTTTTGTATTTTGCTCTCAAGGAACTTAAAGCCTAGAAAGAAAAAGGCCTAACATACTGCGCAGTATTTCAGAATAAAAAGTGAAAAATGTGCCTGGCGGTTGAAGATCGACAGATGAACCAGGAGGTCAGGGTTCAATTCCAGTCAAGGGCACATGCCCAGTTTGTGGGCTCGATCCCCAGTGGGGGGTGCAGGGGCGGCAGCTGATGGATGATTCTCTCTCATCATCAATGCTTCCTTTCCCTCCCTTTCTGAAGTTAACAGAAACATATATATATGTTTAAAAGTGAAAAATGCTGCCCATGTCCTGAGAGGGAGAGGACTGTAGCGGAAGCTGGCAGGCACGTGTGGAAAGCAGGGAGCCGGGTGGGTGCCACGGTGAGGGAGAAGGAAGGAGCAGCCAGCGTGGGTGGATGGGCGGGAGGCAGGCAGGGAGCCAGGAGCCCTTTTCGGGAAAGCACTCTGTGACCTGCTAGTTACGTACTTTATATTCATGTACGAATAGGAATGAGCCTTTTCAATTTGCATCAAAACGGCCACTAACTGTGGTTGCCGCCTGGTCCCTCATGGGCGCTGTGTGAAAACCTGCATATGCGGGGTTCTGTTTTTAATTATTCAGGGTGTTACACTGAAGCGCTGACCTCAGTTCAGTGCAGAGAATACCTGACAGAAGGCAGATGGGCCCCTTCAGCTCCTCGCCCGAGAGCTGGGGCCCGCTGTGAGCCTGTGATCTCGATTCTTCTCAGGGAGGGAGGGAGGGAGGGAGGGAGAGAGAGAGACAGAAGGAGATGGAGAGAGGGGAGAGGGATCATCCCCGCAAAAGGCCATCCACAGCTCTCCCAGGAAATCATGGACACTCATCAAAAATGATGACCATTTTCTCAGGCCGTTAGGAAATTGTTTCCAACTAAATTTTTCCCATGTACCTGGTGACTTGGGGTGATCCCTCTACCACTATTGCACAACATCAACATTTTAAAGTAAATCGTCTCCTGTGATCTGTATGACCCGCTGAGACACAGTCCCTTAAGGGGATAAAGCAAGTCTCAATAAGGTGACATTATGGCTCTGGCCAGCATGCCCAGTGGTTAGAACGTTGGCCCAAGCACCGAAGGGCCGAGGATTTGATTCCTGGTCCAGGGCGCACACCTGGGCTGCAGGGTCGATCCCTGGGCCCAGTCGGGGCTTGTGCAGGAGGCAGCCACTCGATGTGCTGCTCCCACACTGATGTTTCCCTGTATGTCTTCCCCTCCCTCCCTTCCACCCTCTAAAAGCCAATGGGGACGATGTCCTCGGGCGAGGATTAACAACAACAAGACGTCATGGGCAGAAATGGAAACATCAGAAAACCTCACTCGTGTCACAGGCCTAGAATGCGGTGTTTGAAGGAGCAGCCCATTCCTTAACCAAAGCGAGCATTTCGCGGGCGCACGGACCTTCTCCTGCCAGTGCAGGACGCCGATGATGGCCAGGATGAAGATGCAGACGCCGATGAGCGCGATGGCCGTCAGCAGGACGATGTTGCTCGGCGTCAGGTACAGCTTGGCACTCCAGCTGCCGGTCAACGGAAGAGTCAGAACGACAGTTTAACTTAACGATACGATTCCACCGCGACCAAAAAGCAGGGCAGCTTCTGAATGAATCCACTCACTCATTCCAGTCATTCCCCCACCTGTCCCTGCGTTACCCGCACACAGAGCCTCTGCGTTCAGGCAGGACTAACCGTGCTGGCCCTGAGGGTCAGCTTTCACTCGGCGGCCTGGCTCGGGCCGCTGTGACATTTCCCCTTGCTCCTGCGGACGCTGCTCTGAGGTACATTCGACAAGGGTACTTGGGACAACGTTCGGCGCTGCTTTCACATCCTGCTTGCCTTGAACTCTCTGCCCTGTAGCCACCGGATTGCGGTAAGATTTCCGTATCGTCCTTTTTTGGGCCTCTGCTCACAGAGGGACTACGACCACCTAAGACAACCACGTGACCAGCTGGTGCAGAGAGACGGCTTGTGGGGAGCTTGGGCCGTCCCTGCGACGGGGGAGGGCTGGCGCCCACGCGGACGGGAGATCCTTACACAATCACCCGAGTTGCTCTGCGTCAGTGGCACAGGCAGACTGTAGCGTAAACAGAAGCAGGTCTGTGTTGTGACACAGCCCACAGCCAGCACCTGCACAGCCCGGGAGCCTGAGGCAGGTCTACACTGCAGGGGGTGCTACACAAATCACTTTGTTCTCCCCAAAAAGAGGTAATGGATATATTCTCATTTTAGAAGTTTAATAACGGTAAGATGGTTCTATGAATGGCAAGTAGTGAGTGACTTATTTGGGCTAATTAAAATTTATTGATCCATAAGTTAGTCTCTAGTGAGTAAATCTCAAAATACGCCTCCAAGTAAAATCAATTTGGCTTTTATTACGTCCGTAAATCTGGAAAGCACATTTCTTCAGAAAGAGCGAGAGAGCCGTGAGGAATGGGAGGCTGGAGAGGAAAGCTCCAACAGTTTTCCGGGAGCTCAGGAGAAAACAGGAGCGAGCGGAGGTTGGCTGCTCCCGGCGCGTCACCTGCCTACCGTGGATGTGCCCGTGAACGCTTTTATGAAAAGATCGGTGCTTATAAAAACCCAGCACCCTGACATGTTAGAATTTACAGCTCGTAGACTGAGGCCTGATTTAGGCGGAACGTGTATAAGCTCCTCATTGTTAAGCTGCTGGTTTTCGGATAAGGTGGGATTTGTCGCATAGGAGAGCCGGGCTTCTGTGTGGGGTGTGCAGTCACGGGGTCTGCGGGGGCGGGGGGAGGGGTGCAGTGCTGGCCCCGCTCCGGGGGGAGCACAGCAGGGAGGGAGCTCAGGCGGCCTTACCTCCGGGGCACGTTGTGCGGGTAGGGAATGACGATCAGCTGCGAGTTGGGGATGATGGCAGTCCACTCCTGCTTCCGCACCGCCTGCAGGAAGGAGGGAGGACTCAGCACCTGGTCCTTACACTCTCCTCTCCACGAAGGAGCGGAGCGGACAAGCCTCTCTGGCTTCATGGGGCCCTGGGCAGGGGAGCTGCAGCACATGCGGCCCAGGCAGGGCTCCTGAGGCACAGTGTGTGGTCTTCCAGGGAAGGGTCGCATGTCGCCCCCGGGTGCGTTCATTCAACAAACAGTATTATTATGCGCAGCCAGCACCGTTCCCAGTGCTGCGTTCCCAGGCTGCTTGGAGCTCAGAGTTCAGAGCGGAGGGAGTTTGACAAGCACATGAGCCTCGGTGAGTGAGATGGTGAGGAAAGGGGGCGGAGGGCGAGGAAGGCGGGCGGAGGGCCAGGGGTCACGAGGCTCATGGCAAGGAGGCGGCGAGGCGAGGAGGCGGGAACTCTTAGCTTCCCATTAGGACTGCTCCAGCCAGGCCACTACCAGCAATTCTCTTAGCTCTTGATTGGAATCATTGCAATTCAATTCAATTCCAGATTCTGAATTGAGATGTTTGAACGGTGACTATTAGAATACAGGTTAACTGTAAACAAAGTGTATTTGCACTCGCCTTCTCTCCGGA
>NW_006291504.1:3118912-3135206 GCF_000327345.1 Myotis davidii | reverse complement strand
AGATGATCGAGGAAATTCGCACTTCGACCTAAACCAAGCACACTGTAGGGCAGCTGGAGAGCGAGATGTGCCGACTGGCTGAGTTGTCCGGCTGCGTTTATTAAAAGAAAAAAAAGACACCTTTGGAAACAATGCTCATCAAACATTAAAATGATAAACTGTTAAAAACATGAATAGAATCCCATGAGGCGAAATCTTTCGTTCTAACAAGTCTGGCCCTACAGTTTCTAATTTCCTCTGGTTTTTCAGACTATGTCTGACTCACTGCCTCTGTGCAGACGGGATCTCTAACTGCTGAACAGCTGAGTGAGCTGCACACTTTCTCAGTTTCTCACACTCTGTTATGTAAGTCGTTCATTCACTCAATCATCCTATTTCTGTCCTTATGCCGAAGGGAGGGGTCAGCTGCTGCTTAGAGGTATCTGCATCGTCCCTCCGTCCCTCCCTCTTTCCTTCCAGTGAGAAAAAGTCACCATCGCTAGTTAAGTACCCCCCCCACCCCCCGCACTGTTGACGAGGCTCTTCCTGTCAGATCTTTAGTTGATGTGAGATTAAGGTAAGGGGACAATTCTTGCAAAAACTCGTTTTTTCAGAGAGAAATCATGTCATGGATATTCCAGAGGACATTCTAGCTCTTTCCGTTTTGTTACCGATTTATGTTTTTTGACACAAAAACAAGCCTGAATAATGTTTGCTCAAGCTAAAGAAAGATAATACCAGCGAGTCCTGGATGTTCTGGTTTAACAAGCATCTGAATTAAAATGTAAAGAAGTAATTTGTTCAAACTGTCTATATCCTCATTTACGTTTCCTTGACCAACATCGTCTATTAAATAAAGTATTTGATTATAATTGTCAATTTCTCCTTGAAATTTGGAAGTTTTTGTATTATGGGATGTTTCTATGCTGAGGCAGGAGCATGACTGGGAGTTTAAACGTGTACAATTAGCTGAAAAGGAGACTCCTGGGGTGTACTGCTGTGAGGCCGTCAGACACAACAAGAAGGGGCCGTATGGTGAGTTCTCCCGTATTCTGGGTCCATAAAAATGGAGAATAAAAGCAACTCGGCTGACGCTTCTTCACGGCGAGGCCCCTAGCGCCTCGGAGAAGCACTGACAGGTTACGGTCCTGCTCTTACTTAGAGGATCGGAGCGATCACCGTCGTGTTTACTGCGACCTGAACCCCCTCTCAGGCCGCCGGCGTCTGTCGAGAGCTCACCCGCTTCGCTTAGTCTTACTTCTCTTTTGTCTGAATTGCATTTCCCTTTATTGTTGCTTCAACAGTAGAGCTCGAGTTTTTCTTTATGATCATATATCAAAACCAGCTCTATGTAATGTTCTGGCTTCTAGTCCACTAGGAAAAAACTAAGATTACTTTAGGTTATAGATTGGATTCCTAATTTTTATTTCTTCTGAGTGGCGCTTTGTTAACTAATTTACCACTTCACAATTTGATCAAGGTAACGCTAGTCATTTCTCTCAGACTCTGCTACTTCAGTTAAAGAATCATGTAACAGCTTGGCTCCATCACCATCGGGAAATCTGAGGAATTGATCTATTTGTCGTGAGGAGCTCCTGTGACCCGCTGCTGAGCGCCCACAGAAAGACGAAGTGTGACGTGAAGGGGAAGGTTTATGAAGCGTGGAGGCCTGCTGGCTGTTGTCACCAGCTGACTTTGCCAACAGACTGGCTGCAGGTGTCCTGTGCGTTGTGAACTGGTGCCGGTCTTACCCGAACCATTTTTCGGATATCCATTTGCATCCACGGTTGTGTACATGATGTAAGGGCCAGGCTGGTTCACGCCAAAGGGCTGCAATAAAAAAAGAGTTGAGCCTGGGGCAGTAGTGAATCATCTTGTTGGACATCTCTAGGAGCTGATGTTGTCTCTCATATACGGGTCGGCGTCCTGAGCAGTTCTCCCCAGAGAACGGTCACTGCTTGAAGGCGGGCAGCCCCCTGAGAAGCCCCGCCCCCAGCATGTCTGCATTCCCCAGTCTGGAGCTTGCTCTGTGTGAACAGCCCTACCAGGTGGGACTGTTTGTTAAAAACAATCTTCAGAGTGCCGATTTGACTGTAACCTATGACAACTATTTTGTGTGCATCTATTTTCATGCAAAAAATTTCTCAGAAATATTTACAACTGAGAGTTTACTTACTGTTATCTTACGAGGACAGTCATTAGAACAGAGGCCACTGAGAACTGTGGAGAAATAAAGAAAAGGCTCTTTATTATCCTATATAATAAGAGCACAATATGCAAATTGACTGAATGGCAGAACGACCGGTCGCTATTTCGCACACTGACCACCAGGGGCAGAAGCTCAATGCAGGAGCTGCCCCCTGGTGGTCAGCAGGCTCAGCCAGAAGCCGGGCTCACAGCTGGCGAGTGCAGCAGCGGTGGTGGGAGCCTCTCCTGCCTCCGTTGCAGGTGGAGAGTAAGGAGCGAGGGGTTCTGGACTGCGAGAGCCCCAGAGTGTGAGTGGGCACAGGCCAGGCTGAGGCAAACCCCCCACTTAGCTGCTTCCCTGCACGCCCCCCCCCCCCCCCCCCCCCCCCCGCACAAATCTTGTGCACCGGGCCTCTAGTTACTGATAAAATGTAAGCTTATATTTAAAGAAAACTCTCACTGTTTCACCTAAAACCTATTAATATGCTCTTTTGGTTGATAATCACGCAGAAACCAATTCATTTCTTTAGATCTGAGTAAATTAAATTTTTGTTGTTCACTTTATGCCAGTATTTCAAAAGCCTTTGTGAAGCAATCGGAATGCTAATATATAGGTGCGATAATTCCGGTTACATCCAGCTATAGCTACTGTGGGTTTTATTTTCCAACTGGTTAGCTCCATTTCAAGGATGACTTGGAATCTGACAAAAGTGCCAAATGCAAACCAATTAAAATGCCTGCTGAGAAAAACAAATAGAACATTTAGTTCTTTATGTCTCAAACTAGACTTTTCCCATTTATATAGTCAAAGTTTCTGGTCACAGATTTTGGGCACGTTTGATAACTGTTATAGAAAACATAACTATAAAATAATTGATGAGTCTACCATACAACAAATATACAAAAATAAAGACACATTTATTCTATAATCACCCAAAAAGAGAACGCGAGAATACGTGAACCGTCTTTCTAGGAGCCACCTGAGTATGAGACGCAGCTGTGCTACTGCTGCTGCAGGTGCGGTGACGCCGTGTAACAAAGGGGACACGTGCTATTACGTAAACATCCTGTGTGTGACGAGTTAGAGCCGACAGTTCTGCTCAGCACGCAGGAATTCTCTCGATAATAGTTAGGAACGTGCCAGTTCAAACAGATCCATAGGAAAATGGGTTCCTCTCTTTACCTCTATTCTGTGACTATAAAGTGACAATTGTTCTAATAGGAGTACGAAGGCACTAAGACACGAGTGTGGTTATTTCATCGTGCAAGAAGGGAGCTGCTCACTCACACGGAAGGCGTGAATGTAACCTCATGTTTACATGAAGTACAACTTCAGGGAAGAGTGGAGTAAATGTCTGCTACTTGAACACAGTGTTCAGGGGTGAAGGTTCCTATCCCGGGACAGTGACTGGTTCTCACTGGCTTCTTCTCGAGGGTTTTTTTGTTTGTTCTTTTGTTCACCTTCCCTCAGCTCTAGGCAGACATTCGTGTTCCTTCTCCATGTGTCCCAAAGTGAGTTTCACAAGCCTTCACTGGAGGCACCGTTCTGCTGAACAGTAACGACTTGCTCACAGTGCGTGTTTCTGACCAGCAGGTAGGCTCTGCGTCATTTCCTCATCTCGGGGCCTACGCCAACGTCGCTGCTCAGGAAATACTCGGACAGCAGGAAAAAGATGGATTATTCAGCACACGGTACTGGATAATGGGCCACTTGGAGGAAAATGAAGTTAGACTAGAATGTAGAACATCAAAATTACATTTGGCAGTGGCCCAAATAATATGAAGAACTCTTACATTTCAATAATGAAAAGACAATTTAAAAATGAGCAAAAGATTTGAACAGGCATTTCTCCAATGAAGAGACGGACAAGTTCACGAGAAGGGGAGCGGCTTTGTTAGCAGCGAGGACAACTCGCACCAAACCGGCGAGTGCGTGCTACTCGGTCCAAGAGCAGAAGCACCCAACACGCCCTCCACAGGGGGCTCCAAACACGCAGGGACAGTGCTCCGCCCGCACAGGGAGGAATCGGCCACCTGCGGGAACCCTGAGGACGTCGTGCGGAGAAATGAGCCAGGCACAAGGGACCAGTGCTGCACCATTCCACAAGGAGGTGCCCGAGGAGCCACGGTCATGGACAGTGGGACGGCGGTGACCAGGGTACATGCATCCACGGCACTTACTTCTGGGTCTTCTCAAGGCTTCTGGCAGGGACAGCGGAACTGCCTCTGGAGAGATTACGAAGCATCATTTCTGCAAACTTTTCACTGATGTTCTGGTGAGTGGCGGACTCTGCACGCGGGTTTGTCATTGATGCTTGTCCTTAGGCCTCGGAAGACAGCGAGGTGAGTGCAGTGGCCCCGTCCCTTAGAGGGGAGCCGGAGCTGGCACAAAGCACACGGAGCTCTGAACGGCCACGGGGCCACTGGCCACCGACTCGCCTGGAAGATGCGTTTCCCTCTTCAGGGGAGGCGGAGAGGAAGGCCCGCAGATCGCTGTGTGCTGTACAGGGGATGCTGTGTCGTGTTTAGCAACCTGAGAATTTTACTCAGTCACGTGTTCTGTACAGAGCAAGCTAAAAACGGCTTATATCCTGTATCTCTTTTTGTTTTTACAAGACTTCCTCTGTCAAATGTGAAGTTTCATACGGTAGCAACGGGCCCAGAAATGATAAGCCTTCAGTATGTTGTCGATACATGTTGCACATGTTCCCGAAGGTGCCTGCCTTGGTTCTTACACGGTTCAGGAAGGAATGAGCCCAGTGCTTGAGCATCACTAACATTCTGCATGTAACAGTTTCTGTAACACTTCCTGCGCCCGGGACTACAGGTGCTTCCCGGGACACGGAGCCACGGAGCCTCGGGCGGCGGCCCGGCCTGGGGACCCTCCGACGTGGGGCAGGAAGTCACGGCCACAGCCTCAGGAGACTCTTAGGTTTTACACTCTTTACACGCGACTTTTCAAGCACAGGCCCCAGAACAGTATAAGGAAGCCCATGGACACGCCACACAACTTCAACTATCAATAGCGCGTGGCCGACCACGTCCACGGCCACTTCCTGCTCCCGGGCCCACAGGGAACCTCAGGCCTGCGTCCCGTGCTGGCGCGTGGCGGTCCGGCTGCTCCCTCTGTAAGGAGGTGGCCTGCTCTGAGCGGCCACGTGTGTCCACGCTGCCGGCCACTGTGGCCATTTCTGGTCTGCTTCAGGGAGAACCCCGCCCTAACTGGACTAGGACTCAGTTTTTTTTATTTGCTGTTATTTTTAAATTTATCTTTATTGCTAAAAGTATTACAGATGCCCCCCTTTTCCCACCACAGACCCCCTCCACCCAAGATAAGCATACCAAATATACAGCATGTTTAAAAAATTTATTTTAGCCCTAGCCAGTTTGGTTCAGTGGATAGCGCATCAGTCTGCATACCAAAGGGTCCCGGGTTCGATTCCTGTCAAGGGCAAGTACCTTGGTACGGGCTCCTCCCCGGCCCGGGCCCTGGTCATGTGCAGGAGGCAACCAATCGATGTGTTGCTCTCACGGAGATGTCTCTCTCTGTCTTTCCCTCTCTCACACTCTCCCTAAAAGTTAATGGGAAAAATATCCTCGGTGAGGATTAAGACAAAAACACCCAAAAGAAACAAACAAAAATTTTTAGTTCTAAAATAGCCGAATAATACCCCTTTGAAATGGCCAAGGGGACAGTCACATGGAAAATAAATGTAGACTCATGCTAGCTTCCTATGGCCTCATGGGTAATGGAGCCGGGAGTCATCCTCGCTCATTCAAATGAGAGGGCATTCGCTAGAAAATTCTCAGAAAGCAAAATTACATGCTCTGTCATTTTCATTTCTCAAATCTCCTAATACTCATATTTCTGTGGCTTTTCTATGTTCAGGTAATTAGGACCATTTCAAAACTGTAATATTCATATGAAATACATGTCATTCATTAACCAATAGACTGATGGCTGTCTTGGTGTCAACTGTAATGACAGCAATAACAGAGGTAGTTCCCTTCTAACACCAGTTCATGGTGAAACTCCCAGCAAACCGGAAACGGGCGACTTCCCACACACAGAGCGCCTACAGAGCCCACAGCTCTTCATGCTCAACGGGGAGACGGGCTGCTTCCCCCTGATCCGAAACAGGCCAGGACGTCCGCTCTCACCACGTCCACACAGGGACGGGCATTCTCGCGGGAGCAAGAGCAGGGGGAAGGCGTAGCCCTGAGAGAAAGAAACAGAACTGGCCGCTACAAACGACATGACCGTCTATGGAGAAAGTCCCCGGGAACCTAAAAACCACACCCATGCGGAAACCAGACCAAACAGCAGTAACATTTACAATCACTGGAAGGGAACAGACACAGGCAGACGCTGACAGCGCACGTGCAGTGCAGGGTGTGTGTGTGGCCGGGACAGGAACCGTGGACACGGATTGAGTGCGTGCACCGGGGAGACAGAGCGAGGAGGCATCCCCAACAGGAAGGTGAGGGCGAGCCTTTGAAGTGATTGGGTTGGGAACGGGAGTCACGGTAGGAATTCGTGTGAATACCAATAACAAAGCACAAACCGAACACTCACCGATGACTTTCACAAAGTAGGCGTCTGCCTCAAAGTTGTTCTTTAGCGCGTGGATGGCCAAGTCGCTCCTCGTGTGCCCTCTGCTGAGCACCACGATGTCCAGGATGCCCTGGGCGAACAGACGGGAGCGGTGAGAGCAAACCCCGACCCGCTGAGAAGTGCTGGGCACGCAGGGCACGTTTCTCACCCAAATGTAAACCGTATTCAACCCCATGTTCCAGGTACAAATGCCATTAACAAGACCTAAGCCCCAAGTAGGAAAACACAAGTGAAAAAACGTTGCTAATTCAGATCCCGGGATGGCAGCGCTTTGCTAGGTCCTTTCAGGCTGACAGGAAGGCCCGGGCTGGGAGGTCCGCAGCCTGGCCACACCCGGGCCAAGAGCACTGACTGCCGGCCGCCGCTCCTGTTCCCTTTCCCTGCGGAGGGGAAGCTTCGCTCATCCTATTGGAGGACAAGGTGCGCCCTTAGGCGTCCCTGCCGCCCCCTCGCGAGGCTGGCCAGGGACCAGCTTCCCCCGTTAGCCGCCTGGGTTTCTCCTGTAAACGGATGATGTTCTTTTTCTCGAGAGGGAGTTTTTGGTGACTTCTATCAGTTTATATAAACCCTTTTCATAGTAAGGATATTATTTGATTCTTTCATAGCAAATTTATTTCCAAGAGTCAAAAACAATTTTAAATTTCATTCATTTAAATTTCATTTGGGATGTCTTTTCTGTAGAGGAATTAAAAATTGATTTGTAGGCCATTCCCTGGGACCTTTTCGCCAGTTACTTCTATGCCTGAAAACTGCTAATAAAGGTGAAATAACAGGAGGTTTGGTGGCAGAGAGACAGAACAAGGGCCTGGATAATTCCATGACTGAGAACCAGCCGCTTGGAAGAACAAACAACAAGAGCAAAGGGGGGTTAGGAGAGACGTGCCCGCCCTGCCTGGGGGCCTCTCTCTCTGAAATGATGAGGGCACCTCACAGGCCGCTGCATCAGCGCTGGAGCCGAACACAATTGTATCAGACACACGACTCTCCTGAGCGGGGACCGGGCTTTCACAGGAGGAGGGGCCAGGCCCTGCGTGCCTTTCCCATGTTCACCGCAGCTGAAGGCCGCCGTGCAGCACCAGGCACAGGTGCGCCCGTAGCTCACACCACAAGGAGCTGAGCCACTCCCGCCCTGGGCAGGTGCAGGGCTGGTACCTGCGGGCGGCGCTCCGTCTGGGTGCACAGGCCCCTGCCGTCTCAGAGCCTCCCTTGAGGGGCACACACACACCGCAGGGGCGTTTTCACGTTTCCTGCGCTGCTCGGCCAGTGGTGTCGGAAGTGTCCCCCTGCGTTCAGCCTGAGGGGCTTTCCTGAACGAACGCATTTGCTTTCAGGCCTCATCTATTTCCTGGTCAAACAGGGTGAGAGAGAGCGGGGAGCAGGGAGCGGGGAGCGATCAGACCCGCTGGTGTGGACTCACGTCTTCGTAAATGTCGAAGAAGGTGGCGACCTGGGCCTCCCTGATGTGACTCAGGTCCGGCAGCTCCCAGCACACGCGGAACATGCGGTGCGCCCCCTCGCAGCTCGCGTTGGTACAGGGCACGTTCTCCAGCAGGAAGGCCTGCTGGCTGCTGCAAGGAGGACAGGCATTCAGGACGCGGACATAGACAGGCTGCTCGGACAGACGCGAAGAGTGAGACATCACGACAGGGCACCCTGATCGTCCGCCGCAGGAGGCACCGTGCGGTTAGGGAGCTGTGGCGGCGACGGGACGGGGGAGAGGAAGGGAGGAGGGACAGAGGTGGGGATGAGGGGCGGCTGCCCGTTTCCCTCCGAGTGGCTGGGCGTGAGGCACCAGCTGAGACGGGGGTTCGGGAGAGGGGATTGCTTCAGGTTCGGGTGCGATGGGGAGTGTCCAGGGGCAGGTCCACCAGCGGCTACACCCACAGGCGAAAGGACTAACCACATTTAAATTTCAATGCTATCTTCTTGGGGAAAGTTTGACCACATGCTGAGCTAACATAATTAGGTACCTTAAGGAAAGGGCATTATCCCATCAATGAAAACGCATTAAACCAGGAATGTATACACAATCACCTATTAAACCCTTTCTTAAGCAGAGGACAGAACATTTAGATAATTAACTAACAGAGAAGAAGCAGACGAAAATAATTAATTAGAGCTTCTGTGAAGCGGGAAACTTTCTCCTTGTCAGGTCTTCCTTGGCCTCGAGTGGCCCCAATTTAAGATTCGAGCTCATCATCCCAAGTCCTTCTACCCTGCCTGGGAGGTGAGAGAAGTCTCAGTTCTTGAAAACATGGCTTGGAAACTGCCGCGTCATGGCATAGCCGTGATCATGGAAACTTACAGCAAATGTCACTAATAAGCCGTGACTCCCATGTGAGGGCACTCGAGGCAATAGGCGCAGAACACGGTTCAGAGAGGCTGAAACTGCTCTCCCGGAATTCACTCCCAGCCGCCACGCGCCAGGAGGCGAGCCCAGGCCCCAGGCCCCTCCTCACCCTGTGGGCGCCGTGGCACGTGAAAAGTGATGTCACCAGGGACTACTTGGTTCGGACCTTCACTTACTCGTGAGGGAGGGAGGTAGTTTCTAAGGCCTATGGCCACGGCGCTGTTACAGTAACAGTTTCCTGCCCACAAACCACGCACCACGTTTCCCACAGGAACCCGAGCGCGTCAGCCTGCCCCTGTGCTCTGTGATGGGGACGCTGGTCGCCCACCTCCTGAAAGGACTCAGAATGAGTAACACACGTATTTTCTCGGAAGGTGAGAATCCCAGGCCTCTCCCTTACGTTTCCTCCACTGCTGGTTTTGTATGTCAGAGGACACCAATTGTGGCCTAAACAGAAATGCTGGCAGTAAACCTTTTTCTGGTGATTATTGTGGTAGGACTTCCAACACTATGTTGACTAAGAGGTGAGAGTGGGCATCCATGTCTTGTTCCTGACCTCAGAAAAAACTTCCAGCTTTTCATCATCGACTATGTTAGCTGTGGGTTTGTTAGCTGTGGGTTAGCTTGTTTAGGTATGTCCCTTCTATGCCCACTTCATTGAGAGGTTTTATAATACATGGATGTTGAATTTTGTCAAATGGTTTTCCTGCATGTACTGAGATGATCATCTGACTTTTATCCTTCATTCAGTTTATGTGATATATTATGCTGCTTGATTGGTGGATATTAAACCATCCTTGCATTCCTGGAATAAATTTCAGTTGATCATGGTTATTATTTTTTTATGTATTGCTGAATTTGGAGGATTTTTGCATCTATGTTCATATAAGAGATTGGCCTGTAATTTTCTTTTAGTAATGTCTTTCTCTGGTTTTGGTAATAGGATAATGCTGGTCTTGTAGAATGAATCTGAAAACTTCCCCTCCTCTTCAATTTTTAAATTACTTAGAACAGGATAGGGATGAATTCCTCTTGGAATGTTTGGTAAAACTAACCTGGGAAGCTGTCTGGTTCTGGACTTCACTGAATAAAAAATAAGTTTTTCACTTTCTATTAGATGTCCACCTTTGTTCTACAGAAAATAAAGCTGTGAAAAAGAACTAGTGTTCTTTTATTCTCTTTCTTTTTAAAAAATATACTTTTATTATTTCAGAGAGAGAGAAACATCAATGATGAGAGAGAACCACTGATTGGTTGCCTTCTGCACAATCGAGCCCGCAACCCGGGCAATCGAGCCCGCAACCCGGGCCTGTGCCCTGACTGGGAACGGAACTCTGACCTCCTGGTTCATAGGTTGGTGCTTGACCACTGAGCCAGGCCGGGTGGGCGGAAGGGGTGTTCTAAGCAGCCGGAGGAAGTTCAGGGACCACGTAAGGAAAGGATCCACGCTGGTCTTGTTATGTAAGGGCCTGTACCACATTGGGTGCTACTTCGTTACTGTCACGTGATGATATTTGCACGTCTCATGTGACTCACTTCCCGTACCTGCCAGAGGTGTTCTTCAGTATGGCCAGGGCGTCCGAGTAGCCGTCCATGTTGTAGTCTCCAATGCGAAGGGTGATTGGAATCGGAATTTCCATCGGGTGCTGTTCTTGCACAAACGGCACAAAGCCCCAGAGCGTGCCCTTGTTGCTGAAATCCTGCAAGACTGGAACCCACTATGAACAGGAGAGAGAGGCGAGACTGTTTACAGTCATTTTAGAAAAAAAAATCACCATTCGCAAAACAAGGAATCCCTTAAAGTCCTCAAGAGAAACATCATCTTATTTAAGTTCTTTCTCTCTACAAGAGGGCGGGGTATCATAATTTACTCTGATGAACTGATACTCTGGGAGAAAGTTCTCTTTAAAATTTATCACTAGTCATCTTTCACTGAACCGGCACATACAGACTCAGAAGGTTTGTCACAGAATTCCAGAATCTTAGGATTAAAGTGACATGACTAATGACATAGCTGAATTGCCCATTTTAAAACCTGTGTTGACTGGAACTATAACCTCAAATAAGTATTGTTAAAAATTAGAGCAAACTGCAATGTGTAGCTAATGTCCTTCAGGAGGCCCGGTTAGGGGGGAGTTAGAGCACGACCAAGTTCTTTCTGGGCGACCTCGTTCCCTGCTGGGCCTGATACGTGACCGTGAGCTTGGCCATCACCCCAGAACCCACCCCCCAGCCCGATGAGCCCGGCCTGCCCTGGAGAACGAGCTTTATCACTAAAAGGGCCGGAAGCTCCAAAGTCAGTAAGTTCTTTGTTTCTAAATTAATAACGAACAGAACAGAGAGAATAGGTTGATTTTAAAATAAGCTTTTGGAAATAAATCCCTTTCTTTTCTGAATGCCCCCGTTTTCCCTTTGTGCAGCCTAATGCACACTATGAATGTTAAGAGCAGGAAGACGCTGTTAGAAGTACAGATGCGCCCATAGCGAGCTCAGGGCGGGGACACCGGCCCGTAGCTGGAGACACCGGGACAGAGCAGGCGCAGCTGGCCAGACAGGCAGGCGGCCAGCACCCCTGCAGGGCTTCTCTTAGGAGCAGGTGAGCTATAGTGAAAACTCCTGGAAAAGGACTCTTTTCAGGGTACCCGGACACCCTCCAGGCTTCTGGAGAAAGCATAACTTGCCGTGGAGAAGAAAGACACTTAAAGACACAGTTACAGAAAACAAGGCGCTTAATAAAAACCTGTCTATCTTTAACCGTTTTTTCAATCTCATAAAGTAAAAAAGTATTACATAGCATCAAAGTGTTCTCGTGTTTCACTGGACTGAAAAAAATTGGTTTTGTTTTGGAAGATGGGAAACTTCATACAGTGCCAACTGATCACCGATTTCTGGAGGCTGACAGCTTATTAATGAGAACGCATTCCTGTGAAGGTAAATGCATTAGGGCCTGAAAAGCAAAACGTTTCTTCATTAACGTGACATCCTAACAGTCACCACCGCCCTGGGACATTCATCTCCCGGAGGCTGACTGTGTGCGGATGAGCCTGCGGGGTCTGCCACCTGAAGACGGGCCCAACCACCAGGCTTACTGACACCTACGAATCGACGTGAGGTGTGCGTGACCTCCTGTTTTCAGTGACTCAAACTTTAAGAAACTTCATGCCAAAACCGGTTTGGCTCAGTGGATAGAGCGTCGGCCTTCGGACTGAGGGGTCCCGGGTTCGATTCCGGTCAAGGGCATGTACCTGAGTTGCGGGCACATCCCCAGTGGGGGATATGCAGGAGGCAGCTGATCGATGTTTCTCTCTCATCGATGTTTCTAACTCTCTTTCACTCTCCCTTCTTCTCTGTAAAAAATCAATAAAATATATTTAAAAAAAAAAAAAAAACTTTAAGAAACTTCAAGATAATAACACTTAGGATTGTAATAGCTGAGTGTGTTTAGAACGCTATTACATTTATTGGGATGACAGTGGTTATAGAATTACACAGGTGTCAGAGGTACAGCTCCACAATACATCACCTGTGTATTGTGTTTCGTGTTCCAAGCTTCCTTCCGTCACCATTTATCTCCTTTGTCTTTTCCCTGCCCCTTCCCTCGGGCCATCACCGCACCCGCTGTCGGGGGGGACTTGTTCTCATTAGTGTCTTAGTATAAAAGGTGATGTCTGTACTTGTAAGGGCTAAAAGTCAATGTGTTATTCTATCCTCTTTACCTCCAAGAAGAAAGGAAAAGGGATTAGTTCTACCCTATTACTGCTTTCCCGCCAGGCGCTGTCCACATGGAGAAATTTTCAATGTCATGACCTATTGTTTCCGCGTTAGTCCTTGGCTGTGACTATCGAATCCTAAATTGTTCACCTACAGGCTAAGGGAGGAATCGGCGGGAGATGACATAGATCTCGATATCGCAGACAGAAACCCGATTAGCCTGAAAGTGGATACGATGCTCTTCATTAGCCCTGGTGAGAGTTATGGTGCGTGTACCTTCCCCCGCATAGAAAATGCTAACAGATCATTTAATTACAGGATCAAGAACAGGTTTTCTTTACCCGCAATGATTACAACAGCACTTTCCCCCTCAATAAACCAATCAAGACTAGATGGAAACGCATTTCACTAAGTGAGGAAGTCGATCATTCGGTTTCTCTCTGCTCTATTCTTCAGATTATCTTTCCTGACCTCCGAGCCTGCTGTTCAAGGCGGGACCCCATTGATGTTAGCGAAGTGATGTACCTGCTCTGTCCCGGACCTCGCCAGGTAGATGGCGCTTCTCTGGCAGCCGCGATCCTCACAGCCCGGGAGTAAGTGGTCCATGTGCCCGTCTCCATCTGCGAAAGAAGCGCCGAGTCCACCAGGAGTCCCCACACGTGTGCTCCCGGGGCAGGGCATGCTCCTGCCCGTTCCCCGGGCACACCGGGCAAGCTGGCGGAACTGGCTCCCTGTTTTAACTGCTCACCCCTCTGGGCTAAATATTTACCCAAAGTGGGAAAAAAGGCCCCATTTCAGGGTCTGATGTTAAAATCACCCATTTAAAAAAATGGGGCTTTTGACTTATTTATATCCTCATCCCCGCTGCCCCGGGAGAAAGGAAGCGTGTCAGCAGTAACCCATGATCAGGCATATTTTACATGTGTTTACACACGGGTTGTTACATGCATGTTTAGGTGTCGCCTATACAGCAGCGACATCAATGGTCACAAAGCTCGCAGCCCCGACCTCAAGAAAGCAATACATTTTCATCAATAAAAGAGCAAGTGAAGGAAAAAGATGTCATTTCCAGCTGCTGCATTTTCAAGCACTGCACGTCTGCAAAGACCTCTGGAGGGGGGTGACTGAGGACCCTGGGGGCGGCCCTCAGGGTGCCCCATCTACTGTCCCGGAGCCGGGGCGGGGGCAGATTTTGATGTCCACACCAGGGAGGAGCCCCCTGGCTCCTAGGGCTGAGCCTGACTCGGCGTTGCTCTCATCACCGACTCATCGCCACGGCCTGGTGTTTCCGTCCCTGGGACACAGGCCTGCACCGAGGCTGTGCGAGGGCTACCGGGAAGAAATGTCCTCCCTGGCGGGGCTGGGTATTGAGAGACAGGCGGCGGCGAGCCCCTCGGGGCTCCATACGCATCCAGGAGGGAGAAAGGCGCATCCAGGAGGGAGAAAGGCGTGTTGGGCGGAGCGGGCGAACCTGGCAGTGGGAGGACCTCAGCGGCCCCTCTCACTTCAAGGACAATGAAGGCTTTCATTGAATTTCCTGGGCTAACTCCTCAGGCTTAGCGGCTGTGGTGACACACCCTTTTGAGGGGAGGTTAACATAAAACAAAGCAGCTGGACTATGATGGGCAGGGCAGGGAGCACCGGTGATGGAACAGCGTGGGTGCCGGCCTCCTGAGAAAGCAGTGCCCAGCTCGCTGCGGACGCACCAGAAGGGCCCCATTTAAAAGATTTAAAAGGACCTTTTAGGATTTTATGCTCGGAGCTAAACACTCCACCACAGCTGTGGAAAGCTTTGGTTCCTAGACTCCTTTCTGGAACGGACTCCTCCTGTGAGCTCAGCACTCATTCAAGCATGCGCTTTCCTCTCTTCCCTTCCTTTTTTTACACCAGATGAATGGCGAATGTCTGGAGTCACGCTGACTTCCTGCCTGTCAGTCATTCCCGTGACTTGGTTCAGGGGGAGTGGGAGGGCGGCAGATGAAGGCAGGATGCGGTTCACAGGCTTCTCAAATGCATAGGAAAATCCAAAATTTGTACATATGAATATTCATAGGCTTATTGAACGTATAGGAAAACGCATATTCTGTATATATTAATACTCAGACTTACTCAGTGCCATCTGCTTTTTTGGACTCATTAGCAGCCTTGTTTTTTCCTAAAACCAACTAAGAATACAAGGACTTTTAAAAAAAATATTGTTGTTGATTTCAGAGAGGAAGAGAGAAGGAGAGACAAAAACATCAATGATGAGAATCATCGATCGGCTGCCTCCTACACGTCCCCACTGGGGATCGAGCCCACAACCCAGGCACGTGCCCTGACCAGGAATTGAACCGTGACCTGGTTCATAGATCGACGCTCAATCACTGAGCCACACCAGATAGACAGGACTTTTAAGTAGAAGTTGTGGGATATTTATCTAAAGTTTACTGAAACGTTAATTCATATGCAAGCTAGAATGTGTTTATTCTTATGCTACCTAAAGTTATTAAAAATAGGGGAGAAATGTTGTTTCTTCACTGACTATATCTATAGTTCGCACATTTAAAAAGTGCCGACATATAAATGTCTGTTTATGGTCAGTGCGATTTTTGTTGTTACTCTCCACCCGAGGATATTTTTCCATTGGTTTTCAGAAAGAGCGGAAGTGGGGAGAGACAGAGAGAAACATCGATGTGTCGGGCACATGCACCCGACCAGGGACCGGAATGGAGCCTACAACCCGGGTACATGCCCTCGACTGGAACTGAACCCGAGACCCTTTAGTCCGCAGGCCGACGCTCTATCCACGGAGCCAGGGGTCAGGGAGGTCTGGAGGCCCGAGAAGTGCACTGGCCCACAGACATCTGCCCTGGGGGCGCAGGGGGTCTGTCTCTGACACAGCCTCGCGCATCCATCCTTGGCTGCTGCACTAGAGACTGCGCCAGGCGCCAGGCGTGTGCTCAAGACCACGCTGTGCTGCACTGTGTGTGCTTCACGGTCCCAGCCACCACGGAGGTCCAGGGCCACGTTTTCACTGACACGATCCGATCTCCGGCTGCGACAGGGACTGTCGCTGTGACAGGGACGCACCCATTCAGCCACCGGACAGAGCCAGGCAAGGCCAATGGGAAGACAGCAACGCCCTGTGCTCCTACAATGTGCCGACACTGTGCTCCCCTCAGCCAGCCTTGTGAGGTGCCCGTCACCGTCACCCTCAGTTGGTAACGGGGAGACAGGCCTCTGGGCAGGGTGGCATTCCGCCTGCACCCCGAGTGTCAGGCTGAGGTGTTGGCAGGAGGGAGAGCTGCCATCTCTCAGGAGGAATCCAGACCCCTCCCATCCACCCCCGTCCTTCCAGCTCAACCCCGAGGGCACAGGAGAGAGCATCTGTGCTTGGGTGTCCCCAGCCAATGTCAACTTGGCTTGCGGTACAGAATCTATGGAAGGTGGAGACCACACGCCCTTAGGGC
>NW_006291504.1:3116715-3118889 GCF_000327345.1 Myotis davidii | reverse complement strand
TCCCTTCCACTGGCTGCAGATACAACGCTCTGGTGTTCACGTCGCCAGAGGCAGGCGAACTCCTTCCGTTATTTTGGTTCCATAACCTGGACATACAAGAACCTTCCCTATAGACAGGCACCCCTGGGCTCGCTCTGTTACTAAACACACGCTGTAAACTGCTGCGCTGCATGAAGGGTCTGCCCACATCAACGCTGACTGGTTCTGAAGGCAGCTGTCTGCTGACCTGGGGAGCCGATCCGACCGGGGCAGAGTTGGGGGTGAAAGTGCAAGACGGAAACTACCTTACCGAAGTCTGCAAACGCTGACTGTCCCACCACCATCATATTTTGAGGTTTTTCAAGTACAGTCCTGCTGGAGAAGTTTCCATCCTGTTAAAGGCAGAATATTTTGGATTAGACTCTATAATTCATTTGTCAGGAGTGAATAAAGCATTTTAACGAAAGCAGGAAATAAGTCACTTTAGGCTTTTGCTGTCCTGCCCCACTTTTACATAACACACAGGGCAGTGCTGTGGGTGGATGAAGCCGTGCAGCTGGCCGGCTTTCCTGTCGGTCCCAGTGTGACACCCTCTACTACATCGTCACCCTAACTGCAGACATGCCGCGCGCCCTCTTCGTCCTGTGCACGGGGGTTTGGGGAAAGCTCAGAGCTATAAAAAATAGCTCCTCCCCTCAAAGGCTTCCGTGCAGTTGGGAGATACGGTCTAAATCAGTGGTCCACGGACCCCTGGTTGGCGACCGCTGGTCTAAATCAGGAAATCAGAATTTCTGAAGGTGACCGATCAGTGGTATAAATAGTAGCAGAGACACGATGCTTTACAGATTTCAAGGGGAAAGATTCTGTTGGAGACAGTTAAGAAAAAATATTAAAATGAGGTGAGAACTGTATTGATTCTTGGTGGTGGTGCAGGTGCAGGTGGAGGTGCAGGCGGTGGTGCAGAAGCAGAAACGGTGTGACTACACTGTTCACTGACAGTCCGCTAACCGCGTGTGCCACTGTGTGCACACGCTAGGAAGTCCTTACATACATTATCCCACTGATCCTCACGAAAGCCTTGGACAAATACATTTCAGAGGTAAGTAAACAGGTGCTTAGATGAGAACTCTTCATACAGACCCGTCTCACATGCAGAACCGCACTCATTGCAATAATAAAAGCTTGAGGCATCTCACTCTGTCCTAAAACCTTTAAAAACGTATACATTTTTAAAAATATGTTTTTATTCATTTTACAAAGAGAGAGAGGGAGAGAGAGGGAAAGAGAAGGGAGGGGAAGGGATAGAGAGAGACATTGATGAGAGAGACACATCAATTGCTGCCTCCTGTACACCCCACACTGGGGATCGAGCCTGCAACCTGGGCATGTGCCCTGACCCAAAATCAAACCGTGACCTCCTGGTTCTTAGGTTGACGTTCAACCACTGAACCACACCGGCCGGGCCACTTACAAGTTTTTAAAAGATCAAATTCCCTTGTTTAGAGTCAGGGCCCTGACTTGGTGTGTGATCGGCCAGGCTGGCGGGTCCTCAGACCCTGTCCCACCCTCTGTAGCCTGAAATCCAACTTTAAGATTGGGGTGATTTATTCTTCATGCATGAACCTTTCATATCACAGAGCAAGCTAAGAATAAATCAAATCAGATCATGACAGCAGTTTGGGAATCTTATACCTGCAATTACAAAATAGTATGTATTGGGGAAAAAACTCTTTAATCTTGGTCAACTTGGCAATAAGTTTAGTATCTGTTTCGTGTGTGTGTGTGTGTGTGTGTGTGAGTGTGTGAGTGTGTGTGTGTGTGTGTGTGAGTGTGTGAGTGTGTGTGTGAGTGTGTGTGAGAGAGAGAGAGAGGGAACAGGAAATCTCATATTATCAAGTGTGTGTAAATAAGGAGCTGAGAGTGGGGGAGCTAGTCTGTCAGATATTATTTTAATATAAACCTGAAGGCAAGGAGGAAAACGTTAGTCTCTTATAAAGAGTTTTCTTTAATAAACCATCAGCTGACATTAACTGACAGCCCCGCCTCTCAAAAGCTGACAGACAGCCCAGCGGGGTAACTGGCGGGTGTAACTGGCAGCTGCCCTGAGCCTGCAGGGGTGGGCGCTGATGCAGGGGCAGGTGCTGATGCAGGGGTGGGCGCTGATGCAGGGGCAGGTGCTGATGCAGGCGGGCGCT
>NW_006291504.1:3101028-3116447 GCF_000327345.1 Myotis davidii | reverse complement strand
GTGGGTGCTGATGTAGGGGTGAGTGCTGATGCAGGGGCGGGCGCTGATGCAGGAGAGGGTGGTGCTGATGCAGGAGTGGGTGCTGATGTAGGGGTGAGTGCTGATGCAGGGGCGGGCGCTGATGCAGGAGAGGGTGGTGCTGATGCAGGAGTGGGTGCTGATGTAGGGGTGAGTGCTGATGCAGGGGCGGGCGCTGATGCAGGAGTGGGTGCACGCAGCAGCCCAGCCAAAGACTCCTCACCTCATTCTATTTATTGTTGTAACCAACCGACCAGTGATTCCTTTCACTTTATTTTCTAAAACTGTGTGCTTTTACTGAAATACATCGTTTAAAAATGTTTCAAAGAAAAGATTTCTTACCACATTTTCCCAGATCTCAAACTGCGAGGTACCCGTGGCAGACAATGTCGTGAGGAATAAATCTAGAAGAAAAAGAACCGAATTGTCAGCGTTGTTACTGATGTGTGTGCTCGGAAACAGGAAGAAGCGGGCCCACAGAGCCGTCACCATTCAGCTGCTCACACTGCGTTAAGCGATATGGTGAGGAGCCGGATCCCAGCAGAGGAAGCAGCAGGCGAGCCGGGCTGCTGGCTGAGGGAGGTGCTGGGAGAGGGAGCATCGGGAGGGAGGAGTCCTCCGACAGCCCTCAGCGCCAGGAGGCCTCTCCCCTCCGCAGCAACCACACCGTCCATGGGACACCCCTCCCCCAGAGAGGAGGCCCAGGCCCCAAGCAGCCCCCTTCCCATGGGAGCATCTCCCTGCCCCGCCGTCTCCCTGTAGAACCCTCCCACTGCGCCACCCCTCGGTCCCTCCTAGCTGCTGGCGGGCGCTGCCGACTCCTGAGTCACTCCATAAAGCCAGTTACATCTCCCCCTGCACCTGGGGCACTCTGTCTGTTTTTATATGAGGTAGACTCTATTTTGAGAAAAGGTATTCTGGGCCTGATCACAGTTTGCTGTCCCCCCCTAAAAGCAGCGTGAACCCATATACCCCACTCAGGTTCAAGCCGCAGTATTATTCACACCAAAGTCCCACAGAATCCCAGGTCTCTAGCACTCGTGTTAAATGAGCCAGTTGTATTTCAAATTTTGAGTAGAAAAATAACCTCCATATATTCTACCTGGAGAGAGAAGCACAATGACTGATGAAATTCACTCAACAACAGGCTGCAGGGATCAGACACCGTCTGTGCGAGGTCAGGGGAGCGGGGAGCTCGCCCGCACCTGCCCCGTGTGGCTGCGTGATAGCAGCTGGGCTCAGTGAGCGCGGGGATCAAAGGGGTGAGCCGACTCCCAGGGACAGTCCAACGACGTTATTCTTTCGAGCGTTAAACTGGGAGTTGTGCAGAGTGATGGGAAGACCTGACTGTTTTACAGGAAATACGTACAGGAAAAGGTCGTTCCTGTTTTGTATTTTCTGTAAAGATTCCAAGTGAATTTGATGAAGCTAGTTTATGTAGTCATTATAATAAAGGTTTCCCCCAGATCCCCAGGGAGGTGAGCAATCTGCTCCCTTTATTACTAGCTGAACTCAAAGCTCCTGACACGGGTACGTGAACCCATCCTTCTGTCTCGCACCGCCATCTCCTCCTGCGGGTCACCACTCCCAGGAGGCTTTGCCCGGACAGAAAGTGGTCTATTACGAAGACAATCCTTTACACGGTCAAACGCACGCTCACCCAGGAGGGTCCTGAACACAGTCTGAGGCCTGCGCGATGACACCGCAGCCAACCACTCCCCCCACCCAGTGAGGCATAGTAACCTCCATCTTGTATAAAACTGCTGCTTGAATTCTCTGCTATTGTTAGATAGGCCCTTGTTCTGTAAACCCTGTCGTTTTTAGACAATCTCTTATTCTGTAGAATAACTGTTTTTGTTTGAATAATAGAAAAAGATAAAAACTGTCTGACCTTGCAAGCCAGCTATCTAACATAATGGGTTAATACTGATAGCACTTCCCATATTCTTATGCCAAATGTTTGTTCTTTATGTATCCAAGATCACAAACTGTAACAATAACTCACACAGAGCCCTTTGTAAAGCCTGCAGATAAAGGAGCTCAAAAGTATAAATACGGGAAACTTCCCGTTTGTGTTGTTCAGAGATTTGGAAGAGACACTCTCCTCTGGGCTGTGCGAAAGAAACGACTCCTAACTGATTGGCTCATTAAGGCGTCTTGTATCTCACTCGCTTTTTTACAACACACCAGGCCCCTCCACACCACCGTCAGCACGACCCGCACAGCACACATCTGAGCTCTCTCCCGTCTTCCGGGTGTCGGGTCGCCCCCTCGCCTCCTCGTGCCGGTGAAGCCCGGCCACCCGTGTCCAGGCTCACTCCCTGCACCCCTCCCAGGAACCTCCTCGGTGTACCCAGCACCTGGTGCTCTGTCCTCAAACTCAGCTGGGATGGCCCCGCCCCTCCCAAGGCCCCTCCTTCGCCTGGGCCTGGCTCTCCCTCGGCTGTGGCCATCACAGTGGCCATGGGAGCGGGGTCTCCGCCTGTCTCTCTAAGCTCCCGCAGGGGAGGGTCACGCCAAAGTGCGTTCTACCTCCCTCTGCTTCCTCTGTGCTTGGAAACAGCAGGTGCTCCCACGGCTGTTGGATTATGAAATACTGTATATATCGCAAACTTGCGTGGACTGCCTAAAAATAGTCACTTGATTGTGTTTCTGAAAGCCTTGGGAGAAGAAAGGTCTTATGTTAAAGCATTTCATTAAAATGAGCATTGTTTTCACCTATTGCAGTGACTACTAAGAACACTGAAAAGCCATTACATTTTTATATTATCATTGGAGGCCCAGTGCACAAAAACTCATGCACTGGGGCGGGGTGGGGGTTCCTCAGCCCAGCCTATACCCACTCAGTCTGGGAGCCCTTAGCAGCAGTTCTCAACCTGTGGGCTGTGAACAATGAAAATACATCCTGCATATCAGATATTTACATTATGATTCATAACCATAGCAAAATTACAGTTATGAAGTAGCAATGAAAATAATTTTATGGTTGGGGGTCACCACAACATGAGGAACTGCATTAAAGGGTCACGGCATTAGGAAGGTTGAGAACCACTGCTAGGGGATATCCTACTGACGGCTTAGGGCCGCTCCGCCTTGGGAGGCGACCGGCAATCAGGGGAAGGCACTGCCCTCATCACCCTGCTGCTGCTGCCATTGCCGGCCCTCGCAGCCACTGCGGCTTTGTTCAGAAGGACGTCCAGAAGATGCCCGGTCTATCTGGCCTAATTAGCATATTACCCTTTTGTTAGTATAGATATTATCTGAAAATGTGGGTAATCAGCATAAGAAAGTGATGGGGATTATCAGCCACAGAGATGTCTAAGGTCACTGAGCCACCTCAATGCCAGTGCTGAGCTGTTTGAAAGAACCAGAAGCCGGAAAAGGAGCAGTGATGCCGTCACTTAATGTGAAAGGTGACTGTTCCAACTGGACCCACGTGAGCACAACCGAGGAGGCGCCTTTGCCACAGGCACCCACGGCTCACTGCCGTACCCGCCCTTACCGCCTGGAGTTGTTAGCGAATGGCCAAGCAGGAACAGCGGTGGGCGCTACCAGCAGCCCGTCACCGGTCCTGGGAAAACAATGCAGTTTTTCTGTAGATGTTGCATTGGTCTCAAAATACTTGCATAAAAGATGTTAAGAGCTTCCAGTCGTTTCACTCATATTTAGAAAATGTAAGAACTGTAACAAAAGTTTTGCTGACTGTATCTTCATGTCGGCGCTAAGACTTTGAAAACCAGTGAAGTGAGATAAGGGATTGGAAGTACCTTGTAAAATTGATTTTAAACATTCATCTCACTATTCAATTACGCACGGAGGTTATAGAAAATAAATGATTCATTATGTGGAGAAATAAAAATAGAGACAATTAATTATTAACAACTCAATATGAAGAGTCATGCCTCTGGCTCTGAATGAGAATAGAAGCAGCGCTAGAAAATCTCCCAGTCAGCAACGCAGTGAGGGGCTCAGCCTCCCTGTGGTTAAGAGTAACTCACACAGCCCAGCCAGTGTGGCTCAGTGGTTAAGCGTCGACCTATGAACCAGGAGGTCCAGTTCGATTCACGGTTGGGGCACATGCCCGTGTTACGGGCTCTATCCCCAGTAGGGGATTGTGCAGGAGGCAGCCGGTCCATGATTCTCTCTCCTCATTGATGTTTCTATCTCCCTCTCCCTCTCCCTTCCTCTCTGAAATCAATTAAAAAAACACAAAACGACTCATAGACAGAGAAATGAGAGGGCATGCACTCGGGGTAGCTGGAGCGGGTGCTGGACACCCACCCACGCCCTGAGAAATGGAGGGACCCCCTCAGCTGCTGGAAAGGCACGGACAGCCAGCCCCAAGCACCAGTCCTTTCGGGAACAGCGTGGCTGAAAAGACCGTTCTCACAGGCCGCGTCTGTCTGCGTCCAGCACTGGTCAGCGCAGAGGCACCAGGCTGGGCCCTCGTCACAACTCGGCAAGCGGGCAGGGCTCTGCGGGCAGTGGCCCTGGCCGGGGGGCGGAGGAAGCTGTTACTGACGCTGAATCAGGCCCCCTGCTCCCGCCCCCTTCCATGGCACTGACCACAGAGCGTGCCCCAGAATTCATCTTTTTTTTTTTTTTAAATCTTTTATTGATTTCAAAGAGGAAGGAAGAGGGAGGGAGAGATAGAAGCATCAATGATGAGAGAGAATCATAGATCGGCCGCTTCCTGCATGTCCTCTACTGGGGATCGAGCCCGCCCAAAACCCGGGCCTGTGCCCTGACGGGGAATTGAACCGTGACCTCCTGGTTCAGGGGTCAATGTTCAACTACTGAGCCACAAAGTTCGGGCAACAGAATTCTTAATTTTTACCACATGATGGGCCCCTACGCAGGGGCTGGGGTTGGAGAAGAAACCTGTGCTGGTCACACGCACAGTGGCGAACACTGAAGAGCAAATGCGATGGGAGCGCTGTATTTAAGCGGCACGATCAGCGGAGGTGACAGGGGCAGGGCTGGGAGCAGAAGCTCCTGTCGCTGACGGCTGATCCGTCAGTGACCTGCCACACACCGCGCTCGGGCGGCAGAGCTCCGCGGGCTGTCCGCTCCCAAGGCCGAGGCCGGATCTGAGTTATTAACATGGAGCCGCCGCCAGCAGCCGGCAGGCAGCCCGCCGGCCTGGAACTCCTGGTTTGCGCGCTGTCCTCCCTGCGAGCTGGTCCGCTTCCTTTCTGGGCACGAGGGGCTCCCTGCGGCCCTCAGGGCGGCCGGATGAGGCGCCATCTGAGGTGCCTACAGGCCACTCCGGACACCGGGAGGGGCTCTTTCTGCCGAGCCCAGAGCAGGCAGTGATCACACACTTCGCGTGTCATGAATCCCAGTCCCTGGGGAAGGTGCCTCGCTGCGCGTCTTGTCCTCGCCCCCCAAGGGTGTGGCTGGACTAAAGGCCTCCCCCTTTCTTCCGCACCCTCCCCCCTCACTCAGCGTCTCTTATGTGCCTCCACGTGCCTGGCGCTCAGGTCCCGAGAAACACGCAAGTGGGCCCTGGCTCTAGGGACTGCTGCCCTGGAGGCTGAGGGGGGCCAGGCCACGGGAGGGCTCTGGGGATTGTGACTGTCTGAGGCCTGAGGGCCAGAGCTCCCTGCCCGGGGCTGGGGCTTCCCGAGGCGACGTCTGTGCTGACAGCGCAGTGGGAAGTGTGTCGTTTTAGGGCTCACGGCGCTGACGTCAGTGAAATGCCGACGCGACCAACACGGGACGTTTTACTGCGTGTGAACCTCCTCATGTGCGGAGTGAGTCAGAACCAAATAACCGGATCATTCAGGGACTCCACGCTGAAGCAAGCTGTTAAAATAAGACGTATTCTCAGCCTGTAATTCACTAACGAACAATTACTAGGCAAAGCTCCTCTTAGAGTGTAGAGCGCAGTCCATACACTAAGCACACCCGGCATTTACATCTGCCCGCAGCCCCGTCCGAGCCATCCAGTCTGAGTTCAGAGCAGTTCTGAGAGGCCCATTCCTCGGATCACGGAGTTTGAGGAAAGCAGTGCCCACACGTCACGTGTGGGATGGTGAGTCTCTCTGTCGAAGCAAAGCAAGCACAACCGTGCTCGCCGTGACAACGAAGAGCCCAGGAGGTGCGCTGCAGCCCCTTTCGACAGCCGCCTGCGACCTCAAACCCGACCGCAGCTCCACCCGCACCGTTAACACACGGTGACTGACAGTGACTCATCGTGCCCTGGTCCGCCTCCCGCCCTGTGCCCTGTGCCCTGGGCGAGCAGATGGCGCCTGGGAGAGCACAGCCTATTTATAGGTCACGCGGAGACGGTCCTGCAAGGAGGAGAGGGCCCATCTTTCTCCCTAAGGTCAGAGGGCCGTGCAGGAGTCCCCGAACGTCCTCTAACACTCACGCCCCACTGTCAGGTCAGAGCCTGCGACACTGCGGCAGACAGGAACCAAGTACAAGGAGAGGAGGGGCGGAGGGGCGCCCCCGGAGGCTCCGCAAGCTTATCCTGTTCTACTTCAGTCCCACGGAGTCTCACGGACCCCCCAGCCAGAGCCGCGAAGGAGACAGAGCGGGGCCAACGGCTTCATTACAGTCTACACTACAACCCAAACCTTCAGAAACCAGCCCCAGTTCCCACGTCAGCTCAGTGCTGTCCATTCGTGGTAAAGATGGACAGGAATTAACAATCACCATTGGGGTTTGTTAGTACCTGGGAAACCCTATATAATAGAAGTAAAACATCCGATTTTTATTACAGTCAGTAGGAGCTCAGAATTTAAGGAAACCAAAGGCTGTTTAAAAATAAAGTTTCTCTTCTAGAGTCCTATTAATAAAAATATTCATTTCAAAATGCCATCAAAAACGCTGAGTTTCAAACACTCCCTCCCACTTAGGCAGAAATGCCGCGTTCCTGCGCGTCCACGGTCAGCAGCCACGCCCGGGGCCAGGTGAAAGCACATCTGTCCCCAGCGGCAGGCCAGGCGAGCAAGGTCCCACCTGAAACACAACCTGCTTGTAGCTGTCGCACAGCCTCGGGGCCGGTGCCCCACGCGCTGGGTGGGTGAGGAACGTGCACACCCACCACGTCCTCCCTTCAGCGCGCATGGCAGTGGCAGGAACACCCTCGCGTCCTTCCCATTTTCTGACGCCTATTGGGGGGGAGGGGCGGGGCGGAGGGTGGTCTGCCTTCGCCTCTGGAGCTACTGGGAGCAAACACTTTGCGAAGTCACGGCAAGGGCAGGGCGGCCGCTGGCACGGAGGAAATGTCGTCCGGGCAGGCAGGAGACATGCACAGCGAGTTATTCACAATGACAGCCTCACTTCCTCAGAAGCCGGAGCTAACAGCAGGCAGTGCTGCTTCCTTTTCTTTAACAAATGGCTGAAATAAATGAGTAATTGTTAACATCAAATACTAGAACATTTTAATAAAAATTAATATTTTTTCTTGAACCAGCTCGTGATTACGATGCGTCCCCCCTGCAGGCGCTGGTGTCCCCGCATCCGTGTCTGAGTGGGAGTCAAGCCCAGAGGTTATGTGCATTTGCAAGAGACGCAGCGATGCCTGTGGACAGGAGAGAAGTGGAGGATGGGGGAGCAGGGACTACAGCATGAGGGTTCCCCACGCCATAAAGGTACCGGCTTGGACTGTCACCAGGGCACAGCTGAGAGGCCGAGGAGAGGGGACAGCAGAGGCCCAGGCAGGGCAGCGCGGAGCCCGGAGCCACGTAGGGGAAGGCTGAGGCCAGCCCCTCGCAGGCGGGTGCCAGCGGGACCCGGGGCTGAGAGCCGGGGCGAGGCCGTCACCGTGTGCGCAGGCTCCGGACAGCAGCCCATCCAGAGGGTGCGGAGGGGCCCTGAGGTCCTGAGCACAGAAGTCACATGACTCCTTTATGTCGGGTGGTATGAGTGTGACGGGAGCCTCGTCAACCGTGTTCAGGGTCCGAGCGCTCGGAAGCGCGGCTCTCCAACCCTCCTCGCGCCTCTCAGCCACAGCCAGGCCCGGGGAGACCCGTCAGAGCAGGCGCACAGTGGGCGGCCTGACTGCAGCTGCTGCTCCGCTGTCCACGGCATCCACGCGCCCAACACTAACGACGGAGGAACAGGCAAGCCTCTCAGTCCTCTCACCGCATCCCTAGCGTCCCCGTAGACGTGCGGAGGAGCGAGGAGATGGCAGGAAGCAGAGGCGGCAGAGGAAAGGGCTCAGTGAATACCAGCATCTGAATACTTCCCGGGGAAGCCACTATCCGTGTGGGGACAGGTGTGAAGCTCAGACGTGGCCCTGACTTCTCCCTCCACCGGCGCCCGAGGGAGGAAATCGGAACTGCCCGCTGCTGTCGCCCGTGTCTCGATGGCTCTGCGTCCGCGTGGCTCACTTCGTTAGCCGGGACTCTCCAATGCCGGTCATTTATAAAAGCCCGAGTAGGACCAAGGCAATCTATTTCTAAGAAGAAAATATTAACTTGATTCGGGCTGCCTCCTCTGTTCCTGTCCCTGAAATAAATGAGGCACTGAGCAAGGTCACCGAGGCAATCACGCCCCCAAATAACTCAGCTCCTTCCTGACAGGAGAGATTTCACCCACGGGCGGCGGCCTCCGCTCAGAATGCTAATCGCGAAGGTGCCGCTGCTCCTTCCTGTGTGCCCGATGGAGCCCACGCCGGCGACAGCCTGCCCGCCAGACCCCGTGTCGGTGAGCACATCAGAGGGAGCACCCTGCCCACCACGTGCAGGTCCTGCAGGCTCCGGCGGGCGGGACCCAGGACGGGAAGGAGGAGCCCTCGCATCAGCTCCTAAGGGTGCCCCCCGCCCAGATCAGGTGTGCAGGCTGCTCGGCGGGCAGGAGGTGCTCCCGGGGCAGGTTAACTGGCACCGCTATTAACAGAGAATAAATGCAGTGAGAACGAGGGAAGGGTAAGGGGAGCGACACCTTAAGTGAATTTTCACAGAGGCCCACGTTTTACTTTCCTTCTTTAAGGAAAACGCGCTGAGACACCTCAGGACACACTTTCCATCAGACCAGGTCCCGCCCCCGCGGGCCAGCAGCTCTGCGGGGCTCCCTCCGCCTCGTGGGCCCTTCTCATGCACCTGCTGCTGCGGCGGGGCGCGGCCTCAGCGAGGGAAGCGCTTCAGCTCCCACGGCTCCCACGGCTCCACCCGCTGGCGAGTCAGCAGCCTTTCCTGACGTTTTCGAGGGCTGAGGCCACGGGCAGCAGCAGCCCCATGAGCCCCGATGTGAGGCAGGGGGCACGCGGCCTCAGTGCGCCTGCTCTCCGTGTCAGAAAGCACAGTGACGACCGGACGCCGTGCTTTCTGGGCTGTCGGGGAGCGCGGGTGAGGGCGGTTAAGCGCAGGTCCGGATAACAGGTGCTAGCAGTTATGAAACAGGCGAGGGGGGTGCTGCCACCAGGCGTGCTCAGGAATAAACACGTGTGAGGGTCAGAGAAGGTGCAGGCTGCTCACAAGCAGCATCCCCGTCCCTCTGTCTCCCCGGTGCCCCCTCCTTGTCGAGAACCGAGGGGAACAGCAGAAACACTGCAGCCGGAGCTCACGGCCCGCTCCATCTTCCCGATAACGATCAGCTATTATTTACGACAGAATTTGAATCGGTTCAAACCGAATGCGTTTAGAAGGGATTTGTAAGATAGCCTTATGAGATCTTAGGGGTTGAAATGGTTTAATTTGTATTTTTTAGAAAAATGGACAGAATTCTTAAAAAAAAGAGTCTTCATTATTGTCTACATCTGCTCAGATAAAGTCCCCACAGCCACAGTCCTAAGTTCGCATGTGACCCTGAGACGCTCCGTGTGGGAAAGCTACATGTTGATGTGGCCGCAAACAACAGTACCTGCTCATCGCAGCCCTGCTTCCCCCACGCAGCCACGTCACCGACCTCCTCACATTTGTTAAGCATTTGAACATACGATTAGAAAGTGCTTGCTAAGAACATAGGAAATACGGCCTCACAACGCTTTGGCCGTTAGAAAGAGGGAGTTTACACGGACGTGCAGCTCACCTGCTGTGAAATCTTCAGTCAGGTCGATGAATGCGTGAGAATGTGGAATTCGCATTTTACTTTTAGTGGTCAATGCAGGGTGCCAGGATAAATTCCTAAAAACAACAATACAAAGATTTTCTTAAGTCAAACATCAAATGAGCATTGTTTTAAAACAAACAGACAAACAAACAAAGAATCGGTGCATGCAGATGTGTAAAAATTTTTATTTCCTTTATTTAGCTGTTTCACATAACCTAAGCGTCCCCATCTTACATTCTCGCTAGCAATGTAGGAGGGTTCCAATATCTCCATTTCTTTGTCAACACTTATTACTGTCCATTTGTGTTATTATAACTATCCTGTGCTCACTGGCCATTTGTATATCTTCTTTGGAGAAGTGTCTACTCAAAGCCGTTGCCCGTTTGAAAATTGGGTTATTTACTGCTTTATGTTTGAGTTGTAAGAGTTCTTTATAAAGACTGAATACTAGATCTTCATCCAATGTATGACTTGCCAATGTCTAGTTTTTCTTTCTTGCTTGTCCTTTTGGTGTCATATATGAGAATTCATTTCCAAATCCAAGGTCATGAAGTTTTACTGCAATGCTTTCTTCTGAGAGTTTTATAGTTTTAGCTCTTATATTTACAGATCTTTCCTAAATACAAGAAAAAATGGTTAATTATGTTTTTCCTAGACTGCAGTAATGGCTATCTTTTATGAATATTAATTTCAAAGTTTGAGCCATGCAGAAGAATGAATTTAAGACTCTACCTCAAACCATATAACAAAAATTAACTAGAAAACTCTTACAAAAACAGTGATAAATCTTCATGACCTTGGATTTGGAGATGGATTCTTAGGTATGACACCAAAATAACAAGCAATAAAAGAAAAACTAGATGAACTGGATTAATCAAAATTAAAAACTTTTGTACATCATAAGACATCTCATCTCTGATAAGGCTCTGGTACCCAGACTACACAAACAACTCTTACAGCTCAACATCAGAAAGACAAACAACCTAATTTAAAAACGGCCCTGCCTAGCCATTTCTCCTAAGAAGACATACCAATGGCTGCCCAGCCAACAAAAGATGCTTAGCATCATCCGTCAGTGAGGAAACGCACCTCAAAACCTGTGAGCAACCACTCCCAGGCCGGGGATGGCAACCATCAAAAGCCAGGAGTATGACGTGGCGCAGTGCCTGTGGGAAACAGGTCGGCATCCCTCAAAGCTCAGACACAGACTCACACAGGGCCCTGCCTCTCCACACGAGGCATCTACCCGCAGAACTGAGGGGTGAGCATGCTTACGTGAGAGCATCCCCCCCAGTTCATCGGCAGGCATTCCCGTCCGCAAGGCCCCACGCCAATCAGCCTCCTGCAAAAGGCCTTGCTCTCCTCCGACCTCTCCCTAGAACACGCTCTCCACTAACGGCTGTGGTTTGCGTTGCAGCCACTGGAGGAACCTTCTCTTTGAGGGGTGAGCCCCTCCAGGCACCCTGACCCCTAGCTTTGTGCCTGCGAGGCCTAATCAGGACCTGCCCAGATGCTGGCGCCCCGAGTCAGAGGCCTCAGTAGCACCTCCCACTCTGCTTCTAGTTAGAATTTGCTCCCCCCATTATGTTCCAGCTCCCATGGAAGTACAGACACGTCATCTCTGAAGAGCAATTTAAGGCTCATTAAGTCCAACTTAATTGTCCACACAGTGTCCACTGGCTGTGCCGCAAACAAGGTTTGCTTGTGAATTCAGCTTTGATGTGTTTGGAGAGTGGCGAGGAACAATTGCTAATCTGTGCTTGGCAGTGGGAGCCTGGGAGAGAGAATACGCGTTCACCAGGAGGGATTTTTCTGCAGGGTAACTTCTTCCCAATGACCTCCGTACACACTCTTTTTAGCACACGTCGGGCCTCGGCTGTAAGCTGAACACGGCAGGAAAAACAAAACCCAGCACTACCCGTACACCCTAATTTTATTATTTTAACCAAAACCCCATGATATAAGGTTATGATGAATTTTATAAATTGAGAAACTGTATTTAGCATTTGTTGTAAGGTAATTCAATGCCAGGCATTCATGCCGTGTTCTTTCAAACTACACACGGTTAGAAATGCTTAAAATAATTTCAATTAAGTTCAATTGAATACTGGCTGGTTCACTTCTTTTTAAGATAGGCCATGCATTCATCGGTCCTTTAAACTAAGCGTTCAGGTATTTTTAGTTACTAACAAAATTATCAGACTCAGGTAGAGATTCTATGACAAGTTTAACCCAAAGTCATTTCAGAAGCGCTTCCTGGTGTTTCCAACAAATTCGTAATTATAGGCCAAACTGAGTTAAAAACAGGCTTTTATGAAGTTGAGCTTAATGAGGTTAATCATGGGTCTGTGATTAATTACTATCAGCACAGTTATTGATCTCACTGCCTATAGAATTTTCTACAGGTTTGCTTTAAAGTAAGCTACAACTAGAATTTTGGAAAACTTCAACTAACCGGTGATATTTGTCCTAGGAACTATTTGACAAAAATGTGCATTTCAAATGAAGAATTGAGAATAGTGATAAAGCAAGAGTAATAAAGAGGCGATGGGCCATATCCAGTAGAAAGATGTTTTCTCTGAGCCTTCCGTTGTTTTAAAAGTTTTGAATTCACTGCTAAAGCTTAAGTAAAAAGTCAGGTTTCACCTAAAAACCTGGATTTCCAGCTTCCCCGGGAACAGCAGGCCTGACAACCCCTGGTGAGCGCCCGCGGGCAGCGGCTTCCTCCCTTCGCTTCCTCCTGGGCCCCTCAGACATCTGAGTTGGAAACTCCTCACGAACATTAACTGTGATCTTGCTCCCTGAACATTTCACATGAATCCTGCAGGCCATCGCAGTGTTAACGTGGATATGCGCTGCCTGTCCTCTGCTGTGTCACATGGACACCTCTGACAGGCGGTTACCTGACCCTCACATGTATGCAGGCGTGTACCACAGCGATGTACCATGGCGTGCTGCATGTTCATGGTTGAGAATGGAATACAGATACAGCTGTTTATCAGAATCAAATGGTTTAACATGTTATAGTTCAAAATAGAATCATTTTTCCTTCTCCCTTCAGTGCGGCTCTTTGTACTCATAGTTTTTCAGTAATAAGAGCAGACACCGTAGTTCTCAAGCAACTGCGCTCACATAAGCTATAATCTCATCCGTGCTCAACTCCATTGGAAGGCCAAGGTCGCAAGTACACGCTATTCAGATTACAAAGGAAGAAACAGCGGCGATGAAAGTGGGCAGTGCTGAGCCAGGTGGAGTGTACTGGTTGACATTTCTTGACCTCGGAGAAAATTCCAATTATTAGCTTTTCCCCCCACGGGAAGCATACTCATGTCAAGGTGTTCTGATTTGTGGGTCTCATCACCCTTCATCTCAAAGAACAGCATTTATCAAAGAATCCATTTAAATGTAATTAATGTCAACCACAGCTTTTGGTTGCCTATGGTAACTGCTCTTTGAAGTGCCTGCCAGTCCACCCACTCTCCCCCTATCAGCCTATGCCAAATTATCATTGTTCAAGGCAGCCCAGTGAGGGCACCGCCTAGGCGATGGGTCTGGCATAAAGATGGGTCTAGCAGAGACTCTAGCATGCTTCTCCAAGCTGCCTCGGTCTTCTTCTTCTTCTTTTTTTAATATCCTCACCTGAGGATATTTTTTATTGATTTTAAGAGAGAGCTGGGAGGGTGGAGAGAGAGAGCGGAACATTCATGTGAAAGAGGCATATCGATTGGTTGCCTCCCACACATACTGACCAGGGCTGGGGTTTGAGCCTGCAACCGAGGTACGTGCCCTTGACCAGAATTGAACCCGGGACCCTTCAGTCCAGGGGCTGATGCTCTATCCACTGAGCCACACCAGCCACGCAGCCTCGTTCTTTAGCCCACCGGCCCGCACACATTTCTGCTCAGACAGGCTCTAAAAGAATTTTGAAAATCTGTGTGCCCTTGAACACAGATTTAAATTCATTTCTAAGAAATGTAACCTAAATGTTTTCATCAGCCTAGATAGCTACAAAGTAGGAAATCTTCAAATCTATTAGAATTGTTGAGATTTTAAAATAAAACAATTACTCTTAAAAATGCATCCAGTGGAATATAACTACCATGCTGCGTTGCTACGGGGACCGCCATCCACACACAAACATGGCACGCTCCTCTTCAATTGCGACTGTTCCCTCTATCCTTGATGTTGTGCCTCCATCCCACTTACAGAACTTCATCATGATGGAAAAGTTTCTATATCTGAAGTCTTCTTAGGGACCATTCGATTCTATGTCTCTGAAGAAATGCAGGTCTACAAGTCGGTATGTCAATTAAAATTGGTATCTAAGTGGTTTTGTTTATGTATCCCAGTGTTTAAAATAAACCTCTGAGGTTATTTTAACTACGTGTACAATTGATAAGAACACACATTATACAGCTGGGTCACGCACTGAGCCAAAGGTGAAACTGGACGGGGAATGGGTATCTGTAGGAGCCGAGTGGAGCTTTACCACGGATCGGCTCATGTGTCCTATGGCACCGCTAGGGCGAGACAGTTAGCAGCCTGCACCCACTCTTCGCCCTCACAGACGAGGTGCTAAGAAATCCTGTTCATATGTCCTATTAAAATCTCCCTGGGAATATAATACTAAGAAATTATTCTTATTTTGTTAGGGCTGATATACTGTAATTATGTATTTTTTTAAATCCTTATTTTTTAGAGCTATATACTCAAACGTGTATAGATTACTGTGGGGGGCAGCTACAGCGTTGGGACAGGTTCAAGCCTTGGACTGATGAGAGGGCACAGTCCTCTTGTGGCCACGTGCAAGTCCCAGCTTGGAGGGCAGAGCCCTCCCAGCACAATTATAGCCAACAGCTGTAGTTGTGAGCTGGAACCTGTGGTCCGAACATGTGGCCCCATGTGCCTGTGTGATAGAGTTCAGGTGCATGTAACTGAGTGGGACTGAAACCCATGAGAATGTTGTAAACATCTTGATCATGCCCTTACTTTGCCTCGTGGCATCTGCTATAAAATAAAGACACGGCTGTGGGCGCTGGCGCTGTCTCTCCACCCGAGAGGGCAGCATCCCACCGAGACCCAGCTGTCATTCTCTGGTCTGTCTTTTCTAATCTTTTCACCGTCCGCTCTCAGGGCCACTGAACCAGGCTGAGCTGGCGGCACATAAGGCCCCTGGGGCTGAGTATGCCATGGCCGTGCCAGCTCACCACAGATTACACATGTCTGGGGAGGGAGCTAGAAGTGAATGAGCTAAGACTGGTCAGGAGTTGATGATGACAGCTGGATGACTGGTGCGTTATGCACCAATTCATGGCTCTGTCCTCTCCCCCTGTGCATACGTTTCAAGTTTTCCATATTAAAAGCAAAAAGGGAACTGCAGAGCTGCTGACGTAGCT
>NW_006291504.1:3096443-3100984 GCF_000327345.1 Myotis davidii | reverse complement strand
AACGTCTGCCATATAATCAATCCGCAGAGCCAGGCCTCACTGTCTCACCAGCCTCCAAAAGAAAGTTATTTCTGTCTGAAGGAGTCTGACCTCATTTCTCCAGTTCACATAAATGTGTGAATATGCATCTCAAGGAAGATGATAAAAACTGCCAAGGACAGACTACAGAGTGTAGGGCAGATCACCCAAAGCAGCCAACGTTAAAATAATGACACCAGCAGGACGGATTGACAATTACTAAGTTTTTTTAAATCCTCGCCTGAGGATACCCCCCTCCCCTGACTCATTTCTAGAGAGAGTAGAAGGGAGGTAGGAGGGGGAGAGAGAGAGAGAGAGAGAAACATGGACTGGCTGCCTCCCCCACATCCCCGACTAGGGCGGGGATCGAACCTGCCACCGAAGTACATGCCCTCGACAGGGAACGGACCCGCAGCCCTTTGGTGTGTGGGCCCCGCTCTGACCATTCAGTGAACCAGCCAGGGGCAGAACCAGTTCTAAAAGCCATAGTTTTTCATGAATCATCCGAGAGGCAAAATCTGATACAGAATTCACAAGGAAATAAGCTATTGACTATCACATGATATTCTAGGTAGGTTTCCTGTAGACCCAGGAGAAAGTCCATGAAGATTCTAGACAGGTTCCTGCACAGTCCCAGCAACAGGCAAACTCGCAGGCCTGGCTGTGGCAGGAGTGGCCCGTGCAGCCCCCAACCCTCCCCCTCCCCCACCACAGCCCCTGGCCACCAAGGCAGGTCCCACAACCCCCCACTCCCCCGACACACACGCGGATGCAGGCGAAGCCAAAGCAGGACCTCCCTCCACTGGCCTGTTAACCAGGGTTCTCTTCCAGGCGCTTTTCAAAGCTTGGGGGGTAAACAAGCCTCTGGTTCAGGATTCACAGCAAGTCAAAGGTCACTATGAACAGCAGCAAGACACCCACGTTCTTGACTGCAAACCTTTGGAAAAAGTGACAGGAAGTGAGAGCTTCTCTTCATCACCTTGAATTTTAACAACGGACTCATCTGCGGGCCTGTGAATCACATCTCAAAACCTAACCATAAAAATACGCGGCTTCTCCAAAGCACAGAAGAAGCTGCCATTGATTTCCAAGCCCCTGGGCAGGTGATGGGTCCAGGGAAGCGTCTGTGTGCTGGGAAGGCAAGAGTAAATACTGCACTCTGTCCCCAGGAACCAAAATGTGGCTTCATTTGCAAAATCCCTCTTAGCGCTTTTGTGATCCGATACAAGAGAAGTAGCCAAGCGGAACAGGCTAGTGAAAAGTGCCCTGTCGTGAACTCTGTGTTAGGACAGCTCTGTTTTAAGCCTAGAGGAACTGTGATGAAGATCTTAGAACTGGCCCGGCCGGTGGGGCTCAGTGGCTGAGCACTGACCTGTGAGCCAGGAGATCATGGTTTGATTCCCGGTCAGGGCACAGGCCCAAGTTGCGGGCTTAATCCCCACTGTGGGGCGTGCAGGAGGCAGCTGATCCATGACCCCCATCATTGATGTTCCTATCTCTCTGTCCCTCTCCCTTCCTCTCTGAAATCAATAAAAATATATTTTAAAAAATGATCTTAGAATTGCAAGGCTCCAGATGGTTTTTCCCGAGAACAGCTGCTGGGATGGGAAGAATCCTCGCACGCCACTGGTGAAGGAGAAAGTGTACACGGAAGAGCCCCAGGGCGAGGGAGGAGTGTTTACTCTGATAGGCAGTCATTGCTCACTGAGCAAATACAAGGAAAAGGAAGGCAGTGCATCCCTGAGCCCGGGCGCTGAGGCGGAGGATCAGGCTCCATCCAATGACCCAGCCTGCACACGGCCCCGGGGCCTAGGTCTCCTGTGTCCAGAGGGAAGGGAGAGGCGGCTGCTCTCCTCAGAGCGCACTGCAGCCCCAACCGGACGGCCCGGGAGCGCTCACGCGGACCAGACGCCCTTTCCGCGTCTTTCCCACCAAGGGTTTCCAGTGGCTAATGCCATTGGCTCACACAGGCACAGTCCCCGTAGGGCTGACACCTACACTGAATTACACGGTAATAAGCATGTCGTTTACTCACCCTCCTAACAGAATCTGTGGCTGGCTGGCTTCATGCGTGACGCCAAACACATCAGGAATTAAATCACCATTGAAGCTGAAAAGAAAACACGAGGCAGCGATTTTATCCAATTCTCAACCATGGCTTTAGAAGGAAAGGACCCCCGGGAGGGGTGGGAGACATCAGATGCTCACAGCGTCTGCTGTGGTCCAGGAAGGTCAGCAGAAGGGACAGGGTCACCTCCAGGCAAAGGGTTTAGCTGTGGTCACCAGACGCTCCGGCCCCCGTCGTGGCCACGAGGAGAGCACGTGCCTCAGGGTCCGGCTGCACACAGGGTGCAGGGTGAGCAGGACTAAACCTGTGCTCTAGACCCTGGGGCTGCCGCCACCTCTGCCTGACCGCGTCCATCCCCGGGGGACACGGAGACGCCACTTACTGCAGAACCTGACCCAACCTGTTCAGTCAGATGGACTTAGGAGAAATAACCGGCTGGTATCCAAGTCCAAAGTGGCCGCTGCATGTTGCGATAACAATGAAAACATGCAGCAATGGAAGAAACCAAGCTGAGTGCCGTAAGGAGATCAGTCCATGGGTTTACAGAGCTCTGAGGGCCACTGACCTATTGATGTTATGACTGTGACTTTAAGAACTATGAAAGGACAGAGTGGCCATGTGCTGCCTGTCCCCCAAATGATCTCTACCGCATTCCCGAAATCCCTGAAATCCGTATTAATTTTATCCCTGTACGTGTCTGTATTGAGGAAATAAGTGAGAACGTTAGGAAGAGCTATAAAAAAAGACAAAAGTTTCTCCTCAATATAAAAACCCGTGTAAAACACAGGAGGAAACCCTGTACTCTGGATATCCACCCATGAAGTAACAGTTTTACCCCAAAGCAGTTCTCTTAATTCCCTGATTAATGACATGGCTGGAATTATCGTGGATCCGTAACAGACACAATCAAAACTACTAAGACAGAAAGAAAACACAAATCTCCTCTTCTTTCAAAAATACCGAATTTCATTTTCCTCTTTCCTCCTTCATGGCAAATAAATACATCACTGAGAGCCCGGGCTCCTATCGGCTTTAAAGAGAGAATGAATTTAGTGTCAATACTACTTAGCAAAGTAGTTTTTAAAAAATATATATTTTTATTGATTTCAGAGAAGAAGGAGAGGGAGAGAATCATGGATCGGCTGCTTCCTGCACGCCCCCCAGTGGGGATCGAGCCCACAACCCAGGCCTGTGCCCTGACAGGGAATCGAACCGCGACCTCCTGGTTCACAGGTCAATGCTCAACCGCTGAGCCACACTGGCCGGGCAGCAAAGTAGTTTTTCATGTGAAAAATTTTATTTTATGTTTGTACATTTAAAATGACTCAAAGAGAAGCAAATGCATACTTACTCCATAATCAAAGGTTCATCTTGAAAAGTCCTATTGAGCATGGTCATGTTATTAGGATCTGTAAAGAAAGCAAAAACATAAATACAGGCCCTCTGTATTACCTTTATATCCACCTGTAGGACAAAGATAGTCTTTCAATTATTTTCAAGATTCGTCTCTAACGAATTCCAACTGTTACCATTACGGAGACACTACAAACAGAACTCAACCGACAGCCCGTTTGTAAAGACAAACCACCGGGCGAGTTCACGCCACAGTGACGACCGGCCTGACACCAACTTCCACTTGCGCTTCCCTTGACCCACCACGCGGGCCTCCTCCTTCAGGTCCGTGCTGACGGGCTGAATCTGGAGCAGGAGAGTCCTGTCTACATCCCCATGTGACAGAAAACACGACTGCGCCCCTCCAGGAACAAAGCTGCCCACTTCGCTACGATGAACTGGCTTCAGATAAGACTGGAGGTCTGGAGGGGACGTGGTCTGACTCTCAACCCTGCCCCCACCGGCAGTGCCTCCCTGGCAGCCTTTCTCAGCCAGCCTGGCATCTGAGACTCAGAGGTAAGCATGAGCCTTGCCCACTGGGTGCACTGGGCGTTCCGGAAGGCAGGCGTGCGGGGACGCACAGCAGGAGGGTCTGATCGCTGAACTGTGAGTCCCAGAGGCAGGTGCAGGGCACCCAGTTTTCGGGGGAGAATTACAGCGGGTGGGCACAGGGGCATCCTGGCAGGTGCTGTGCAATGGCCACTTTCTGATGGTGAAGAGGCAGTCGCTTCCTTGCAGGCTTTGGGGACTGTTCCAGAAAGTTCAGCCTACGGTGTGCTCTTCAGCCATCAAAACCCTCTAATAAATCTCTCTTCTTAAGCTATCCAGACTAAATTGTTTTCTGGAACTGACCTCAGAACAGGTCTAGGTTGAGAATGAAAAATCAGAAAATGGACTTTTTTTTTTACACAATCACTGACACTCAAGAACTGCAATTTTTTAAAAAAAATCTGACTTCAGAACAAAATGTTTGCTACATAAGAATACCCTTTCCTTTCCAATGGTAAATAGTAAAAACTCCTAAGACAAATTCACCTAATGTTTGATTTTTCCCCCAGCAGAT
>NW_006291504.1:3088564-3092499 GCF_000327345.1 Myotis davidii | reverse complement strand
TCCCTGCGGCTGCCTTATCTCATATCCCTTTTGCGTTCCTGCCCGAATCCTCAGCCCCAGCCTGTTATCTTCGCGGCAAAAATGTTGGGGGACAGGGCCCAGGCCACGAAGGGGGTTCCGAAGGGGGTTCCGAAGGGGGTTCCGAAGGGGGTTCCGGGGAGCACAGTTCGGGCTCGGAAGGAAGCGGGTGCCTTCCCCAGGCGAGGGGCCCCAAGGGTGCTCGCCCCCCCGAGGCCGAGACGGCAGCCCCAAAAGTTCCAAGTGTCCCGAGCTGACTCTTTCAAATTGCACCGTCAGCGCCCCGCCGCTGGCACCTGTGGCTGCGGCTCCCGGGAGCCAGGGCTGAGCCGCCCAGAGCGGAGAGGGAGCCTGTGAGCAGGACTGAGCCCCCCCGCCCCCCTACACTTTCCCTTTGGAAGGACCCGTGTCAGAGGTGGGAGATACCCATGTCCGCGTTGCTAATGGCCGAGCAAAGGCAAACGAACTCTGCAGCTTGCATTGGTGCATGGATGTTAAGAACTCTTTTCCCTCCTCGGCTCCTGTTACCGTCAGGCCGAGTTCTTGCCTCGTATGAAGTTCTTATGTCTCTAGTGCGTTCTGCCAAAATGGACTTTTTTTTTTACACAATCACTGACACTCAAGAACTGCAATTTTTTAAAAAAAATCTGACTTCAGAACAAAATGTTTGCTACATAAGAATACCCTTTCCTTTCCAATGGTAAATAGTAAAAACTCCTAAGACAAATTCACCTAATGTTTGATTTTTCCCCCAGAAGATGACAGCGCTTAATCCACCGTCGACATGATTTTTGGGGAGATACGTCAGCAGGACGTCCATCTGCGAGTCTCCGTCGTAATCCCCCGGCACCACACCTGTGATCAATGCACTGTGATTCCTGCGAGAGAAAGGACACCTTATAGTTGTCCCACACCAGATACTTCCAATGCAAAAGCTACAATTTCACAGAACTGTTTCATTTCATTCTCTTCTCAGTATCTTATCATCCCTCACGGACGTAGGCCCCCTTGGTCTACAGAAGAATTCAGGATGAATGCAGAGTGGTTTTAAGAAACAAGACCATGGCCAGCCCATGTGGCTCAGGGGTTGAGCATCGAGGCAAGAACCAAGAGGCCACTGATTCGATTCCCGGTCAGGGCACAGGCCTGGGTTGCGGGCTCGAACCCCTGTGTGGGGCGTGCAAGAGGCAGCCGATCCATGATTCTCTCCAATCACTGATGTTTCTCTCTCCCTCCCACTCCTTTCTTCTCTGAAATCAATAAAGATATATTTTTAAAATAGAAAGAGAAATGAGAACAGAGATCACTGATCTTTTCTCCAGTGCAAAGGACTCCCTCCCTATACCTCCCCCCTCTCCCCTCCCCCTCCTAAACACGGTTGACCTGATAAGCCTGAGTGAACTGCTCCCGGGACACTCAGAAGAAGGGACAGGGAATCCCTACACATTCGGGAAAGCAGATTAGAGAGCAAGGTAGTGACAGGTGCCTGCAGGAACAGACCTGCACCCACCAACTTTTATCTATTTTCAAAGTAAATCATTTGTAACCTTTGCTACATTCACTATTTTCCCAAACAAATGACTTCCGACTCATACCTCCTAACTAGTGGTTCTGTGTCAACACCACAGTTGGGTGCCATTGAATTCAAAAACAATCCAACCAACTGCTGGCTATCCCTTAGGACACTGATGCCCGTTCCACAGAAACAAATACATTTGTACTTACTTCAAGGAAACCTTCACTCTGGGTTTAAAATAGGGTGCGCTCTGGTCCGCCAAAAAGACGATTAGATCATTTCCTAAAAGAAGCGAACACAGGGTGTTAGAATAAGGTTCCCTGGTCAGACTTCCAATCAGTGTTTACAGGGACCTCCAGGCACTTTTCTCAACAAGAAAACTTTTGTTCGGCTCTAGTTCACCTGCCCTTTCGAGGTTAGTCCCCGAGTCTGATGGGATGGAGATCCCTAGCGGTACATCACCAATCCAAGGCCCAAAGGAAGGATGGACATGGGAAACGTAGCTGGGGAAGGACTTCTGCCAGAAGTCGGACTGGTCGCCTTAAATAAAGTGCCTCATAATATATATATATATACACACACACACACACTAGAGGCCCATTGCAGGAAGATTCCTGCAAGAATAGGGCTTCCTCCGGCTGGAGCTTCCTCCACTGTCTCGCTCCCTCCCGTCTCCACTGCCTCGTCTCCGCTTCCACCTCTGCTGCCTTGGCTCCCTCCCTTCTCCGCCACTTCGCTCCCTTCTGTAGCACTTGGCTTCCTTCTATGCTGTCTTCAGTCTTCGCTCCACACCTGCATATGCCAATTAACCACCATCTTTGTTGAGTTGATTTGCATACTCGATCTGATTGGCTGGTGGGCGTAGTGGAGGGATGGCCAATTTGCATGTTTCTCTTTTATTGGCGTAGATGTATATGTGTGTGTGTGTGTGTGTGTGTGTGTGTGTATGAGACTGTGCTCAGTTTGGGTGGAGTAGCTACAGGTGTGGGAGTAGCACCCTTTCTGCAACATGTGGGGTCCTACAAAAGCAGGGAAAGTATCCGGGTCCACAGGAGGTCCCAGGCCTGGCAAGGGCCCCAAGAAATCTGGGCCAGGGTCCTGTCTGTCAGGCTTAGTATAAGCCCTTCACTCCTGTCTTCCTGGCCTTGACCTTAAACAGTACCTGGTTCTGTGGGTCCTCGAGAATGCCCCGGCCCTGTAAGGCCCACGGTCAGCATCAAGATTTACAAAAAGGTTTGCCCAGTGATGGTGAGAGCAAGGAACTCCCAAGAACCCTGGGTTGGCAAAGCAAGCAGTGATATGGCAGACTAGGAGAGTGACCCCAGCAAGGATGGGGCAGCCGCACACAGCAGGCCCGATGGCTCGGGAGGGGGGTGTGGAGAGCGGCGACAGCAGCGATTCTCAACCTGTGGGTCGCGACCCCTTTGGCAGTCGAACGACCCTTTCACAGGGGTCGCCTAAGACTATCCTGCATATCAGATATTTCCATGACGATTCATAACAGTAACAACATTACAGTTATGAAGTAGCAATGAAAATAAATCTATGGTTGGATCACAACATGAGGAACTGTATTTAAAGGGCCAGAAGGTTGAGAACCACTGGGCTACAGTGTTTGGACAGGTTCAAGGCCCGGACTAATTAATGCGAGGGCACCACCGATCATCTTGCGGCTTTGCCACGTGCAAGTCCCAGCACAATTGTAGCCAAAGGCTGTGGCTGTAAGCTTGACCTTATGGTCCCAACCTGTGGGCCCACGTGGCTGAGTGATATGGGCTGCGGGTGGTGCAGCAAGGAAACAGAGCTTGACCAGGTGCATGTAATTGAGCAGATTCCAAACCGGGGAGAACATGGTAAACATCTTGACCACGCCCTGGCGGAATCTGGCTATAAAATACAGACTCGCTTGTAGGCCCTGGCGCCATCTCTCTAATCAGAGGGCAGCGTCCCAACCAGCCCCGGCTTTATCCTCTTGTCTAACCCTTCGCCCCCCCACCCCCCAAGCTCATCCCTGACCGAGCGGCCCGCACAGGGGGGTGAACTGGCAGGTGGACACCCCCGCCACTTCCATGCAAAATGCTCCTGAGAGTTGTGGCGTGTTTAGGGGCTGGAAGGGCCCCGTAGCTCCCGAGAAAGGGGGGGCGGGCGAATGAGGTCCACGGGGAGGCGGGGAGAAGCCCCCTGGGAAGAGATGTCAGGATGCACCTTCCTGGTCCCAGGGGAGGAAGCGGGAGGGAGAAAAGCAGGAAGGGACGGGGCTGCGGGAGGAGCGCAGGTACAGCGTCCTGGGGACCAGGAAGGACTCGGAAGGCAGGGGATCCCACGGGGGCAGGCGGGTGCGTGGGCCTCTCGGGGGGGAAATGGGGTGTTTGCAGGGCCGTGGGTTAGATCACACTGAGGG
>NW_006291504.1:3087290-3087970 GCF_000327345.1 Myotis davidii | reverse complement strand
GGCGCGAAGCTATGCCCGCCTGGGGCCCCTCAGACAGCAATCGGCGGCCCGTCCTTCCGCCCGAGGTCTCCTCCCTGGAAGTGAGGGGGTGCGCTAACATCACCCCGTATGTGTCCCCCAAAAGTAGGGGGTGACACCGACTTCGCTCTAGGCTCCCTCCTTAGAAACCAGGCGGCGACCACGTTCCTGCGAAGGGGAGTCCTTATGGGGGGGTCCCTCCCCGAGGCCGGGTGGCTGCACCCCCTCTCCCCCACCACGTGACTAGAATCCCCTCGCCGCCTTATCTCATCTCTGCTTCCCGCCTTATCTCATACCTGCGGCTGCCTTATCTCATATCCCTTTTGCGTTCCTGCCCGAATCCTCAGCCCCAGCCTGTTATCTTCGCGGCAAAAATGTTGGGGGACAGGGCCCAGGCCACGAAGGGGGTTCCGAAGGGGGTTCCGAAGGGGGTTCCGGGGAGCACAGTTCGGGCTCGGAAGGAAGCGGGTGCCTTCCCCAGGCGAGGGGCCCCAAGGGTGCTCGCCCCCCCGAGGCCGAGACGGCAGCCCCAAAAGTTCCAAGTGTCCCGAGCTGACTCTTTCAAATTGCACCGTCAGCGCCCCGCCGCTGGCACCTGTGGCTGCGGCTCCCGGGAGCCAGGGCTGAGCCGCCCAGAGCGGAGAGGGGGCCTGAGAGCTGGA
>NW_006291504.1:3085831-3087155 GCF_000327345.1 Myotis davidii | reverse complement strand
CTCTGCAGCTTGCATTGGTGCATGGATGTTAAGAACTCTTTTCCCTCCTCGGCTCCTGTTACCGTCAGGCCGAGTTCTTGCCTCGTATGAAGTTCTTATGTCTCTAGTGCGTTCTGCCTTTTTTTTTTTTTAAAGAAATGATCTGATTTCACAGCCTTCATTGCTAATTTCATTCTGTTTTTTTAAAGCCTCACCAAAAGCTCCATACTTATTAGGACGAGACCAAAACCACCCAGGAAGCAGGAGAGGGGGTCTCGGGAGGCCATTTGAGCCCAGACAGTACCTGGGAAGAGTCACGTGTGCTCTTCACACTTTTCTTAAGGTCTTTGTGGCCGTGGGCGTGTCCGCGTGTGCAGTTGGCCACTAACAGTGTAGGGATCGGGTTCTGAAGAGGTTGTTGGGTGGAGGCTATGTGGTCACAGAGAGCCACCGAGGGTATTTTTTTTTTTTTTTTGCAGGGAGCTGAGCTCTGCCCTCAACGTGTTTTAAAAGCATTTCTCTCTTCCTTTAATAAGCATGGAGGGTTTCTTTTCTCCTCCTCTTTATTTCCGCTGAAGTGCATGTCGTAACAGTAAGCTCTGAAGGCCTGCCTTCTTAGCCGAGAGGAGATCCCAGTCTATGTAACCGCTGTCGAATGCAGCTGCTTCCGTCCGTTCCGTGTGCACGGCAGCTCGGCGCCTGGTCCACGTGCCGCCTGGCTTTTGCTTGCTCCGCGGTAGTGGAAGAGACACCATTCGAGGTCCTCGCTCCCAGGTCGTTGGGGTTTCAGCGTCTTCTGCTAACTGCGAAGTAGCATGAGACTCTGACGTCCCGTGTCATTAAAACAACCCGCCCGATGGCTGTTGCTTTTAGAAGAATGTAGGAGCTGACTTTGGTCTGAAACTTGGACTGACCTGGCTCCATGGAGGGGCCGCTGCAGAGTTCCGAGCATTGTTACATAGCCGCCCAGTCACCCGCTGCCCCGGGAGGGTGCCCCTGGAGGTGATGCGTGATAAGTGGGTATTCCGTATTCCTGCCTAATCCACACGGGCCACCGGAACTTAACCAGAGCGAAGCAAAATTCCAGATCATAAAAAGAAAATGATCACGAACCTTGATTGGTTGCCTGCATTGCACACGGCATCACGTGTTAATACCTGCTCACACTGCTTTCAATGAACCTAACCTTGATTGCTTCTAACCTCCACTAAACAGTTGTGAACGCTGCTGTAGTGTAGCCTGTGGCGCTTATGGTCAGAGGCCGCCATTTGACATGGCCAGCCCACCCGACGCGGTCGCCTCGTCTCCCCGAGCCTTCTTAAGGTCTGGTAAGTGTGGAGACCCC
>NW_006291504.1:3076778-3077340 GCF_000327345.1 Myotis davidii | reverse complement strand
GGTGGGAAGGGGAGCACAGTTCGGGCTCGGAAGGAAGCGGGTGCCTTCCCCAGGCGAGGGGCCCCAAGGGTGCTCGCCCCCCCGAGGCCGAGACGGCAGCCCCAAAAGTTCCAAGTGTCCCGAGCTGACTCTTTCAAATTGCACCGTCAGCGCCCCGCCGCTGGCACCTGTGGCTGCGGCTCCCGGGAGCCAGGGCTGAGCCGCCCAGAGCGGAGAGGGAGCCTGTGAGCAGGACTGAGCCCCCCCGCCCCCCTACACTTTCCCTTTGGAAGGACCCGTGTCAGAGGTGGGAGATACCCATGTCCGCGTTGCTAATGGCCGAGCAAAGGCAAAGGAACTCTGCAGCTTGCATTGGTGCATGGATGTTAAGAACTCTTTTCCCTCCTCGGCTCCTGTTACCGTCATGCCGAGTTCTTGCCTCGTATGAAGTTCTTATCGCACCCAGAGAAGTGAAGTGATTTGCCCTTTCCTGGGTATGACAAAGAAGTTTACCAGTCAGGCCGTTGGGACAGGGGTGGAGGGGGTGAGAATGATGGAAATAGGGAGGAAGCGAAGGAGGAGC
>NW_006291504.1:3073204-3076767 GCF_000327345.1 Myotis davidii | reverse complement strand
ACACAGCCCCCCCGCCCCCCTACACTTTCCCTTTGGAAGGACCCGTGTCAGAGGTGGGAGATGCCCATGTCCGCGTTGCTAATGGCCGAGCAAAGGCAAAGGAACTCTGCAGCTTGCATTGGTGCATGGATGTTAAGAACTCTTTTCCCTCCTCGGCTCCTGTTACCGTCATGCCGAGTTCTTGCCTCGTATGAAGTTCTTATCGTCTCTAGTGCGTTCTGCCTTTTTTTTTTTTTAAAGAAATGATCTGATTTCACAGCCTTCATTGCTAATTTCATTCTGTTTTTTTAAAGCCTCACCAAAAGCTCCATACTTATTAGGACGAGACCAAAACCACCCAGGAAGCAGGAGAGGGGGTCTCGGGAGGCCATTTGAGCCCAGACAGTACCTGGGAAGAGTCACGTGTGCTCTTGTTTCACACTTTTCTTAAAGTCTTTGTGGCCGTGGCCGTGTCCGCGTGTGCAGTTGGCCACTAACAGTGTAGGGATCAGGTTCTGAAGAGGTTGTTGGGTGGAGGCTATCTGGTCACAGAGAGCCACCGAGGGTATTTTTTTTTTTTTTTTGCAGGGAGCTGAGCTCTGCCCTCAACGTGTTTTAAAAGCATTTCTCTCTTCCTTTAATAAGCATGGAGGGTTTCTTTTCTCCTCCTCTTTATTTCCGCTGAAGTGCATGTCGTAACAGTAAGCTCTGAAGGCCTGCCTTCTTAGCCGAGAGGAGATCCCAGTCTATGTAACCGCTGTCGAATGCAGCCGCTTCCATCCGTTCCGTGTGCACGGCAGCTCGGCGCCTGGTCCACGTGCCGCCTGCGCTTTTGCTTGCTCTGTGGTAGTGGAAGAGACACCATTCGAGGTCCTCGCTCCCAGGTCGTTGGGGTTTCAGCGTCTTCTGCTAACTGCGAAGTAGCATGAGACTCTGACGTCCGATGGCTGTTGCTTTTAGAAGAATGTAGGAGCTGACTTTGGTCTGAAACTTGGACTGACCTGGCTCCATGGAGGGGCCGCTGCAGAGTTCCGAGCATTGTTACATAGCCGCCCAGTCACCCGCTGCCCCGGGAGGGCGCCCCTGGAGGTGATGCGTGATAAGTGGGTATTCCGTATTCCTGCCTAATCCACACGGGCCACCGGAACTTAACCAGAGCGAAGCAAAATTCCAGATCATAAAAAGAAAATGATCACGAACCTTGATTGGTTGCCTGCATTGCACACGGCATCACGTGTTAATACCTGCTCACACTGCTTTCAATGAACCTAACCTTGATTGCTTCTAACCTCCACTAAACAGTTGTGAACGCTGCTGTAGTGTAGCCTGTGGCGCTTATGGTCAGAGGCCGCCATTTGACATGGCCAGCCCACCCGACGCGGTCGCCTCGTCTCCCCGAGCCTTCTTAAGGTCTGGTAAGTGTGGAGACCCCTCCCCACCGAGGGGGTTCGTTTTACTTACCTTTGTTTCTGAAGTTTGCGGTCCCCAGAGGATAGCGTTTGGATTGTGGGCCCCCTGGCGGGCCCGGGCCTGCACCCCGTGGTCCTGTGCCCGTTGGCGCGGCTGCTGTGGGCACCGTAGGTTGAATGTGGCCCGGCCTGGGGTGGTCGCGCGGCGTGAGAAGTGACGGTGGAGCCGCAGTTGTCAAACGGGCACATGAAAAGCTTCGTAAATGGTTTTGGGCGTCTTGCGTCATGGAAGTAACCTTGCAGACTTGGGAATTTTTGGTCAGCCTCCCGATTATATTCTCGTTGGCACCTCGCTGTGCTGTAGGTGTTTGTACACATTTTCACAGCGGGAAGGGGAGCTCACTTGGTGAAGAGGTGAAGCAGCTCGCCCAGGTCCCGAGACTTAGGGTTCAAAGCCACGCGGTGCACTTGGTAGCCGGGCTGGGGGAGATGTGCGCACAGGGGCTCGTAGGCGGCCGTATTGGTAAGACCCCTTGCCAGCTGGACGGAGGCTGTGGAGCTGCTCCTCCCGGGGCCTGGGTGTTGAAACAGGTTGGAGGAGGTCCATGCATCCAGGAAGGACCAGCTATGGGTTCCCGTTTGGAACCCGGGCCTTCGGATGCGGCCAGTTAAGTGGCCCTGGTGTGGGAGTGGAGGCTGGAGTCCTTAGGCTTTTCCTGTAGGCAGGCGCCACCTTGGCCACTCGGGAGAAGCTGTGGCAAGAGGCTGCTTTGTCCCTGAGGTGCCTTAAGCAGTGTCCAAGCCTCACCCGCTGGTGTGGCTCGAGTCGAGCGTCAACCTATGAACCAGGAGGTCACAGTTCGGTTCCCCGTTGGGGCACAGGCCCGGGTTTCGGGCTTGATCCCCAGAGTGGGGTGTGCAGGAGGCAGATGACTCATGATTCTCATCATTGATGTTTCTATCTCTCTCCCTCTCCCTTCCTCTCCGAAATAAACTATATATAAAAAGAATGTCTAATCCTCAGGGCCCGTTAACAGGAGAAAGTGAGATGAGCCAGCCAAAAGGTGATAGTGAAAACCTTCTGTTTTCTCCATAACCGTTTATTTCCATTTATATTCCAAATCCTGTTTTGGCACGATGGAGGAGGAAAGCCTTGGAAAAAAATAAGAAATAGCTCAGGAAAGACTCAGTCCAGGGAGATAAAAAAGCTTCTACATTAAGGAGTGAAAACAAGTCTTGTCTTCAGTGGTCATCAGCTAAATGGCAACAGCATACACAACATTGCCAATGTTCAACTTCTGATTTAGTCCCCGAGCTGAGAGACCAAGGGTATATATATCTGTCTTTGGGCTGTGTTTTCTTTCGTTTAAGCACCAGGCCGTTCCCCACTTTGGCAGGCCCGGTAGGAGCCGGGAGTTTGCAGGGGCTGGCAGTTATGGGGAAATAGAATGCTAACGGTGAGATAAGCTTTCCTGCGCCGGCAGTCCTGCACATTTCAACACCTCCGAGCGGCTTTGACATTGCACAGGGTTTGAAGGCACGCACAGGAGGCGTTCCCAGTACTGCGTCCTGACACTGAAATAGAATGCGGCCAGAAGCAAAATAGAAAAAGACCCACGTCACTGCCGTTGGCCATTTTACAGACGATTGCTTATACTTGACTTGCAATGTGTATACTTTTTGGAGGTGCCTCTACCCAAAGCGTAGTGATGACTCTGAAGAAGTATTGTAAACTTTCCTCTGTTAAAATGCGGATACACAGAGGGGTTTGCACGTACAGGTTATGGGCTCGTGTGGAAGTTCCGTGTTTCTGTTGGAAATGATTGTTAGTTCCTTGGAGGTCGTCATTGTAGGCGCGTGTTTTTTGGAGTCATTTATCGGTCATTTCAGAGCTCGGGTCCACAGCTGAGCTTCTCCTGGCCCAGATGAAAGCCCGTCTCTTGCTTTTGGAAAATCCCTTTCCAACGCACCTAGGTCGTTTTATGTATTTTAATCCTCTTTATCCCTCCTGGCATGGTCTGCGTTTTGTCCGTTTCTGCTCTTTCTTGAATGTAGTGTGTGTCCTGCATTTCCGTGTGGTGCTTGTGCTGTGCTTGGACTGCTAATGTGTCAGGCTGCGCTGTGGCCGAGTGTGACTCCTCTTGTTCAGCCGCTAAACCCAAAGGAAGATCTGAA
>NW_006291504.1:3058949-3072796 GCF_000327345.1 Myotis davidii | reverse complement strand
CCCTCTCATCTCTCCCTCCCTCCCTCCTTTCCCTCCTTCCCTCCCTTCCCTCCCTCCCTCTCTTCCTTCCTTTCTTCTTGTGTTAAATTTTAAAACTTTTCCCATTACAGCTGACAGACGATGTTATATTAGTTCCAGGTGCACAGTGTTGTGATGAGACTTCACATCTTTGAGACTTGGTTTCCTTGTCTGTAAAAAGAAAGATAGTAATACCCCCTGAAGCTATTATTGCGAGGCTTAAAGAAGATGCTATGTATGTGACACACTTGCTATTAAGGAGCTGGCCAGGACATTTTAAATATGTTCTTGTCTCTCCTAAAAACACGTGCCTTGTTCAGTATTGCTGGTGTGCATTCCGAAGTGGGAATTACCCACACCAAACACGAGTGCTTATTTCTGTCCCTCGTTTTGGTGTCTGCCCTCTAAGCAGCCATTTGACTGAGGAAACGTTACGCTGAGCTGCAGGTGGCTCAGGAGGCAGCGTCTAGTGACTGGCCGGCCCCTCCCTTGCTCACCACCAGGCATCAGCTCCCCGTCTCCTGCAGGGATGGGGCGGGGGGGACTTGGGCGAAGGCCTCTCTGGAAGGGGCGTCTGAGCTGAAGGAGGAAGCGGGAGTCACAGGAGCCCTTAGGGCGGGGGCTCCAGAGAAGACGTTGGGGTGGAGCGGGCGGCACAGGGAGGAGCTCCGGGAGGGCCAAGGGACAGGGCTGACCCCCCGTGTGGTGCTGCGGGGGTGGGGGGGTGTCACAGGGCTGCACGTGGAAACGTGGGCACTGCGGGGGAGAGCCTGGAGGGGGCCCTGCTCGGGGTGCAGACAGGAGGCGGGCCTGCCCCCTGGGCGCCGTCTCAGGCGGCACACTTCCGAGTCCCGTTATTTCACAGGGACTTGGGGGTCCTCTCTCAGCGCTGTGTGTGGTGTTAGGCTAGCCATTGGCAGAGGATTAATCATTTCCATTCTTTTCTCTCCGCTTTGATGGGAATTTTTTCTTTTCAAATGGAGGCTCTTTTGAATAAGGGCTCATCTAAGGCAGTTGATTTCAGACCTTTACGTCATGTTTGTATTGAACATCTTTAAAATGGCCTGCCGGTAACGGGCGTTTCTGTTAAATGTCTTCAAAATAGAGGTATTCAGAATCAGAGCTGTTTCCTTAATGTACATCTTTCCGAGGGGAATTATCTTTGCTTTGTGGGCTCTTCCTGTGAGTTGTTATCGCCGTTTCTATCAGTTCAGAGATCCTTGTTCACATGGAAATACACCGCGACGCTCAACTAATTAGTTATACCCACTCAATCCCGATTCTCAATAGGCTTGTAGCTTCGATAATTATCATTTGTTCAATAACCACCAGGATGAAAAATCCTGGCAGGATGGGAAGTTAATTATTACCATTTAAAGGAATAAGAACCATCTGAGGATTAGATGCGACCCTTGGATCCTCTCCTGCTGCGTCACACGGTACAGTGTTGGCGTTTGTACCCACGACCTGCACCGCACGTCAACCTTCCCTCCACCTGTTTATTCTGCCTTTTCAATACTTCCTGGGGAGTCCTCTCCGCCACCCTGCTGTCACTATCTTTTAAAAAAACATATTTTTAATGATTTTGAGAGAGAGAGTAAGTGAGAGGGGGAGAGAGAGAACCATTGATCAGCTGCCTCCTGCACCTGCCTGACTGGGGATGGAGCCCGCAACCTGGGCACGTGCCCTGACCAGGAGTCAAACTGTTGACCTCTCGGTACCTGGGACAGCGCTCAAGTGCTGAGCCACGCCTCAGGCCAGGCTGCTCTCCCTCTTAACTCGAGGCCCGAGGGTGCCTGCTGTCACCCACAGAGGACCCCGTGCCTCGGCTGACCTCTTTCCGGCCGCCCTTCACTTTCTGAAGGTTGGGTCACGTGACACCTTGCCCTCCACCTCCCCAGCGCCTCTCCATCATCTAAAGGGCAGAGGGCAGACCTGGGCCGGCCTCCCCCGCACGTGCTCTGTGCGGTGCTGCTGCCTGCGAGCCGCTCCCAGATGCCACCCTGTGCCCTGGCTCCTGCACCCTGATCCCGGGGCCTCTGTGTTCAAGGCCTCTCTCTGAGCCGGTTGCACGCCCCCATCTTCTGTCCTGCTCCAGCGTCTCTCACGCCACATATTTCCCCAGGAGCCCGTCCCTGCAGCCCCGCTTCCACTGAATCGCTGCACTGGCTCCCCGCGCTTCCTGCGCTCCGGTTAGCTCCCACGCCGCATCGCTGTTAGATACGCACAGATCCGTTCCCTTCTGGGCGACGAGCCTCTTCAGGTCCGAGACGGACTGGGTGGTAGCTCTGAACCAGGAGCCCCAGATACGGGGCCTGGTGCTGGGGACTTCAGGTTGAATGAATTAATGAGTCACGCCAGGAAGAATCAGTGCAGTCTGGGTACCGAGGGAACTTTCCAGAACTCCGTGTTGTCTAATCATTTCACCTTTTTATTGGGCAGGGGATCGTGTGGGCCCCACGTGTGAAGTGATGTAGCCGTGATGGTAGCCCAGGCCTCCTGGGTGTCAGGCACTCTCCCCGTCCGGGAGGTCTCTGCACGCTGGGGCCGAGGGCGGGGCAGGAGAGCAGGGGTTAATCTCACTCACCGAGAAGTGAAGGTCGGCTTGGAAACGGATTGACCTGGGTTCCTTATGTGCTGGGTCAGTTAATGGCTCCATCGTGGGTGGGTCTTCACAGAAGGCAGTGGTTGCACAGGACCGCCGCAGCCTGGGGGGATGGCCAGTGTGGGTGTGCGTGGGCCCTGGCCCGCCTGGCCAGCCGTCTGCACGCGGCTGCGTGTGGATGAGAAGGACTAGCTCCCATTCGTTTCCACAAAGTCCGTGCTGGAGACAGTGCACGAGTCTCCTTAGTCTTTTCTGGTTATGAATGTTTTTATTCCTACAGTCGTCGGACTTGAGTAATTCATAGTTTATTGTAATTTTTTTTCTTACCATTCAAGACTTCGTCATGCCGACTGTACAAAGTGTTATGGGGCAGTTTTTGATTAGCAGTAATAACACTCCCATTAAACGCACTACTGAACTTTGCCAAGACAGGAAGTACCGACCAGGTTCCGTCCCAGTATAAATGACAGGTGGAAACGGTGTGGTTCCGTTTCAGAATGCTGAGCGGCCGGACGGGCGGTTTCCCTGGGACTCGTGTAGAAGGACGCATACGCAGCGGCCTAGTGTCACATGCTTTACAACTGTAATAGACGACACAACACAGTGAGAGTCTTGTGAAGACTGGGAACGGTGTGGAGTGAAGTTCTTTCCCCTCCACGTAACTCAATCAGTGCTGAGCTAAGGCTCTATCTGTCCTTTAACTCAGGAGTTCGGAAGGTGAACGTTTCCCTGGTGGTGGAAGTCTGAAGCAGTGACTCTGGGCTTCTCCTGAGGAGTCAGATGTGTTCCGATGAGCACTGTCCTTTAGAAAGTGACCCCGTCTCAGGCTCTCCGCATTTATTCTCGGGATCAAATCATTGTAAAACCCTACCCTTTTATGATTTCGTTCAGATCCTCCTCTGTGAGGAGTGGAAGAACAGAAGGGAAGAAACCATAGAGAAGAACAGAACAAGTTTAATTACTTTATGGTCACAGCGTGGGTCACTGAGGAGTGGGTCATGTTTAACTTCACGCTATTTAATCATCATCGCCGCCGCATCTGCGTAGCTTTTGGCAGATCTCGGGCCTCAGAGGACGTCAGTCCCGTCTGCTCTCTAAGTGCCTACTGAGAGCTCCCTGCGTGCCAGGGCGCTGGCATTGGGCTGTCACAGGAGGACCGCCACTGCTGAGGGAAGTGAAGGGCCTGTGCCATTCCTGAGCATTTTTATAAAGAGGAGTTCCAGACAGTTCTGGGAGAGATGAGCGTTGTCGGGCTGCAGCTCTGACCTCCCAGACATCGTGCCGTGGCGAGGCGCCCGACGGCCCACACATGGGAAAGGGAACGCGGTCGCGGACTGCGTGCGTGCCATTCACCAGGGCCCCGGGAAGCGCCCGCCAGCCCCCATGTCCTTAAGCAGGTTTATAGGCTGCGCGCCTCTCTGAAGGTCATGAGGAGGGCTTAATGCGTTTTTATTAGAAATAAAATTTACCGTGGAGTGGCCTTTTCACATCTCATTTGGGTAGTTGAACCGGCAAATTTTACTGTATTTTTATAAAGTCGTGTTGTTTCCTGTTTGCCATTTCCCATTTGAAACGCGTTTCTTACCCAACCTGCCATGGAGAGAGACAGGCTTAAAAGATCAACCAAAGGTCTTGTATGCATGCTTATAAGCTTAACCAAAGGACACAGACACCAGGGTGGTGAGGGAACGAGCTGAAGGGTGGGAGGGGAGACAATGGGGGGATAAGGACACATGTAATACCTTAATCGATAAAGAAAACAATATAAAAAAAGTTGGGGTTGGGAAAAGCTGTGATAATGAACGGGCTCACTGAGTAAAGGCGCGCATGTTGTACGGGTAGCCGGCCTGTGACTCCGGAGCAGCTGCTGCCTAAGGCAGGAAGGGGACGCGAGCACTGAGGCTCTCGCTCTTCTCCGCCGACGTCTGCGGAGGCCTCACGTGTCGGGATCAGAGCCCTGGGTGCAGGCAGCCTCCAGGCAGTAACCGGCTTGCGCCCCAGTGCGATGCCGACCTCCGCTTTGCCAGGAGGACGAGTGGGACAGGGCGTACAAAGTGTCTCGCACAGTATTGGGAGGAGGCATTCAGAATTTCCCTTCCTGGGGTGAGAAGGCTGTGCAGGTAGCCAGGGGACACCCTCTCATGTAAGCTTGAGACCATCAGAAATACATAGAGTAAAAGCCACCGTCCTGTCCCTGCTGGCCGTCCTTTTCACCAGTTCAGTGTGCGTCCTGACTTTGTAAAGTCCTTTGTTTACCTGCATGTTCATCTGCGTTTGTAAAACCACACATGTAGTCATTTTGGCTTAGTTTGCAACACATAGTATCATACTATATGCCTTGTTCCCTGACATTACTTTTTCACACTGTATTTTTTTGGTCTTTCCTGGTATTACAAACAGGTCTACTTCATCCCTTTACTGTGTTAAGGTATTTCATTGAATGGAGGTGTCACCATTTATTCGTTCCCCCCCGGGGGCACATCTGTCCCTTAATGTTTCAGTTCCTGTGTATGGACCAACTGGACAGTAAAGGAAATCGCGGTTTACACTTTGTTTCTTTGCTTTGCAAGGAGAGATTGGCCTCTTGAAGATGCTCAGAGTGCTGAGTCATGCACAGTGTATGCAGATCTCTTAACTGGAACAGTGACCGTGTCGCCAGGAGATCCCTGCTTCAACTTGTCTGACTGTGGGAGTCTGATGGGTGGCCCTTGACTGTCGACTCCGAGGGCGTGGGTGGGTTGCAGACAGGGCGGCCTGTGAGGATGCTGCTGTCACCCGATCATCAGTGTTTCCTAAAACACGTTTTTGTCAGCATCTCTCCTTCATTTCCTTCCTTCCTACCAAACGTTTACTGCCGTCTGCTGTGTACTAGGTCCGGTCCCTGTCATTAGGCACTTTCCAGGGTGGGTCACACATGGAAGAAATAGTGAGAATGACATGTTCTGTGATAAGGAAGAGCTGTCATTAGGTGTTCACACGGCGCTGCTGGCTGCAGAGGGCGCGGCAGGGACCCCTGGCACGTGGACCACCCGGTTTGATTCAGTAAAGATTTGCTGAGAGCTTCCTCACGCCAGCGTTAGAGACACAGGCCGAGAACGCACCAGAGTCACTTGTCCCTTCGCTGGTAGTGTCCTTCTAGCTTTAATCGGTGCAGGAGTGAAGGGAATTGTATGATGAGGATAGTATCATCTGAAGGCAATGGTGGATTTCAGTTTCAAAGTTGCTGGAAAATATTTTGTGTCATATATAGATGATGTGTAGGATAAACATATAGATTCTGTACTCTGGGGACCCTTGCAATCTTAGCAGCTGAAAAATTGATGTTCTAATCTATACTAATAAAAGGGTAATTTGCTAATCAGACTGGACATCTTCCGACGTCCTTCTGGAAAAAGCCACGGTGGTGGGGGCTGAGGCAGAGGTGGTTAGGGGCCATCAGGCCAGCAGGGGAGGGGAAGTTAGGGGCGATCAGGCTGGCAGGGGAGCAGTTAAGGGGCATCAGGCTGGCAGGCAGAGGTGGTTAGGGGCCATCAGTCAGGCAGGCAGGCGAGTGGTTAGGAGCCAGCAGTCTCAGATTGCAAGAGGGTATAGGCCAGGCTGAGGGGCACCCCCCCCACCCCCGTGCACAAATTTCGTGCACTGGGCCTCTAGTATCCTGATAAACCAGAGGTGTGGTTTGCCTGCGTTTTGTGTGTTCATAGATAAGGCCATCTCTTCGCTGTCCCGTGCCTACTGGTCTGCACCTACCTGCCCTCCCACCTTGTCCACGTGCATATGTGAGTGTGGGCAGGGAGCCTGCAAGCTCTCGGAGCTGTGCACTGTGCCCCTCCCCAGGGCAGGCTCTGCACACTCCTGTGAGCTCGCTGTGCAGCAGGATGGCCCAGGGTCCTGGTCGTTCCCTGCTGCCTTGCACACGCCCTGTTGCTCTCTCAGCCTCCGCCCCTCACAGCCTGCACAGCTGTGGGCTCAGGCTTCTTAGACTCGTTCCCGGAAGTCACAGCCCTTAGCCCGGCCTCTGCGCAACTGGCTGCTCCCTCTTAGCGAAGGCAGGAGACCCTAAACGTGCACCCTCTGACCTTCAGCGCGGCCCCCGTGTGAGAGGATTGTTTGTAAACTGCAGATGGGGACACTGGCTGCTTCTCCCCTCAGGCTAAGATTCTACTTTCATGAATTTTATGTATTTTTCTGCTAGAACCCAAGACCCATAGGAAGATGGAAGTGCTTTATGTCAACTTTGCACCAGTACGCAGTACTGAGGCTCCCTGAGATCCTGTATGCAGATCAGGGCGTGCTGCCCCAGGCGTGGAGATTTTGAGACCTTCATGCAGCCACACAAAAGCTGCCTGTTGTTGAAGCCATTGGTAAACATCACATGTCCATGGTCGGTTTGAGGTCTTACATAACATTGTTCCGTCTGAGGAAATGCATGTAGGCCAAACGCTCCGTTATCAGACACTACAGTGTTAATGCTGTTTTGGAAATGAAATTGCAGTTATCTCAAGAGGAAATGGTCTGTTTGAATCCCATAATTTTGGATGCTCTCTGCTTAGAATTTAGGATAAATGGATCTTTCTATTCAATATTTTGTAACCTAAAAAAAAGGAGGGGCCAATTGGATCTTTTAAAAATGTACGGACTTGACTTCTTACTTTAAAATCAGTTAGGAACCTAATTCCCAGTGCATCAGACACCTCCATGGGAAGAGCTATTTTCTTACAGAATAAAAATGGAGCAGAAAATTGGGGTGGCTGTCTGTGTAACCGAGGGGTTACACACACAAACCAGGCAGATCACAGATTTGTCCCTGTGCTGGGCGGCAGGCCGACGTGCGCTCCCTGGGTCGGAGGTGGACTCGTGACCCCGAGTTGGTGGTTTCTGGGTGCTTTCCACAGGAATTGGGGGGTTCCTTAGCCCATGGCTGAGGGTTCCCATGCTTTCCTGTCATTCAGCCGCTGAGAGTGGGCGCTGGTCAGGTGAACGATTGAGTGGCAAATGGTCCTGGTCACGGTGAGCTTCGCAGCGTTTGAGCCGTGCGCCCCGCTCTCGCGCGCTGGAGCAGTCCCCCGGCTGACGTGCAGTGGTCTCCCTTAGAGTCCAGTCCGCACCGGGGAACCGGGCGTCAGAGCTCCTGCCTGCACCCGAGTGGTGGTGGGTGATGCTGGGGAGCATGTTGGCGCCCTGTTGTCCGGGGCGTTGTGGGTGAGCGGCTGGCAGAAGGCTGCCTGGTGTGGCATGGGCATTTGGACGCAGCGCGGACCTCAGGGCAGGTCAGAAAGTGATTCCTCAGGCGGAAGGGAGGCTGATGGGCCAGTGCGAGCACCTGAGCAGGAGAGCTGTTGGGGTGGCTGGTGGCTGCGGGGTGAGGGGGATCTCCCTACAGTCAGACCCTCGGACTGCTACAGGGGAGCTGTCTTCTCTCCCTTCTCCACCCAAAACGCGAACCGTAGTGGGATACGATCGCTTGCCCGTAAGCACAAAACACGGCTCGTAGCTTCCTTGGCGTCCGTGGCTTCCTTGGGGCACGGGGTGAAAGCACCGAGGGTGACAGGCTCCTTCCCCGCAGGCTCTGTTTACGAACCTCTGAAGAGCATCCACCTTCTGCAGCCCGACCATGAAAGTCTGTGGGAGAAGCTGGACCGTTACTACAGGATTGGTGAGCGGCGGGGACGCGCCCTCGGGCCAGCGCTTGCTCCCCTCCGTTATGCGCTGGGCATCAGCGTCATGCCCTCACTGGGCTGTCGGGGAGGGGGGCAGGGGGGTGCGCTGAGGCTGCGCTGTGCCGGCCGCATGGGGTGCTGGGGCTGCAGAAGGAGCCAGCAGTCATATCCATCCTGGAATAGTTGTAGCGCTGCCATCAGGGTCCCTGGTGCCCTCAGGCTTCTGGAACATTCCAGAGGCTTTCCTGAGGGAGCTGGCCCAGTTTGTGGACGGGCTGGCTGCTCATTCACTTAGGCCTGGTTCCCCAGGCAGCCCTGAACCTCGCATAACCATCTCTAACTCATCGCCACACGGACGGTGACCTCGGGTCACTGGCACATAAGTCAGGTCCCTATCCTGCTGGTGCTTTGTTTTCTGTGTGTGTGTGTGTGTGTGTGTGTACATGTGTGTGTATGTGTGTGTGTATACATGTGTGTGTATGTGTATGTGTGTGTGAGGGGGGGAGGTTCCCTCTTTGTCCCTCAGAACTAAGTGGAAATGCCTGTGTTTTGTGTCAGTTTACTTCATGTGCCACATGCTTAGACTGGAAGGGCAGATACTGTAACATTTGATTTATTTGTCTCCCTTACAGTAAGGATTTTTGCTTGTTTGCTTCAACTTTACCTTAATTCAACTTCCTTTGGTCAGGATTCCGGTCTAGATTTTACGTTGTCCTTTATTTCCTCTGTGGTCATCACTGGCTACAGAGATTGGCTGCAGTGGCTTAGCGTGGAGCTATTCCCATATCATCAAAGGTTTTACGCTGCAGCTCAGTTCAGAAACAGCAAAACCGTCAGAAGGGGGCGAGGCGGGGTGGCCGGGGGGCGGGGGCTGTGCCGCTCACGCTTCTCCTGCCTCCTCGCAGTCAAGGCCACGGTGCTGCTGTACCAGAGTCCCACCACCGGCCTCTTCCCCACGAAGACCTGCGGCGGGGACCAGCAGGCCAAGGTCCAGGACAGCCTGTACTGCGCCGCGGCCGCCTGGGCCGTGGCCCTCGCGTACAGGTGAGCGGTGTGCGCTGTCCCTCGCTAGGGAGGGGGGCGTCACCCAGGACGCCGGGTCAGCTGTCCCTGGCTCTGCTGCGGACTCACGGCACCTTCCCGTCTGCCTAAGGGTTGGCACGGGCCTGGTTTTCATGTTTCACGTAATTCCTCACCTCTGGGCCTGCAGATCAGCATTAGGTGTTGGCAGGAGGAACTGCCAGGAAGGAACTGGGAGAAGATACAAGTATGTGGAGGGATAGGTCAAGGCCACAGGGCTCCTGTGCCAGCCCAGCCCCTGGCCTCCTGCTCACGGGCTGGAAGGACTGATATTGTTAAGCTGTCCTGGCGCCTACAGCCGCATACAGACGCATGCAGCCCTGTTAGAGGACCTGCGGCTGCTTCTCAGAACTGGAGCACGAATCCTAAGATGCATCCAGAACTACAGGAGATCCCAAGTAGCTAAAGAAATCTTGAGGAAGTTCAAAGAGGGAGGGATCAGGCTCCCTGATGTCAATACTATAATATAAATCAAAATATAAAATAATAGTCAAATGGTATGGTACTAGCATGAAACATGTATATACTGGTATGTGTGTGTGTGTATATATATATATATAGAGAGAGAGAGAGAGAGAGATCAATGGAGTTGTATGGAGGGTTCAGAAGTCAAGTGGCCATTGTATAACCTAGAAGGATCAATATTAAAAATTGCCTCTACCCTGTAACAGTGAGTTTTAAAAATATCTTGGTAGATTTTTCCAACATAGAAATATCGCTTAAAATTTGAGCCAATTCCATGTGGAAAATATTGTCTGCTATTTTTAGAGCAATTGCCTTCCATCCTTAAAAGAAGGAGAGATCGGCACAAGTTTCATCCTGGGGTTTTTATATTTCTTTGGCAGCATTTCTGCATCTGCCGGGAAAATGGAGCTTCACTGTTAGAGAATTAGTAGATGTCGCCGGAACATGGGATTAGCCAGCTAGTTAAATACGTAATTATCGGCGGCTCAGCTCCCTTCCTAAATCCCTTTCCGATCTCTTCCCTGCGCTATCTCTCCCGCCCAGGCGCATCGACGACGACAAGGGGCGGACGCACGAGCTGGAGCACTCGGCCGTGAAGTGCATGCGCGGGATCCTGTACTGCTACATGCGGCAGGCCGATAAGGTGAGGCGCCGGCTCGGCCCCCGGGAGTGATGAGCCCACAGCAGCCTCTCCCGAGGGGCAGGCACTCAGAGGGCCAAGCACGGCCCCTGCTTGCCCAGTGCGCCCCGAAGTACCGCCTTCGAAGAAACCCTCGCGGCGGGTGGTCGGGAGTTGCTGTTCAGGCTTCAGCCTGTTTGCATTTTGCATCTGGTGTTTGCGCGATAAGGAGTTTCTCGGGAGCCTCGTTATCCGCGTTCTACCCGCTATTACAGTCCCTGAGAAAACCCTCCTGAAAATGCCCTTTGGGCCCAGCCAGTGTGGCTCAGTGGTTGAGCGCCCACCTAGGAACCAGGAGGTCAGGGTTCGATTCCAGGTCAGGGCACAGGCCCAGGTTGTGGGCTCCATCCCCAGTGTGGGGCGTGCAGGAGGCAGCTAATGAGTGATTTTCTCTCATCATCGATGTTTCTCTCGCTCTCTCCCTCTCCCTTCTATCTGAAATCAACAAAAACATATTTTTTTTAAAAAATTCCCTTTGCACATGTGAATACTCTGGCTTAAGTAAACATCACTTTAAAATATAACACTTCATTTACCTGTAAAGAAGACAGGAATCACAGGCTTAGAAAACAGCCAACTGGCCGGGCGGGCATGGCTCAGTCACGAGTGTAAAGGTTTAGGAGTGCATTAGGGAGAGAGATAGAAGCATCAGTGAGGTTTTTCAAGGCCTGGGATGCAGCTGCGTCAGGCCGACATGCTGAGTCGCAGAGCGTGTCATCTATAATTGAAGCGATTACCGTGCGCGTTGTTTTTTCCTGCGCATGTGACGTGCACAGTTTACCTGACAGTTACTGTTTCCTGAGCGCCTGTCGTCTGTGAATCCATCTACTTGCCCCAGGAGGAAGACCTCCTTGAGAGCAGGTAGATCTCAGTGAGCATCGCTGACCACGGGAAAGGATGTAGTAGCGAGGCTTTCTCTGTGGTTGGCTGTAGTCAACTCTTCATTTCCTTCCTAAACACGCTTCACCTTTACTGACTGGCCTCCTCAGTGAAGGCGTCTTGTGCGTGTAGCTCGAGTGTGACTTCAGCGGTCCTGAGCCCTCAGTGACAAAGGCTAAGCGTGTTTTCCTTGTGTGCACGTGGCCGGTCGTTAAAATCAGTGAGCTGTAAGGTGATGCGACGACGTTGGGATTAGGAGTCTGTGCAGACCACAGGGCACAGGGTGGGATTAGGAGTCTGTGCAGACCACGGGGCACAGGGTGGGATTAGGAGTCTGTGCAGACCACAGGGCACAGGGTGGGATTAGGAGTCTGTGCAGACCACAGGGCACAGGGTGGGATTAGGAGTCTGTGCAGACCACAGGGCACAGGGTGGGATTAGGAGTCTGTGCAGACCACAGGGCACAGGGTGGGATTAGGAGTCTGTGCAGACCACAGGGCACAGGGTGGGATTAGGAGTCTGTGCAGACCACAGGGCACAGGGTGGGATTAGGAGTCTGTGCAGACCACAGGGCACAGGGTGGGATTAGGAGTCTGTGCAGACCACAGGGCACAGGGTGGGATTAGGAGTCTGTGCAGACCACAGGGCACAGGGTGGGATTAGGAGTCTGTGCAGACCACAGGGCACAGGGTGGGATTAGGAGTCTGTGCAGACCACAGGGCACAGGGTGGGATTAGGAGTCTGTGCAGACCACAGGGCACAGGGTGGGATTAGGAGTCTGTGCAGACCACAGGGCACAGGGTGGGATTAGGAGTCTGTGCAGACCACAGGGCACAGGGTGGGATTAGGAGTCTGTGCAGACCACAGGGCACAGGGTGGGATTAGGAGTCTGTGCAGACCACAGGGCACAGGGTGGGATTAGGAGTCTGTGCAGACCACAGGGCACAGGGTGGGATTAGGAGTCTGTGCAGACCACAGGGCACAGGGTGGGATTAGGAGTCTGTGCAGACCACAGGGCACAGGGTGGGATTAGGAGTCTGTGCAGACCACAGGGCACAGGGTGGGATTAGGAGTCTGTGCAGACCACAGGGCACAGGGTGGGATTAGGAGTCTGTGCAGACCACAGGGCACAGGGTGGGATTAGGAGTCTGTGCAGACCACAGGGCACAGGGTGGGATTAGGAGTCTGTGCAGACCACAGGGCACAGGGTGGGATTAGGAGTCTGTGCAGACCACAGGGCACAGGGTGGGATTAGGAGTCTGTGCAGACCACAGGGCACAGGGTGGGATTAGGAGTCTGTGCAGACCACAGGGCACAGGGTGGGATTAGGAGTCTGTGCAGACCACAGGGCACAGGGTGGGATTAGGAGTCTGTGCAGACCACAGGGCACAGGGTGGGATTAGGAGTCTGTGCAGACCACAGGGCACAGGGTGGGATTAGGAGTCTGTGCAGACCACAGGGCACACCCGGCCAGTGTGGCTCAGTGGTTCAACATTGACCTATGAACCAGGAGGACAGGGTTCGATTCCAGGTCAGGGCACAGGCCCAGGTTGTGGGCTCCATCCCCAGTGTGGGGCGTGCAGGAGGCAGCTGATCCATGTTTCTCTCTCATCATTGATGTTTCTCTCTCTCCCTCTCCCTTCCTCTCTGAAATCAATAAAAATATATTTTAAAAAGAAAACAGCAGACTGTATAGGTCATTGTGGAAATTAAAGGAATAATATACACAATAAAGCTTTGTAAACGGCAAAGCACCACACACATATAATGAGGTATTTCCCTGCTTGCCTGTATGCCTGTGTCCCGGGTCCTAATATAGTAAGTGTCTGTGAGTGTGTCACGTGTCCCCAAGGCCAGCCCAGGCGGAAGGCTCCTTGCAGAGGTGCACACCAGTGATTACTCGGGCAGCCTTGGGTATGTAGCATTTTGTATGTTTTTATCATGTGAATATTGTATTGTTTTAATTTATGCTTGGAATGGTAAAACATGGGATGGTACGTTTTCTTTTTAAGACCTGTATCTCAAGTTAAAACTTAAAAAGAAAATCACCCATATTCTGCCGTCAAAATATGGCAACAAGAGCATGTCCCTCGCAGAAGAAGTAGATGTGGTCGCAGGCTGGTGACAGGGACACGTGACACACTGTCATTTGTCTGCCGAGACCCGACTCTGCAGGTCACGAGTGTAAAGGTTTAGGAGTGCATTAATATATATATATAGAATATATCATTGATCTCAGGGAGAGAGATAGAAGCATCACTGAGGTTTTTCAGGGATTAGGAGTCTGTGCAGACCACAGGGCACAGGACTTTAAGATTCTAAGCATTTTCCTGCTGTGATCTTTCCTGTTCCCACACCTGTCAGAGCAGGGCTGGAGGGCGTTACTGTAGCCCCCGGATGACCGGGCGAGGCTGACCCAGGGAGCCTGACCCTGGGCAGCCCCCCCCCCCAACTCCCCTCCCCT
>NW_006291504.1:3058188-3058937 GCF_000327345.1 Myotis davidii | reverse complement strand
CTCCGCCTCTTCCTGGTGCTCCCCCCTCCCCTCCCGGGCTGGGCCGCAGCAGTGGGGCATGTCGCCCTACGTATTGGAAAGCGCGCACTGTGTCCTTCGACCTTTCTCTAAAGCCGAAGGAAGCCTGTGTGGGGCTCACTGGCTGTGTCGTGCCCGGACGGCTGGCCTTCTCCGTCATCTTAGGTGAAACCATGCGTAGGAAGTCGAAGGCTTTCTACTTCCACTGATCTCTCGTCGTCAGACACGCTTCCCGACGTAACTTCCAAAAACACGGCCCGAGAGAGGCTGGGAACTGAGGATGGATGCGAGGGGGTGAGGGGCGGTCCTAGGTCAGCAGGAGGGAGAGCAGCTGACTCCCGGCTATTGCCATCTGGCACGTCTCAGGGCTCACTGCTGCCATGCATGTTCCCTCTCGGCGCCCACGCCTCCCCTCACCGGCTCGCTCCTGCTCCTGGTCCCGCTCCTGCTCCCACTCCTTCTCCTGCTCCCACTCGCTAAGGAGAGACCAAAGGGTATAGGGTGGGGTGAGGAGTCTGTGCAGACCAAAGGGTATAGGGTGGGATGAGGAGTCTGTGCAGACCACAGGGTACAGGGTGGGGTGAGGAGTCTGTGCAGACCGCAGGGCACAGGACTTAAAGCTTCTAAGCATTTTCCTGCTGTGATCTTTCCTGTTCCCACACCTGTCAGAGCAGGGCTGGAGGGCGTTACTGTAGCCCCCGGATGACCGGGCGAGGCTGACCCAGGGAGCC
>NW_006291504.1:3050225-3058131 GCF_000327345.1 Myotis davidii | reverse complement strand
TTCCTGGTGCTCCCCCCTCCCCTCCCGGGCTGGGCCGCAGCAGTGGGGCATGTCGCCCTACGTATTGGAAAGCGCGCACTGTGTCCTTCGACCTTTCTCTAAAGCCGAAGGAAGCCTGTGTGGGGCTCACTGGCTGTGTCGTGCCCGGACGGCTGGCCTTCTCCGTCGTCTTAGGTGAAGCCATGCGTAGGAAGTCGAAGGCTTTCTACTTCCACTGATCTCTCGTTGTCAGACACGCTTCCCGACGTAACTTCCAAAAACACGGCCCGAGAGAGGCTGGGAACTGAGGATGGATGCCAGGGGGTGAGGGGCAGTCCTAGGTCAGCAGGAGGGAGAGCAGCTGACTCCCGGCTATTGCCGTCTGGCACGTCTCAGGGCTCACTGCTGCCATGCATGTTCCCTCTCGGCGCCCACGCCTCCCCTCACCGGCTCGCTCCTGCTCCTGGTCCCGCTCCCGCTCCCGCTCGCTAAGGAGAGCCTTCCGATGCCGGTGGGGCGGGATCTGCCTCGCACCAGGCGTGCACGCTGCTGTCTTTATCAACTTAAACATTTGTTTGCTTAAAACGCTACTAAGTAATTTCCAATTCATGAGAAACCATTGAAGTTTCATAAAGCTTATTCTCCCAGGATTGCCTTGAGAGATGGGTTTTCCTACCTGAGTGCATGTTTTAAGGCTACACATTGGGAACGGAGGACACAGTACTGTTACCCTTTCCTAAATGAGAAGCTGTTTATTCACAAGGACACATTTTCAGAAAAGCCAAATAAAATAGAGACAGAGAAAATGTGAATCTAGATTTTAAAAAAATCTTCACCTGAGGATATTTCCTCATTGATTTTTTGAGAGAATGGAAGGGAGGGAAGAGGGAGGAAGAGAAAGAGAGAGAAAGAGAACACCATGTGAGAGAGAGACGTCGATTGGCTGCCTCCCACACGCACCCTGACCTGGGCCAGGGATCAAGCCTGCAACCGAGGTACGTGCCCTTGACCTGGAATCAAATCTATGCTTTGGTCCGCGGGCTGACACTCTAACCCAGGGGTCCTCAAACTACGGCCCACGGGCCACACGTAAATACAAATATTGTATTTGTTCCCGTTTTGTTTTTTTACTTCAAAATAAGATATGTGCAGTGTGCATAGGAATTTGTTCATAGTTTTTTTTTTTTGAAACTATAGTCCGGCCCTCCAACGGTGAGGGGCAGGGAACTGGCCCCCTGTTTAAACAGTTTGAGGACCCCCCTGCTCTAACCACTGAGCAACCAGGCCAAGGCTCTAGGTTTTCTTAGCCGAGCAAATTTTGTGTTAATCATTCCTTACTTTTACTTGCCAGATGTCAGACGCCATAAAGCACGAATTAATGTCTCCTTGATTTTGGCTGCTTTCATGAGAGCTTTTTGTCAGTGATTCACATGCAACTCACCCCATTGCATTCCGAAGCTTAGAGAGTCTGGGCCTTATTTTTTGTCTGAAATGTTAAATTACTTGTCTTCTCGCAGCTTTAGGGCTGAAAACAGAGGCACGTGATTTTCCATTTGAGCATCTTGAATCGTTTAGCAGTTGCCTTTCCCCAACGCAGTGATTGAATGTGAATTCTCTGCCGGGTGCTGTGTGTCTCGGAGACAAATGACAAACGCTGCCCGGCAGCTGTGGCAGCCACTTTATTAAACAGATCAGACCGTCTCCTTTGATAGGTCCTTACCCAGGAGGCACGATGGCTTTTGTTCTAATTTGACCCTGTTTTGGTCTCAGCTCCCAGGACAGTGTTTGAGATGATAATTATGTTGTGTGGAAGGAGTGACCGCACGGATGTCTATCTGTGTCGTCCAAGACCATGGTCAGCAGCTATGGTCTGATTAATGGTTTTTTTTTTAAATGTTTTATTGATTTCAGAGAGGAAGGAACAGGGAGGGAGAGGGAGAAACATCAGCGATGAGAGAGAATCATGGATCGGCTGCCTCCTGCACGCCCCACACTGGGGAGGGAGCCCACAGCCGGGCATGTGCCTTGACTGGGAATCGAAGTGGGACCTCCTGGTTCATAGGTCGATGCTCAAACTACTGAGCCACCGGCCGGGCCTCTCTCACATCTTTTCAGAGAGAGAACCCCGTTGCTTTTCCACTGAGTCATGTGCCGTCCTGTACACCCTCCGCTGCTGCCCAGCGGGTGCTCGCGGGGACCAGCCCGCACCTGGCAGGCAGTCGGCATCAGGCAGCGTTTGCCAACTTGAATATGACCGAGACGAGGAGACGGGAGTTGTTGTCCTGGGAGCGGGCCTGTTAAGGCATTTCGTGCTCACGTCGTGTTCTGAGACGTTAAAGTGGGCGTCCAGCGAGCAAGGGAAGGTGTGGACTGCGTTCCTGGGAAGGGGAGAGGGTGGGAGGCAAGGAGCCATGCGGACAGGAGCCGGGCTGCATTCGCCCCTCGGAGAAGGAAGCAGCATTTCCGTTCGGCGCCCACTGACTCCGCACGTGGCCCGCAGTGCCGTCACCGAGTGTCAGGGCAGCGCGCCACGGTCAGTGGGACACGGAGCGGCCGTCCTCCTCCGCGTGGCTGGGTCCGTGACATCCCAGTGAGGACCCACGGCCGGTTGACGCCGTGCAGTCAGCAGTTACGGGTTCTGCCTGTTTTGTTTCTTCAGAAACAGTCAGGTCTCTGGCTTGTTCCGCCCTCTGCCTACAAGCGGTGACTTTCCTCACTCACACCTTCCTCGAGGGATAACTTGGGCTCTGTAGCTTGGCCGTGAACGTGAACGAGCATTGTCTGCCTGTCGCCTTTGCTTCCAGGTCCAGCAGTTCAAGCAGGACCCGCGTCCGACAACCTGCCTCCACTCCGTGTTCAACGTGCGCACAGGAGACGAGGTCCTCTCCTACGAGGAGTACGGGCACCTGCAGGTGAGGAGGCACCCGGCCTGCCCTCCCCGCAGAGGAGGCTGGAGGCGCCAGCAGGACGCGGATGGCTGGGAGCCGCGGGCGGGGTTAGTTATGGGGCTGAATATTGAATCCACAAGCAAAAAGGGCAGCTGGAAGGTTGTGATGTTAGGACCACCTAAAGGAGGAACACTCAGGTTTTTACAAGCCATTTTTGTATATTGATTTCAGAGAAGAGGGGAGAGGGAGAGACAGAAACATCCATGATGAGAGATAACCGTGGATCGGCTGCCTCCTGCCCTCCCACCCCCTACACTGGGGATGCAGCCCGCAACCCGGGCCTGTGCCCCGACCAGGAATGGAACCGTGACCTCCTGGTTCATAGGTCGACGCTCAAGCACTGAGCCACACCAGCCGGGCAGATCTTACAGTTTTTTTCTGTGATGAAAGCTTGTACTTGTCATCAAACTTGAGTTTCGACACTTAGGGACCAGGGAATAAAAGACCATGGGCAGGGCCGTCACGGCAGATCAGAAGTTCCTGTTCCACAGCAGTTCATTGTTAATATGTCGGTTTCCCATCCAGCTACACGAATCACTGAAACCCACTCCAGAGGCTCTGGGGTCTGAGTTCGTCTTTGTAATGTCTTAACCTCGGTGCCGGGCTAAGAACACGCCGCAGGATCTGAGGTTCTGCTTTGGCATTGCCTGCTGCTCTCAGCTGGACCTCCTGCTGCCTGTCCCTGAGACCCAGATACCGTACACCTGCTTGTCCTTAATGCGTCTCCTTCCTGCTCCTCTTGCAGTTTCTCTAGCTGGAGGGCAGAATACTCACTACCCATTATTTGGTGCTAAAATAAGACCTTCTTATAGTTCCCCCCTTTCTAACGACCAGAACTGTCTTACTTAGTGTGACTCCTCCAAGCAGCGCGGCATCTCCATTTCTGTGCAGCACAGACTCCGGTACTGACTTGTGACCAATGTGTACGTGGGACCCAGGATCCTACGCGTATGTCGCTGCTCAGCCTTCTCTTAGGGCTCTCACATAATTAGGCTCCAGGCACCTCTTGCTTTGGCAAATGTTTCCTACTTGAAGTAGGGTTTTCAGATGTTCACCCTCATTTATTGTTGTATCCCAGAACTGAAGCACAGTGCAGGGCACATAGTAGGTGTTCAAGAAATGCTGGTCACCAGCTACTTGGCAGTCCCTTTGCAATTGTCACTTACTGATCGTTTCTCACAGAAGCACCCTGAAAGTCGGAGCAGAGGGCTCGTGGAGGTGGAGCCCTAAATGGCTGTCTGTGGGAATAGAACCTCTCTGAAGCCGTTTCTGACGTGCCAGTGTCAGCGCTGGAATAAATATTTGGGGGCTGGCAGTGCATGCAGCCCTTGGGACAGGCCGCTCAGAAGCCACGTCCATCTAAATTCCTTAAAACCAGCATCCTGTATCTTCCTGTGTGGCCGCCTGCATCTGGACGAGGCTCTTGTCTGTCTTTAATAGACTAATAAGCTAAAAGAAGAAAACTCATTTGCTTATAAACCATTTGTTCACACATAGATTTGAAAGGCTCTGCTGTCCCGCTGAGTAAAACGGACATGGCCTGCCGATGCCCCGAGTCCCGCGCTCTCTGAAAGGCGCTTTAGCTGCGTAGTGTTTACAGCGGCCGGCATAGCCCCAGCCCACGGGTGTGTGTGTGAGATGGTCAACATGACTAAGTGCCTTTGGGGCAAAACGGTGCCCCCCAGGCGTGCGTTAGCCCAAGTCTGAAAGTGGGTCTTTGAAAACAACTGTAGAATCACCTCTCCGCGTCCTCCGGTGGCTGCTCCCTCTCCAGGCGAACCGCCCGAGGACTTGGGGTGGGTTCCCCCCGGAAGCTGGGGTTTCATCAGGAGCTAGAGCCGCAGCGCCGTCATGTCACGGTGGGGAGGAAACAGTGTTCGGCGCAGCGAGAGCGGAGGGCTGGTCATCTCATTTCTACGTGAATCTGATGACAGCGTTCCTGTTGCTCCCTGTAACCCTTCCCGGTGCTGCTTGTTTTCAGATCAACGCGGTGTCCCTGTACCTCCTCTACCTGGTGGAGATGATTTCCTCGGGGCTGCAGATCATCTACAACACCGACGAGGTACGCGCTCCTCCTGCTCCCTCCTGGTATGATTTTATTGATTTCAGAGAGGAAGGGAGAGGGAGGGAGAGGGAGGGAGGGAGAGAAACATCAATGATGAGAGAGAATCATGGACCGGCTGCCTCCTGCACGGCCCACACTGGGGATGGAGCCTGCCACCCGGGCCTGTGCCCTGACCGGGAATCGCACCCTGACCTCCTGGTTCATAGGTCGATGCTCAACCCCTGAGCCACGCCGGCCGGGCTCCTCAATTCTTTAGCACTGAATTTCATCTCCAAGGATCTCTCTTATCTTACTTTTTAAAATTCATTTTTTGTTTAATAAAAAATGGATTATTCTTCATTTCATATAATCAGAGATTGGATTTGGGATATTGGATCAAGGTCTTTACATTTTCAGTGCTCAGCACTTTGAAAATGAGCAAACATGTAGCAAGTTATAAAATCGTACTCCTGTGAAGGCTCTAAGATGATCTGAAATAGAAGCTTTCAGGGTATTTTAGTAACAAAGGAAGTACAATAGCATTTGCAGATTTTCTGTTATTTGTTTTTTTACATCATTCTTTTTTGTGACCCTCTTTTTCCAAGTGGAGAGACGCTTTTATCACATTGTATCATCTTCATTTGCGGCCTCTCAGTAGGGATCTGGGTGTTTTTCAAAAGACAGATATGCTCTTATTCTTCTTGGAAATTTGAACTGAATTTCCGCCCAGACCACCCAGGGTTGAGGGGCGTTTCTTTCCTGGGCGGTCATGCTGGACACACACACCTGCGACACTTTTAGCTGAGCCCAGCCAGATACAGGCTCCTCTTCTTTCTTTTTTTTTTTTTAATATTTTTTTATTGATTTCAGAGAGGGAGGGAGGGAGGAAGGGAGGGAGAGAGAGAGAGAGAAAGAAAGAGAGAGAGAGAGAAACATCAATGATGAGAGAGAATCATTGATCGGCTGCTCCTGCATGCCGCCCTCTGGGGATCGAGCCCACAACCTGGGAATGTGTCCTTGACCGGAATTGAACCTGGGGCCCTTCAGTCCTCAGCCGACGCTCTGTCCACTGAGCAAAACCGGCTAAGGCGAGGCTCTTATCCTTGAGAAGGTACACACAGTGGGAGCACAGGCTCTTACTGTTGAGAAGGTACACGCAGTGGGAGCACAGGATCTTACTGTTGAGAAGGTACACACAGTGGGAGCACAGGATCTTATTGAGAAGGTACACGCAGTGGGAGCACAGGCTCCTACTATTGAGATGGTACACACAGTGGGAGCACAGGATCTTACTGTTGAGTCGGTACACGCAGTGGGAGCACAGGCTCCTACTATTGAAATGGTACACACAGTGGGAGCACAGGCTCCTACTATTGAGATGGTACACACAGTGGGAGCACAGGATCTTACTGTTGAGTCGGTACACACAGTGGGAGCACAGGCTCCTACTATTGAGATGGTACACACAGTGGAAGCACAGGCTCCTACTATTGAGATGGTACACACAGTGGGAGCACAGGATCTTACTGTTGAGTCGGTACACGCAGGGGGAGATCCCTAAAGAGGAGGCGTGCTGTGTGGACTGGTCCTTCTCCCTCTCCCGTGACCCATGCAGGGAAAGCATGGCCAGACACTAACTGCCAGGACCATCAGTGCGCACACGAGACCGCTGGGACGTGGGTGCCTGCAGTCCTGCCCTCTCGTGGTGTTTAGTCTCCTAGGTCCTTCCAGATGCAGCTCTACAGAAAGCCAAGTCTATTTAGAAGTGAAGAGAAATAGCAAAGGAGAAAGGATGATATGAAGAAATTACTAATAACCACTAAGGTTTCTCTGTTCGATTCATCAAAGAATTGCATGTTTTCGTTTCATCTAAATCATCCTCATTTTTAATGACATTGGGAAATATTGGAATTCAGGTACTCTGGGTCACGGAGGGGGTGGGGACTCCTATTTCAGACCTGTCGTAAGCAGCCGCCTAAATGTAAACAAATATGAGAAGCGTGACTGGCTGAGGCGATGAGGGCCTGGAGCCGCCCACCCGGCTTCCCGTGCTTCCCCCCCTCCCTCCCCATCCCTGAGGCGCTCCAAAGCCAGGAGAAGGGGCGGCTCCGGACGGGACCAGTGCTGGCCCGTGCACAGTGAGCAGCAGCCCACGCGATGGCTGCCCGCGATTCCCGTGAGTGTCACTCACGGCGGGTGACCGGCCTGGTCAGCGGTGGCTTTGTTTCGTTCAAGTTTCAGTATTTAGTTTTTGCTTTCCCAATATCTGCTGTGGCTCATTTTAAATCTTGTCAACTGACGGATTTTATAAACATGATATTGCTTTAAGCTTTGTACTCTGTTTATATGGCTTATTCATACTTAAGCAATTTTGGCATTTTTTCTTTAATTTTTTTTCTTGTTTTCTTATGCTTTTTCTCGGCCTTGTAGGTTTTATCTGGTGATATAAAATTTTTATGTAGCCAATATCAATAAGCCTTCAACGTGTGCACTTAAAATCCCGGGTAACCCGCAGAGTCTGGGGGCTGGATCCAGGTCACACGGCGGTAAATGGGCTGCCTAGAGCCTTTCAGGGATGAGGCTCCTTAAGACACGGTCTTTGCTCTGACACACGAAGGCTCTGAGAACGGCTGTCGCTGTGCGTGCCGGTGGAGGTGGGGTACGCATCACCACTCTAGGGGGGCCTGTGATGAAGGGGGGCGAATGTGTGCAGCTGGGCACTTCGAACCAGACGCGATGGCTAAACAAGACCCTGCAATCGGGACCAGGGACCCCTAGAAAATGCCTGCATGAAAATGAGTGAACTTGAGCTCAATAAGAGCGGACCATGGTCTCTGTTGTCACAGTTCTATCTGAGGGTGTAAACTTCACCAGGCGTCTGAGAGTTTTACGTGGAAGCCGTGTGACCTGGCTTTTGTTTGCCCCCCCGCCCCCC
>NW_006291504.1:3021342-3050065 GCF_000327345.1 Myotis davidii | reverse complement strand
CCAGCTCTGGGTTTATAAGAAGGGGTGCCCGTGGCTCTGCAAAGTGGGGCATTAGAATCCGGAGGAATAGAAACTAGACTCCAGGTCGACCCCACGGGGGACTGGCTTGTTTCAGAACTGAGAAATGCCTTCTTACCTCCGAGGTTTTAGAATATTTAACATCTCACACGGGCATTTGCGATTCCAACTGTTACCCACTGTGAAGGAGCGCGTTCTGTTTGTCTTCCTTCTTGAGATGCGTGTCCCTCGCGAGCGGCGTAACCCATCGCTGGAGAAAGGGGGGGGGGCACTGACATGTCGGCTCTTCCGTGTGGTGTAATGTTAGCGCCGCACTTTAGGCCCGAGGGGAGAGGAGCAGGCGGACCACCGTGTTACAGCGCTGTAAGGGCCGGGAATCTCCGCGCGTCAGAGGGCCGGTTACAGACGGGGCGTCATCGTCCGTCAGGGTCTGACCCTCGGCTGTGGCCGTGTCCTCACGTTCCGCTTCTGTCTTCCAGGTCTCTTTCATTCAGAACCTGGTGTTTTGTGTAGAGAGAGTTTACCGGGTGCCTGACTTCGGAGTCTGGGAGAGAGGCAGCAAATATAACAACGGCAGCACCGAGCTGCATTCCAGGTAACCTGGTTTCTGCGTGGTTTTTATTCAGTTAAATGTGTGAGTCTGAATATGAATCAAAATCAGAGTATTAGATGGGAACTGTGGCTTCTGTGTTAATTTTCACCTGCTTCCTTCCTCTTTGTGATGCAGATGAAATTCACTTACAATTAAAATCAGAGTCGGCTCCCCTGCCCCAGCAGCTGAGGGAGGAGCAGGCGGCCCCCAGCTCAGGTCAGAGCTGGCTGCCCCGGACCTGCCCTCCTCTCCGCAGGGCAGAGATGCTCTTTGAAAGTCAAGTCCAGGAACTGCCCGACCCCAGTGTGCATGCGCTGCATGGAGTCCCCCCCACGCCCACAGGGCCGAGCTTCACCCTAACCGGCAGGTCCAGACCTTCGGAATCCAGAGTAGCGTGGGCCTGTGAAGAGGTGCGAGCAGCCCGGAGCTGTTCTGTGTGGGTCTGAGTCAGCCGCAGTGGCTGCCGACTGCGGTTACTAGTGTATGAATTCCCTTTGTTAATAGTGTATGAATTCCCCCTGCTCCTTGGGGTGAGGGAAGTAGCTTTAGTGCCTGGTTGCACCTTTCAGACATTCCAGGAGGCGAGTTCAGTTCCCGCACGTGCCGGTTCACGGTGGGTTTGTAAATCACCTGGCCTGACCCATCCTCTTTTCAGAAAAGCGTTCATCTATCCCAGCGGTCACCAGCTGGCGGTCCGTGAGGTCTGAAAGCTTGGTGACCGCTGACCTGTACCACAAATCACTTTATTACAGACCGGCTCCCAAGCAAACCTCACTTTTCGTTGGCCCTCTTATATGAATGGTGAAGTCACGCGGGGCAAAAGTCACAGTGGTGTGTGCTCTGTTGGTACTGGTCACCTAATGTTAATATACCCCATAGCTAATGACAGAGTCACTTTCTCAGACTGCCCAGTGCTGGTAAACATTTCCAACTCTAGCAACAGCATGTATGGTATCTGCCATTAAAAAGATCACATTAGGCATCTGTCTTATTTTCTAAATGGCTTGCTGTCGCCAGAGACTTAAATATACAGCAGAAAATAAATTAACATATTTGTACATTTAAATTAAGTCCAATTATTTAACCGATTGCATGGGGAAAAGGATAGAGTGGGAAGAATTGAGCATCCCCGCTAGTCCGGGCGCAGTGTTTGTTTCTCGTGATGCTTTAATGAGGAGACGGTTTCCAAACCCACCCCCAGTGGGCTGTCTGCGCGAGGAGACAGACCTGGGCTCCTGCGTGTGTCTCCTCCAGCGCAGCTCCTCAGGCCGCGCCTGTGGATGAGGGTCACTCGCGCAGTCTGGTTAACGCGCACCTCGCGCTGCTGGCGGAGGCGGAGGGTTCTGTTATCAGCTCTGGGCGGGGAAAGCTGTGCGCTGGGGCCAGGGGGCTCCTAGGTCCCAGGGACAGGTTCCTAGGCCAGCACAGGAGCTGGCGGTGGATGTCTCCGCACGAGCCCCAGACCACACACCCGGGCTCCCCTGGTGCTCGGCCCGGAGCCCGGAGCCTGGAGCCCGTGCGGCTGCTGGCGGTCTCCCTGCTGCCTGCGAGGCTAGTGAGCCGCCGCTGCGTCGCTCTGGGTGTGCGTGACCGTCAGGGCCCGGCTGCGGTTCCTGCCCGCTCACTTGTTGCAGATGAGCCGCCGGCTGAGAGGCTGGGTGGCGCAGGACCCGGTGCACACTCGGCCACAGGTTTCTGAGACGCTGTTGTCCGAGAGTTCCTGTCTTGGGCCCTTGGCTGGGGAGCAGGCTTTTGCGGGGCCTTTCCGTTTTGTGCACCGACTGGCATTGCCCAGTTAGCGCTGCTTCACCTCCAGGCTGGAACATGCGAGGCAGCCCGCCTTCCCTCTTCCCGGGACCTTGTCTCCCTGCCTGTAACGCCGGGGACTTTTAGTTGCACTTAGAGAGGCATAGAGAGGGTTGTGTGCGCCCCTTCCCGGCCACGTAGGTTATGTTTCCCATCTCTTCACCATCCTGTGGTACAAATAGCGCTCCCCTGAGAGATGGCACATGAACACGCCATGGAAAGCGGGGGTCACAGCGACACGGATCGCTCAGAACGTGCTCAAGCACCTGCAGGACTTTCTGCCCTGAGCATGGCCGCTCCCAGGGAGGAGGGACGGGGCGGGGAGGGAGGAGGGGGAGGGGGAGAGGGAGAGTGGGAGGGGGAGGACTGGCTTTGCTGCCAGGCTCCGGGCCGGGCTGCTGCTCCCGCCCCGCTTTGTTAACTCTGCCTGGGAGACGTGCGGAAACGATGACAGATCATTAATTTTGTTCAGTATTCCCGGTGAACGCAGTTGCTTTCGGAAAACAGTTGCAGTAGGAAAATAAACGGGATACGAGGTCTAAAATGCTCAAAGGTTGCTATTTATAAGACGACAGTGTCCTATTTTTAATGACATTTGGGTCTCCCCGTTTTTGAGCACAATCGTGCGCGGCAGAGGCGCACACGTTGTGTTACAAAGAGGAGGACGTAGTGGCAGATGAGAGGCCTGCTGACCCGGCTTCCGGGGACCGAACACGCTGCCTGTTTACCGGCCCCGAGCACGATGCTCAGCTGGGCGCAGCTCACCATGCTCACCGCGCCCACCGCGCCCACCGCGCTCGGGTGTGTCTGACGCGAGGTCCTTTTCAGGCCCGATTGACGTCAGCACAGCCCTTTCGCGTTGGTCTGAACTGACGGAGCCCAGCCCGGCGGTGACTGTGCGCCGCTCACCCCAGCAGCCTCCTCCGCGCTCGCCCTTCCCTCCTGCGCCAGGGGCTGTCGGTGCTGCCGCGTTAAAGCTGCTCCCTCTGTCCTATGGCCATTTGTCCAGACCAAGGGGACCTTAGAAACATGCCCCCCAGAGGTCACTAACGATCGAACAGAAACATTAAAACAGCGACGTGTCATCCCGAGGCCTTCCAGACATTCTTCTTCTCCCGGAAGTTGTTCTAAGTGTTAATGGAGACACTGGCTTATGAATATTCATCAGGTGGTGCTCATTTTGTAGCCAGAGGTGTCAGAGTTACAGCGTGTTCCTTTTCCCTTGCAGCTCAGTTGGCTTAGCAAAGGCGGCTCTAGAAGCAATTAATGGATTCAACCTCTTTGGCAATCAGGTAAGAAAACATAGCAGCAGCAACAAACTTTGATTACATTTTTAATTACCTGTTTAATTAATTTGGCCACTCATTAGCCAAGTCATTCCTCAGTATCGCAGAATGTCTGAAATCTATGTCACGCGGTCGAACAGGCTGCCCTGGGACTTGCCAGTTAAATTTTAGTTTCCTAACTAAAGAACATTGCTTCATTTTAAAAATCTTTTAGTAAAGGATTCTCGTTATCTTTTTAAAAAAATATTTTTTTATTGATTTGAAAGAGAGAGGAAGGGAGAGGGAGAGATAGAAACATTGATTCGAGAGAAACATCGGTCGGTTGCCACCTGCATGCACCGGACTGGGAATCGAACTGGTGACCTCTCCGTTCATGGGTTGATGCTCAACCACTGAGCCACACCGGCCCAGCAGAATTCTCTTCATCTTTGTTCAATAACTTTTCCCTCAAATCTGCTGATGAGCTTTCACATTTAAGACATTTCTGGCATTAAATGCCGTGTATTTTCCACGTCAGTTCTCACATCGGTTTCTATGTGATGTACACCAACGTACAGCTCTGGGGAGGGGGACGTGTAACATATACAGCCACAGAATTGCAAGTTTGGGTCCTAGCTTAACCCTCCCCTGGCTGTGAATATGTCTAAATCTCATTTTCTTTGGGATAAGAGAGAAAACCCTGAGGGTTGCCTTACACGTTCAGAAGGTCAGTAACCAGTCCCTGCATGTAATCAAATAGCCTGGATCGAGCTGTTGATGGGAAGGAATGAAATGTAAGAATACTGCATCCTCCTCTAGGTCAGGAAATCACTCGTGTTCTTTAGCAATGTCCGTAAAGATTCCTAAGCTGGGCGGGCAAAGGAGGCTCCGGCTGATACTACAGTGAACCCCACGCTATTAAAATGCTAGGCCAGCACAGATGCACTGGAGGGAGTTAACGGAGGTGTAAAATGTGGCGGTTTCTGTCAGGGCGATGACAATACTGGGGACCCCAAGCGTTGAGTGTAAGAAAGTTCCTAGTGGTACCAGCAGTCTCCCCCTCCCCACGGACACCTCTTCCCTCCCTCCCACCTCCTCTGGGGGATGGACTCCCATCACACCCGGGACGGGAAGGATGAAGAGTGAGACCGACAGGAAGGGACCGGGACAAGGGGCGCAGCACGCATTCTGGGCGCTCTCAGGGCAGCCCTACGTCACCCACGGCCCACACTCGTCCTCTCCCGTGGGATGTGGGTGTGAGAGCCCGTGGAAAATCGCAAGCATTACTGCTGCGCCTCTCCCGGGGATGCCGGGGCTTCTCGGGGTCTCCGACCAGGTCCTTGGCCTCTACCCACACTCCTCTCCTCCCGAGGAGCCCAGCGCTCACGCAGCTTTCAGTCATTTCATTTCCTTTTCACCCTCCCTCTCCACACGTCATTTAACCGTGCGTGTGCGCGAGTGTGTGTGTGTGACAGAGAAACAGGAGGGTAGTGTGGCATACACAATGGCATTGAGCCCTGTTACAACAGCCAAGAAAGATGGGAGCACCTGGGGGCACTGACGGATGAATGGGTAAACGCATGCACGATAGACTAGGAGTCAGCCATAGGGAATAAAGTCTGGACAGCTCCATCAGCATGGGCATGCCTCGAGGGAATTATGGTAAATGAAATGAATCAGAGAAAAAGGACAAATACTGTATGATGTCACTGATGTGTGGGATGTAAATAAACAGCAGCACAAGGTCGTAGGTACGGGGAACTGATCGGTGTTGCCAGAGGTGGGGGAGGGCAAAACTGGTGCAGAGGGTCAGAGGCAGAAACTCCCGGTGAGGACACAGGAGTCGGGGAGGGGGCGCGGTCCGTTCCCTAGAGCACTGTCGGGGAACCTCTGCGTGGGCAAGTCTAGCTGTGGGTCTTCAAATACGCTCGCGAGCTGGAGGCAGGTGCCAGGCAGAGTTGTGGTGACTGAGGAGGTGGAAGATGGAAAGCTGCCCAGAGGCACAGACACTCTGGCTGGCACGTCCTCAGAGAACATTCTTCCTTCTCCCGTCTTCACGGGAGAAGTCACCGTGCGACCTAGTGAGGCCCCGTCTGAACCTGAGGAGAGATCGCTCAGGCTATGCAGAGTGCTCAAAGCAAGGCATCCAGCCTCCCTCCCTTTGGACGCTGCCGCCTGAAGCGAATGTGTCTGATCCTCTACAGCAGGTGATAATTAATCCCATCTGTACGTCCTCCTCAAGGATGGTTTTGAAAATCGCTTCTGAATACGAATAGCTGCCTATGGCCCTGGGTGATTTTTATCCTCCTGTAAATCTGGACCATATGCCTAGAGCATGGCCTGGGTGGTTTTTTTTTTTTTTAAGATTTTAAAATTGATTTTGAGAGCGAAAGGGAGAGGGTGAAAGAGCAAGAAACATCCATGTGAGAATGAAACATTGATTGGCTGCCTCCTGCACGCCCCCTACTGGGGATGGAGCCCGCAACCCAGGCCTGTGCCCTGACCGGGAATCTAACCGGCAACTTTTTGGTGCTCAGAACGACGCCCAGCCATCCGAGCCTCAGCAGGCAGGGCAGGCTGGTCCGTTTGTAAGAGGACAGGAACCGTGTCGCTGACCGGCCTCTGCCCGGTGAGAACTGTGGTGAGAGCAGGAGCCTGGCCCCCTGCACACCTTCCTAGGAGGCTGGGAGAGCGGAGGCCTGGACAAGGAGGCCGTTTGTTTTTTGGCAGAAAATAGCAGGTGACTGTTTATATTAATCAAATTGAGCAAGAATTGCCAAAGCTACCATTCGCTTCATTCCTTATAAATTAGCCAACTTAGGTTGTGCCTTTAAAATTTCAACTCGGGGCAGACTTGCATGATGTGGCATGCAGGTAACTTCCCTAATGATCAGCCTAAGCGTACATGGTAAGTCTTATTGCTTTCTCTACTCACAGGCTAACTAATATTGGCATTTTATTAGACTAAATATCTTTAATTGATTAGTCATCAATATATTTAGATTTATAAGAAAATATAGGAGAAATAGGGAAATAGGAAGATAACATTTGTTATGATTACAAAGCTAATATGTATTGTAGGGTATTTGAGGAGACCTGACTGTACTGAAGAGAAAATTAAAATCTTCTGTCATAGAGCCGCGCTCACATGCGGCCCGTGCTGTTGGTTTTGGGTGAAGTTTCTTTACAGTTCAAATGCCCGGCTCCGTACAAGTCCCGTCTCTCTTGTTCCAGGGCTGCTCGTGGTCGGTCATATTTGTGGATCTCGATGCTCATAATCGCAACAGGCAGACTCTGTGCTCCCTGCTGCCCCGGGAGTCGCGATCTCACGTGAGCACCTTTACCGTGAATTAGATGCCGTTTGTGATGTCGCCTCTGGGTAACTTCCACATGCCGGGAGGAGACCTCCTCAGGGTTTTCTGGCAGTTGCTTGTGGCTCTGTGTTTTAGAAGACACCCCAAGTGAGAGTATTTAATTATTTAAAAACAACTATTGTATAGAAGAAGTAGCACAAGATTTTGATAAAAGTAAAACCCACAAAGACAAATAATATCATCTCATTCCTGCACCCCCCGATTTTCATCGTAGGCGGCACACTCATGTTTGTGGGTTTCCGCATGGTCGATGTACATATACAATATTTTCACTTTACAAAACTGGGAGATATTCTTAATAATGCTCCGTAACGGAGTTCTATGAACGGACATGCTTCCATATTTAAAAAAATGGTTTCCACAGTATACATTTTTTTAAAAAATATATTTTACAGAGAGGAAGGGAGAGGGATAGAGAGTTAGAAACATCAATGAGAGAGAAACATCTATCAGCTGCCTCCTGCACACTCCCTACTGGGGATGTGCCTGCAGCCACGGTACATGCCCTTGACCAGAATCGAACCCGGGACCCTTGAGTCCGCAGGCCGATGCTCTATCCACTGAGCCAAACTGGTCAGGGCCACAGTATACATTTTAATGGCTGCTAATATACTCTCCTAGTTGTTGGACATTTTGATTATTCTGTTTTTCGCGATTATAAATAAGTTGTTATGACAAACTAAGTTGTAAGGACTAATTAATTATCAGTGTGAAATTTCACACACTGCCTTAGTGAAGATCTCAAGCCTGAGGTCATGTTGAGCCCTGAGAAGACTTACTCATGGAGAAGATTATCTCCTCTGAGGCCCACTGCCCCAGGCCACGTGGACACCCCTGTCCCCGGGGCGCACCTCGTTGGCGCCGGTCCCTGCCAATTCCCGACTCCCTGGGTCTCCGCGGGCTGTCGGCCATGTCGCTGTAGGTCTACCGCCCCCTCTTCTCGTCCCCAGAATACGGACGCCGCCCTGCTCCCCTGCATCAGCTACCCTGCCTTCGCGCTGGATGACGAAGCTCTGTTCAGCCAGACGCTCGACAAGGTGGTTCGGAAGCTGAAAGGGAAATACGGCTTCAAGCGTTTCCTGAGAGACGGGTACAGGACGTCCCTGGAGGATCCCCACAGACGCTACTACAAACCGGCGGAGATTAAGGTACCGGGAATGCCACCCCGGTGCCGGCGGCTCAGAAGTGCGGCCTGGGCTTGTGTCCGGCTCGGCCGCTACCAGGGGGCGAGACAAGGAGCCTCCTCGCACGTCCTCTGCGCCGCTGTGTGGAGGAGGAAGTTAAATCCCTGGGTGCGTGGGGAGGCGCCCCCGCTCCCTCACAGGGGAGGCCTGCAGGCAACATGTGAACCCCCTTTCTCCAAACCCCTCTCTGACCCTGGCAGACTCGGGGGTTCGTCCCTGTTCCTGACACACGTGGACGGACATCTCAGAGGGCGGCAGGCGCTGCCTCCTCGCCGCCTCCCTGTGGGCTGGGCCCTCGAGGGAGCGCGTCTGTGTTCTCAGCTCTCGTCCCGCTGATGCCGCGCACGGGCGGTGCTAAGTCCCCGTGAACATTGATGGAGCAAAGGCCCGCTGAGCGATGGTGAAGCACATGAGCTCTTGAATGAGTCCAGAGGATTTAAAAAAACAACACCGAAACTGCTGCTCAGATCAGCCCCGTTTTGTTATACAATAAGTCACTCCTTTTGCGTATCCCACGGTGATTGTGATTGCTACATCGCCCTGCACTGTGATTGTCCCCGCTAATTGTTCACGACGTTTCCGTATTTTATTTTCTGTTCTAGCTGTTCGATGGCATCGAATGTGAATTCCCCATATTTTTCCTGTACATGATCATCGACGGTGAGTGAGCGTCCCCGCGCTGAGCTGCGGGCTGGGTGTGTCGGGAGGCGCAGGCACGAGATGCCACCGCGTCCAGCCGCTCAGACGGCGCCTGTGCCATCTCGGCATTTTACGCTCTCCCGCTCCCGGCGCAATGCTAAGTCACTTAGAGAATTAGAACCACGCTGTGAATTATTATTTTTAAAAAGATATTTTTATTGATTTCAGAGAGGAAGGGAGAGGGAGAGAGATAGAAACATAAATGATCCTTACACTGGGGACTGAACCCGCAACCCAGGCACGTGCCCTGACCGGGAATCGAACCGCGACCTCCTGATTCATGGGTTGATGTTCGACCACTGAGCCACGCTGGCCGGGCTGAATTATTTTTAAAATGATACAGCTCTATTTTCATATTTAGAAAGAAGAAAGTTTCATGCGTAGAAACCACGAATGCTATAATCTGTGACACTGAATATCTCTAACATTCACACTGAAGAATCGAGAAATTTCAATTAATAATCAGTTTTCAATCCTAAATGCTAACATGGCCTTCTGAAATTGATTTCCTGGAAAACTATCACACATTTTCATTACCTTTTTTAAAATTTATGTTTATCATTTACCTAGATAATTACCAGAATAGTTGTAGGTGGGCCGGTGGCTCTGCGGGGAGTCCCCGCGTGCTCTCTGAGCGGCGCTGTGCTGTGTTCTGCGTTGCAGGGGTTTTCCGAGGCCACGCCGCGCAGGTGAAGGAGTACCAGGACCTGCTGGCGCCCGTGCTGCACCGGACCACGGAAGGTAGGCTGCGGCTGCTGCAGGCGCTCCTCCCGAGGGCTCCCGGAGGCGCCTTCCACATGTGCATGATTCCTCTTAGAGCAGTTGCTGTCAGACTGAAGGAAACGAGGGGTCCTTGAATGAGTTAGAAAGAGCAATCTATTCACTTGTCACAAATGTGTCTTCTGAACGGAGTGCATGTGGCACGGCCGGGATGGGGGGGTTCAGGGGGTCGTGGCTGCAGCCACTGCAGGATGCAGGCCGGGCGGCGGGTCCTCCTCTGCCACCCGCTGTAGCTCCTTTGCTCTGTGCTGGCGTGACAGGAAGGACTGGTTTAATCCTCACCAGAGGATATTTTTTCACTGATTTTTAGAGAGAGCAAAGGGGGGGAGAGGGAGAGAAGCATTGATGTGAGAGAGAGACATTGGTTGGTTGCTCCCATACACGCCCCAGCCAGGCTGGGGATGGAACCTGAAACGGAGGTATCTGCCCTTGACCGGGAAGCGAGCCTGCGCCGCCTCAGTCTGGGGGCTGCGCTCTCACCACTGAGCCCCCAGCCAGGGCGGACGTGACGGACCTGCATCAGGGCCCAGGGAAGGGCGGGTCGGAGTCTCTGTGTGAGACAGAACTCATTCTCAGAGGAATTGCAAAGGTGAAGTTCCAGCCCGGCCGGCGGGGCTCAGTGGTCGCGCTGACCGAGGAAGCAGTGCAGGACGGACCCTCGTGTGTGTGTCAGACACACGTCAGTCCTGCCCGACGCAGGGGCCGGAGCGTTAGGGAAACCTGTGCGATCTCATTAGGAGACGAGTTCCCCACGGCTGACGGCTGACGTGCAGCAGCTCAGAGTGCTGTCTCCCTGTGGCACCCAGACTCCGGCCTTCACACAGTAACACTTAGCTCCCCCGAGGAGCAGGTCTGACCAGGCGGCCAGGGAAGGTGTGGTGCGGGGGTGCTGGGCCCATGCAGGAAACGGAGTCTCTGCTCTCAGCCGGGCTCCGGGTCTGACCCCCCCGCACCAGGTCCCCGGTGTGAGCTTCCCCGACCCCCTCCCTCTAACACTGGCTTCCTCACCACCTTCCAGCACTGCATCGTGCCGCCGTGGGTGCACTTCCAGGCGCCACAGGCAGTGTTGGCGGAAGCGTGACCTGAGCGTGGAATCGGGGTCCTCAGTTCTTCCCGGGCAGCTTCTGAAAGGGGCCCCCCAGCCGCTTCCCGTAGCCCGTGGGGCCCGTCACCTCCTGCACAAGCCTCGTCACGCTGTGCTTCCTAACGGTCACTCTCGCACCCCCAGGCCACCCCGTCGTCCCCAAGTACTATTATGTGCCGGCCGACTTCGTGGACCTCGAGAAGAGAAACCCCGGCAGCCAGAAGCGCTTCCCCAGCAACTGTGGCCGTGATGGGAAGCTGTTCCTCTGGGGCCAAGCCCTGTACATCATCGCCAAGCTGCTGAGTGAGTGGGGACGGCGGGTGGCTGCCCGGGTCTTCGCGCCCAGACAGTGTGTGTCCGCGGCCATGTCTCTCGGGTCTCGGGTGGGTGCGGTGCGGAGGTCGGGGAGCTGCTTCGTCTGCACAGGCCTATGAATGCGCCTCTCTCACTGCGTGCCGATGGGCAGTTTCTGGAAGGTGTCAAGTAGGCGTGGGCTGCGCCGATCTCAGGGCTCCAGGGGCGTGTGGGGCTCCAGCAGAAGCTGTGGGAGCGCCGATGCGCTTCATAGAATAGAATGACATCCCCGTCTCATGTGATGGCCACCTGGGGTCAGAGCTCTAGCCAGCTGCTTGCCAAAAGGGATGGGCTATCTCCAAGTGCCTTCTTCCCAATGAACCCATGTACTGGTTGTCAGCCCTGAGGCTCAGACGAGCCCTCCCCCTGCCCAGGCCACGCAGCCATGACCACGGGACTTTATGGGTTTGGTCAGGGCCTCAGGGTGAGCGTGTCACCCGGAGCCTCTGTGGCATTAGCTATGCTCATTAAACAGACATACTTTGGTAACTTAGTAAGATGTGACTTTGTATTCTGCTTCATTTACATGCTGATGATTAAAAAACCTATTTCTTAGTCATATCTCTGTCCTCTGTAAAGTGTCTCGTTAATTCGCTCTGCCCATTTAACCTTGGTTTTATGTTTTTTTTCTCAGTCTGCATAGTGTTTTATATATTACGTGTATTAAACCTCTCTTGCATTTTCCTAGTTTATCTTTTTAAGAAATATGTATTTTTATTGATGTCAGAGAGGAAGGGAAAGGGAGAGAGAGATAGAAATATCAATGATGAGAGGAATCATTGATCGGCTGCCTGCTGCACGCCTCACACTGGGGATCGAGCCTGCAACCCGGACATGTGCCCTGACCGGGAATCAACCCATGACCTCCTGGTTCATAGGTTGATGCTCAACCACTGACCTACACCAGCCAGGCTCTGTGAAATGTTTTTTAAATTGTCATTTCATTAAAGAAACAAAACTTATTCTCCATACATCTTCTTACCCTCAACAATGATGGTTTGAGCTGAACTCAGGGTCCATTTCATAAACCTTTCTGTGCATTAAAAGGCAAATATGAACGGCCCCCCCACCCGCTGAGGGTTGAAAGCGGCTGCCATGTTTGTGGAAACACTTGGCTGTTGGAGGGTGGCCCTGTGCGGGGAGCTGCAGCCACCTCCCCATCCTGTGCTGGATTGGGTGTGCTCCTGCAGGCTGGCCCTCTCCCAGGGAATGGTGCCAGGTGCCACGGAGCTGGCACCTCCGGGGCTCGGCTGTGCTTCCCGAGTGACAGAAACCAGTGCAGTGAGAAACAAACACAACCATTCCTTAACCTTTAAGGTCTGAGCCGTGTTTACCGCTGTGGCCACGAGAGCGACGACAGCAAGTAACGTTTCTAACCTGCTCCCGCGCCCGTTTGTCATTTTGCTTATTGATTCCCCTGAGGGCCTGCTCCATGCCAGGTGGGAGGGGCGGCGGCAGAGGCGAGCGCCTGGAGGGAGGCTCGTGAGCAGCGAGCCAGGCCCGCAGGTGCAGCGCGGAGCACGTGAGAAAAACACGCCAGGAAGTCAGCGCTTTCAAAGGCCTCGGCAACTGCTTCATTCGTGTCAGTGTTCGCAGACTGGCCCTTATGCTTTCCCAGGATATAACGTCTTTATCTGTCGTCCTTTCTCGCTAACAAAATAATAAGGTAGAGCTTCGTTTCCGTGGCTGGCGGCGAAACATTAATTATGTAAAATGCTGATGGTCGTGGGAGCTTTCCACATCCCAATGATCAGACAAATGAGACCGGGAAATAATTTACTGCTATTTAGACTATCACGGCACTAATCAACCCTGCCTCACGAGCTAAACTGCTATTAATAAGTGGAAATGACAGGTCGATATTTGCCTTCATTAAGCCTCTATTGCTTCCACTTAAATTTTGTAAAAGTACGCGCGAGAATGTTCTGGCATGTGCTCCCTGGTGTGGGCGGGACACTACCACCTCGTAGGTCTGACTTATCTGTTTGTGGCCTCCTCCTGGCGTCTTCCCATCAGGTGTAGAGAAAGTGACTGCTCTTAAAAGGCAAGGTTCCCCGTGGTTCAGGGCCCAGGCCCGGGAGAGCCTGCCTGTGTGAGCTGAGCTCTGCCACTTGCCAGTGCGGGTGCGAGGTGCTTGGCCACAGGGCGCCTCCGATTCGTCGCCTGCGAAGGATGAGGGTGTTGTGAGATGTATGACCTGGTGCCGTGGCTGCCGCTGCTCCTCCCTCCCCTCCGTCCTCTGTTATTGTCGCTCATTGTTGAAGACCTCTCCCAATGTCCCTAGAAACGCCGTGGCGACCTGTGTAAAGGGTAGCGTTGCCATGTGCCTGGACGTTGCCCAGCTTAGAGATACCGTGAGAAACGCTCCCCAAGCTGCAAGAAACGGGCCCACGTTTTTGTGGCAGACTCCCGCCCTGTTTTCCAGACCTGGTCACTGCTAAGGAAACGAGGTGCAAGTCCTTTTTAAGTAGACATTAAACGCGGTGAATTTAGACAAGTCAGCAGGCTGTTGTTTTTACATGATTGCTGTAGAACGGAAGATCAAGAGTAAATGAGCTCGTTTTCATAGCTTCCCTGCAGTGAAAGTGAAAACAGGGCCAACTCACTTTAGAGGTAGGGCCTAGCCCGGCCAGTGTGGCTCAGTGGTTGAGCATCCACCTATGAACCAGGTGGTCCGATTCCTGGTCAGGCATATGTCTGGGTTTCAGGCTCGAGTTCCAATAGGGGGTGTGCAGGAGGCAGCTGATCAATGATTCTCTCTCATCATTGATGTTCTGTCTCTCTCTCCCTCTCCCTTAGTCTCTGAAGTCAATAAAAAAATATATAAAAAAAGAAGTAGGGTCTTTATTTATATTATTCAATTAACTTTCACATGTGTGAGCAAAACACTAAGATAACTATGGCTATGGTGGCCATTTTTAAATTGGGTTGTTTGTCTTTTATTACTGAGTTGTAAGCATTCTTTATGTTTTCAAGGAACAAGTCCCTACAAGATCTATGGCTTGCAAATATATTCTCCTCTTTTGTGGGCTGTCAATTTGACCTTCTTGATGGTGTCCTTTGAGAAACAAAGGTTATAATGTGACCAAATCCAACTTATCTCATTTGTTTCTTAATGTTTTGATGTCGTAGTTTTATCTAATTTAAAATCACAAAGATTTCCTCTGGTTGGTAGAGTGTTCGTGAATGCCGGTCAGGTTTTGCTGGTGTTGGGGTTGAACAGGTGCATTTTGGGTAACGCCTTTCCTTCCTCCCCAGCGGATGAGCTGATCAGCCCTAAGGACATCGATCCTATCCAGCGCTACGTCCCGCTGCAGAGCCAGCGCAATGTGAGCATGAGGTTCTCCAACCAGGTAAGGGGACCACCTGTTTCCTCGCTTGACTCCTGCCAGGAACCGGCAGCTGAACTGACGGAGGAAGTGTGTCCCGAAGGCGGTTTTTATTGCTCCTTCCGAGGGCAACGCTCTCCCTCTTCCGGGCAGTTAGGATTTACGTGTCTGTATGTCAGCTCTACTTTCATTTGATTTATTTACTTTAATTTTTAAATCCTCACCCTAGGACATGTTCAGAGAGAGGAAGGGAGGGAGAGAGGGAGGGAGGGCAGGGGGGAGAGAGAGAGGAACACTGATGTGAGAGACACACATCGAGCGTTGCCTTCTGAACCTGCCTTGACTGGGCATTGAACAGCAGCCTTTGGGTGCACAGGACAGCGGGCAGCCGGCTGAGCCACATGGGCGGGTGACTAGACTTGAATTTTAAAAATGACGTGGGGTGAAGGGCTGCCTGTGAAGGAGGAAGTGTGAGCCAGAGGTGTCCGGCGAGATGTCTTCCCGGTAAACGTCCTCTTCACAGGGTGACGGGAAGGTGTCCCGCGGGCTTGAGCAGGTGCGGGGTGCACGGGGGCAGGGGCGGGGCTGGCGGTCGCTCCGCTGCCTGCTCTTGGGCTGGGCGGAGGGTGTTTCACATTCTGTGTAGTTCTTCCTGTGGATACAGACTACGTAGTGGCCACAGAACGAACGTTTGCAGGGTCAGCAGGATTGACTGTTGGCCTGAGCAAACTCAGTGGTGAGCGGCACCGGTCACGGGGGCTGTTACAATGAGGCGCCGTGGGCTGTGGCGATGCCTGAGGGACGGGAGCGGGTCTGCGTGGCCGGGCGCAGCCAGTGGACGCTGTTGACTAGAGCAGCAAGGCCCTCTCACAGGAGTGAGGCTCACACAGTGTACAGGCCCCTCCGTTGTCTTTCCATGGGCTTTTTCCCCCTAGAGAGAGTAGAAGGGGGCGGGGGAGAGGCGGGGGGGAGAGAGAGAGAGAGAGAAACAGTGATGTGAGAGAAACGTATTATTGTTGCCTCCCGCCTGCGCCCGGATGGAGGTGGGGGATCAAACCTGCAACTGAGGTCCGTGCCCTTGACCGGGAATCAAACCCATGACCCTTTGGTCCTTTGGCCCACACAGTAACCACTGAGCCAGACTGGCCTGGGCAGCGCTCCTTTTAGTTTAAAATAGGGAATTTTTAAAATAACTTTGCTAGACCAAAATAATAACTTAATTCCATGCTGTACTAAGATCTAGCATTTTGCTGGAAAACATATAGGAATAGTGACTTTTCTATTCAGGCTATCAGAAAGTTAGTACACACATACACACACACAATCCCCATACCACCCACACACACACCCACACACACACACCCACACCCCCTCCCCCCCACACACACGTTTTAATGAGAGGAAGGGAGAGCCGACCAGACCCGTTAGATCCTGTCACACTATTTCTCTGAGCCTTTCGATCATTTCCCACAAAACATGCAAAGACCTGAGTGGTTAACAGAGCAGAAGCTGTTCGGAGGCGGTTACATAAACGCTGGCTTTCTCAGGACACAGAGCGCCGGTGTCAGTGCACAGTAGACGAGCCTCCCGGCCTGGGCCCCTCGCTCAGGCGGGGATGGGCTCTGTCTCCACTCCCCGTCCGGACAGCGCAGCGCACCTGCAGGGGTGGCGATGCAGAGGAACGGGGTGTGTGAGGGGGAGGCAGCAACCGGCGGGAGTGGGTGGGAAGGTGGGGAGAGCTGGACTCTGAGACAGGAAGGCTGATAATGTGTGGTCTGGGAGGAAGGGCACAGAACTGGCCGGAACTCGGGGGCTGGTCTGCAGACCTGAGGCCCACTGCACAGCAGCCCGGCCTGGGCTCCCACCGCCGCCCTGCAGCTCGCGCATCCTCCCATGGTTTCTGGCTGTGGAGTGTAAGTCGGGGCACTGCCGTTGTGGGCTCCCAGGACCTGGTTGCGGGTACCCTCGGAGCGATGGCGTGGACGGTGCCCGGAGCCAGGTGCGGGAGTGACGGACTCAGTGGTGGAGCCCAGCTCCCGAGGTGGGCTTGCCGCAGTCAGGGGGCAGCCGCTCCATGCAGTCGATTCCTGTGCAGCTCCTGCAGCACGGGCTTGTCCCGCGCCCTTTGTTGTTCCTGTTTCAGAGCTCCTCACGGTTTTTCGAGGTTTACGAATCTTGGGCGATTTAATGAGACTTTGCACGAGGCTCCGCTTTATTTGTTCACGTCATTCCAGTGCTCTCACATCGTTGGACCAGTTTGAGACAATTTCTACTTAAAGGATTAAAAACACACTTCACTTCATCCGCTTGGCAGAGAGAGAGTGTGCATGGGACCCAGAGCCAGGTTTCCCTGCAAAGTGGGGTCTTTAGCACTGAGCACAGGGCCGTGGTCGTTATGATGAAACAGAAGGTCACAGCCCAGGTGGCAAACACGCCTCCGGGAACCCACACTGGGGATGGGGCCAGCAACCTAGGCATGTGCCCTGACCAGAAATCGAACCCATGACCTCTGTTCCCCCCCCCAGAGGAGCTTCTCAGGCGTATCCCCATCTTTAGGGGAGAAGAGCCTCCTGCCAGTCACTGTTTACCCGGAGCCAATGGGGAGGACACGCCGGGTCAGAACTCTCCAGAACCGAGGGAGGTCAACCTGGAAGTTTAAAGCAACGTGCTGACTGCTGGCACCGTTCCGGCGGCCCCTGAGGTGATGAAGATGAGCGGCTCCAATAGCAGCGGGAGGGCGGTGACGGCTCACACGGCCATGGCCTCCCCTGGCCAGGCTGGAGCGTGGGGGGAGGGCAGGACGCCAGGCTGTGGTCCGGCGCCCAGGAGCACACGGAGCCTGTGGCTGGTGTCATTGTAACCAATGCCTCAGGCCTCCACACCCCCCCTCCGGGCCCCTCCGAGCCACTGGACGCCTGGCACCTTCCTCTGAGGGAAGTCCACTTGCTCATAAATAGAGGTCACTTGCCTGGGCTTCCTTTCTCCTCATGTTGAATCTATTGACGGGCTTAAAGGTCTGAGTCTCTGAAGAAGACCTCTCCGCTGGTCCTCACGTAACTCCCCCTTAGTCAGTGCTCCTCGTCCCAGGGCGGGCCCTCCTAAGGGGAGGCGGGGCTGTGGGGGCCCCTCCCGAGGCCCCGGAGACTCACAGGGAGTTGGATTGTCTCGTGAATAGAACACGAGTATTTTGGGCGAGTGAAGCAGCATTTCACGTCTTTGGTTTAATTATCGTGATGGAGCAGGTCAGTGGGCTGAAGCAGCCCGAGGCAGTTTGGGTTCCCGGTCATCATTTTGCAACACCCCAGCACTGAGCCTGAGAATTGCCTTTAATAGGCCAATTAGAGCGATTGAGCTGCTCTGCGGGTCTGGGAGGGAAGGCAGGTAGGAGAGGGATGCTTTTTAATCGTCAGAGCTTATTTTCCAAGCTCCAGAGCCGGGTGGAAGCCAGTATCGATCGGTAAATCACGTGCATATTTACCTCGTGGGCGCCGAGTTCCTTCTGTGGAGGACGGTGGGCGAAGGGCTCCGGGCGGGGCTCGGAGGCCGGCGCTCAGCAGGCAGGTGGTTTGTGAGGGGGGCTTGCTGAGCTCTGGGTTTTACTGTGAGAGTCCTTCAGCCCCTGCAGCCCCCCAGCCGATGCTCACGTGGTGCCTTGGGCGTGGGCACCTCAGAGCTGGTGCCCGTCTGCCAGGCAGAGGGAGAGAACAGGGTCCAAGCAGGCCTTCGAGTCCAAAGGAAACACCAGGCCATGGCTGGGAGCTGCGGTGTCCTCCTGGGACGCCCATGCCCTCCTCGCCCCTTAGGCAGGAGCCCTCACTCCCGCAGGCTCAGCGACCCCCGTCGGAGCCCACCCTCCTTCTGATGCAAATTCCAGGCTTCACCCATGAGAAATGAGGCTCCGTGTTTTGATTTCTCGTTAGAAATCTTGATGGGCCTCTGAATAATTCACTTACTTCCTCGCCCTTTGGAGTAACATGAACTGTTAAGGTTTTTATCAAATAGAAATAGAATTTATAGCCCTGGCCGGTTTGGCTCAGTGGATAGAGCGTCAGCCTGCGGACCGAAGGGTCCTGGGTTCGATTCCGGTCAAGGGCACGTACCTTGGTTGTGGGCTCCTCTCCACTGGGGTCCTGGTCAGGGATCCTGCAGGAGGCAACCAATCGACGTGCTTCTCTCACATCGATGTATCTGTCTTTCCCTCTCTCTTCCACTCTCCCTAAGAATCAATGGAAAAAATATCCCTGGGTGAGGATTAAAAAGAAAAAGAAATAGAATTTATAGATATTTATTTTTGTTGGGCTGTTATATGTTCATTTAATCACGTGGAAGTCCGCCCGAAATGGCATTGTCACTGCGATCCTGGGGGTCGTGCCTTTGGCTGCATGGGTTTTGCTGCTGATGCGCATATTCTGTGCTCCTGGCCTTCCTGCCACACACGGTCCCCCCTCAGAGCCACAGAGGCGGTCCCCGGCGGGTCGGCCGTGGGCAGCGCACTGTGAAAGTGGGTACATCCCTGTGAAGACACGGTGTGTGTCCGTGTCCTCAGAGCCGCCTACCGCGGGGGTCCCGGAGCTTCTGAGCGCTCCCTGCAGGGCACGTAGGGCTCAGGCACCAGATGGCCAGAGCCCGTCTCCGTCACTGAAACAGAAGCGCGCGCCCAGCGCTGGCCCCGAGGGGAGCCGCTGAGCCCAGCTTGTGCGGGGACACGGTGCTGACTGCAGCCCGCGGGCCGGCCCCCCATGTGGGAGCCACACCTCAGAGCACGGCTCTCGGACGCATGAGGTGCGGAGCAAGTTGCTAACGGGCCCGGGAGGAGCCGTGTGCGCGTTAAGATGTCAAAGGAGTTACTTCACTCCCCGTCACTGTCTCACAGAGAATACAATCGTTGGGTTTTCAGTTTTAGCTCCTTCTCTTCCCGCAGAGGGACGTGATGGAAAATGGCTCTCTGTCCCCAAACTGCTCTCAGGCCTCATTCCAGAGAGCCCAACAGCTCACTCCCGGGCGGTGAGCTTGATGGCTCCCGCCTGTCCCACTGTGTGAGTCAGAGGGACCAGGGGCAGCGAGAGCAGGAGGGGCGGCCCCGCAGGCAGCTCGTGCCGTCCTCTCAGTGAACCCGGAGACGTTAACGCTGCCCGGGCACCCACAGCCGCGGTGACCGGATCTTCTCAGTCGCGCCCCCTTTCTGTGTGGCAGGGCCCCCTGGAGAACGACCTGGTGGTCCACGTGGCGCTCATCGCGGAGAGCCAGCGGTATGGAGCGTGGAGGGCGGCGTGCGCTGTGGGGAGCCTGGGGGGGCGGGCGCTCGCTTTCCCCTCCTGGTGTTGAGGCAGAGGCTCCTTGCGGGCCCCTGGCAGGGTTTAGGGTGGCGTGGGCGCCCCTGTAAGTGCAGGACCACGTTCTTGTCAGTGTTAGTGACGGGAGTGTTAACCACTGTGACCAGCGCCAGTGTGGCCTGGGGTGCAGCATTGAAACATCACACAGATTAGAGGGATCCCCTCTGCCTGGCCCTTCAGCCTCCAGGTTTTCCTCAACACGTACGGGATCCAGACGCAGACGCCTCAGCAGGTGGAGCCCATTCAGATCTGGGCGCAGCAGGAGCTGGTGAAGGTGGGTGCTGGCTCCCCACCGTCGCCCTGGGAGCCCCCTTTTCCTGACTTCTGCAGACCTCGTCCCTTCAGTCACATCAGCACTGAGATGTAGATGAACGCGCAGGCAGCGCACAGATGATGTCATCTACGCACCATCCATGTCCACGTCTGCACACTGATGTGTGTGGCGTGCCTGCATCTATGGCGTTAGGGAGCTGTCCTGCTGCTGCTGGTGCTGGTTAGGGGTCACAGCATAACTCCCGCCCCTTTAACATGCACCAGCGTTGCCCAAGGGGTGGTGGGAGTTGGCGGGGCCATGTAGTTGTAGCATTTGGCTTAAACTTTAAAATAAAATTTTTGTCAGAAAAATCAGTAAGACACTCCCGCTTGGGTGGGAAGTGCTGGGAGGAGGAGGGCGCCTGTGGCCCGTGCTCTGACGTTAACTAGCGGACGTGGTGGCCCTGGGCCTCTGTCTCGTTCCCTGAGCATCGGCAGAGCCGGAAGCCGACTCTGACCGTCTGGCTCTCACATCTCGGGGCCCAGAGTCCAGTGGCCCCCGTCGGCCGGCTTGTGTGCCTCAAGCCCATGGGATAAGGTCTCCCGCGCTTTTTCTCTGGAGAGAGAAGAAAAGGAGCAGGAAATGGCGGGGGTGGGGCAGGTGCAGGGGGGAAAGCACGCTCCGCGCCGGACGCTGTTAACACGCGTGTCTTACAGGCCTACTTCCACCTGGGCGTCAACGAGAAGCTGGGGCTCTCGGGGCGGCCGGACAGGCCCATCGGCTGCCTCGGCACATCCAAGGTGCGCGGCTGCGGGGGGTGGGCGCCCAGCACCACGGGCGGGAGCGGCTGCACTTGGGCTCCTCCCTGGAGTCACTTTTAAAATTATACTTTTACTGGTTTCAGAAAGGAAGGGAGAGGGAGAGAGAGAGAAACATCAGTGATGAGAGAGAATCATGGACCGGCTGCCTCCTGCACGCCCCACACTGGGGATCGAGCCCACAACCTGGGCCTGTGCCCTGAGTGGGAATGGAACCCTGACCTGCTGAGTCATAGGTCCATGCTCAACCCCCGAGCCACACCGGTCGGGCCCGAGTCATGATTTTTTACGGCCGGTCTCCTGGTTGGATATCACAGAAGCCTTCTGGGAGGGGATGAGCGCCCCGCTCCGTTACCTCTGTTGCCCTGAGGTAGCGGGATGGTGAGGGGCTCTCTGTCGTGGTGGAGGGACGGTCATGTGCTTACTCACACCCCCAGCCAGTCAGGGGCTTTAAAACTCCTTCATGTTACGTGTTTTTTATGAGTCTGTTATTTGCCTCCTCAGATCGGACATCAGCAGTCATTGTTTCGGGGCTCTGTAGCGGTGCCTCAGCCTCGGCCGGCTCTGTGTTTATTTTGAGCTTCTCCCGCAGATTTACCGCATTCTGGGGAAGACCGTGGTGTGCTACCCCATCATCTTCGACCTGAGTGACTTCTACATGTCCCAGGACGTTCTGCTGCTGATAGACGACATAAAGGTAGCCGGGAGCACTCCCTCACCCACGGGCAGGGCTGTTCGGCCAGTTCCATCATAGGTCCTGGCTCCGACCTGTCACACTGGCGGTCAGGTGACAGGGTCTGCTCTGCTTAAGCTGGCGTGGCTGCTCGGACTCTGCGGTCCTCGGGCGCCCGCGGGTCGTCTCCTCTGGAACAAAAGCTGAGGCAGAAGCCATTCATTACGAAGAATGTCAGGGAAGACCTCCGCCAACTCGTAGCCCTGTTAGTTCAGCCTCTTCCCTTTCCCGTTTCCACTGCGGAGGGTCGTGGCGTCCGGGGCCAGGCGGCCCTTGTAAAACGTTGGCCCACCTCTCCCGGTCGCGTGGCCTGGGGCCAGGCACCTCACCCCTCGCGTCCCTGTTTGCTCATCATCGTGGCGGAGTAAGCGAGCTGCTGGGGGTCAGAGGCGCGAGTGCGTGAAGCACAGAGTGGCCGCCGCGTGAGCGCTGCCGGGCCCTGAGGGGGATGGGCACGGAGACACTGAGTCGGAGGAGAACCTCCCCAGGGCAGAAGGCCCGTGGGGTTCAGTCCAGTCTCTCCGCCTCCCGTCTCACACGCTCACGGTGGAGGTGAGCATGAGCCTGCCTCCCCTGGGGCCGTCCTTGACTGCTTATCAGGCCACACGCCAAAAACAAGCATCCTTCGTCCGTGCGTCTGTTCTCTTAGAGACAAAGTATGAAGGCAGGTGGTTCCGGTAGCTTGTGCGTGCCCTGCCGTGTGCGTGCGGGTGCTGGACTTCGGCCCTGGTCGTCTGCTCATGCCAGGGTGCCCTGGGAGTGACCTGGGCATGGAGGGCTTTGCCGGCTCGGCCAGGTGCCACCCCGCCCGCTGTCCCCACAGAACGCGCTGCAGTTCATCCGGCAGTACTGGAAGATGCACGGGCGGCCCCTCTTCCTCGTGCTCGTCCGGGAAGACAACATCAGGTGGGTGGGCGCGGGAGGTGCCGCCCGTGCCCCCCGTGCCCCTCAGGCTGGCGGCGGGGCAGGCGTGAAGGGCTCTCGGTGGGAGGTGGTCCGTTTCTCATCCTGCGTTCACATGTGCGTCTTGCTGGTCTGCTTCTATCTCTAGGGGCAGCCGGTTCAACCCCATCTTGGACATGCTGGCGGCCTTCAAGAAGGGCGTGGTCGGGGGCGTGAAGGTGCACGTGGACCGCCTGCAGGTAGCTGGTGTTCCTCCGGCACCAAGGCTGGGCTCGCACTTCATTTAGTTAGACAGTTAGTCCCGTGAGGGCGCAGGCGTTTCTCCAAGTACGTGCTGTGGGAGGCGCTGGTCTCGGGGCGTTATTCCCACCGTCTCCTGTGCCCGCGGCCATCCTGTCCCCCTGACCCTCCCCGGGCAGTGGCTCCCCAGCCCACTTGCCTATTGACTCCAATTAAACATTCCCTTTACGGGCTATTAGTACAGAAGGGGGGCCAAGCTAATAAAACATCAAAATTAATTTTCTTATGTTTTCAGTGTTAGTTACCAGCTTTGAGAATAAATGAATTCTTGACTCTTTCTTTATACCCACATCACAATCCAGTATCAAACCGGTTCTCTCCTCTCAGAACCTAGCCGTTCCCATCATCTCCAGCCCCGACACTGGTCCAAGCCACCACCATCCCCCCCGGGTCCTAACAGTCCTCTCCTAAGTTCCCATTGGCCACAGCGGCTCCCTCCTCCTGCTCTCCCCAGCCATAGGCCTCCAGCGCCTTCCCCTCACCCCGTGAAGCCGAGCCCTCTGTGTGCTGTCCACCATGAGCGGCACCCAGCGAGTCACAGGATCTCTGCCCAGACAATTTCAGCATTTCGTGTTTTCTTTGATTTCAAATTATTTTTTAGCATTTTAATAGGCAACGAATTTTATCTCAGCTTGAAAATGACCACAGCTCTGAGGGCAGAGAGAAGTACAGTTGGTGTCGTGTTGCTGTCCTTATTCACTCTGACTCGTGGGCCGCAGCTCGGTGTCGGGGCTGTGTGTGTGTGTGTGTGTGTGTTTGTGCGTGTGTGTGTGGGGGGGGGCATGTGCAAACCCGTCTGATTTTAGGACGCCCACGTAAGAAATGGCTTCAGGGTTGATACAATGTTAGGCAAACCCATTTGAAGAATGACATGGGGACAGCCAGGCGTGTGCACGGGTCACAGAGCTGGGCTTGACGAACTCATTCGCTCCGCCTTCCCGCCCTCAGACTCTGATATCGGGAGCGGTGGTGGAGCAGCTGGACTTCCTGCGCATCAGCGACGCGGAGGAGTGAGTCCCGGGGCTGGGGCACCTCCAGGTCCCATTGCAGGCGCGGGAGTCGGAAACGCTCTCTGTTGGTGTCTAGGGTTCCGGAATTTAAGAGTTTCGAGGAACTAGAGCTCCCCAAGCATTCCAAAGTCAAACGGCAGAGCAGCGCCTCCCAGGCCACCGAGCTGGAACTGCAGCCCGACGTCAGCCTGGCCGAGTGGAGGGCCCGACCCACCCAGGACATTCTGCAGAAGCTAGAGGTGAGGCGGGCCCTTCCCGGGGGCCCCGAGTGAGGCCTGGCCCCCCCGGTCACCCCTGTAATCTATCTGTGTTCCCAGGACTGCAGCGGCCTGGCCAGCCAAGTCATCCTGCTGGGCATCCTGCTCAAGAGGGAAGGCCCCAACTTCATCACAAAGGAAGGTAGGGGCGGGCGGAGACGTTTCCAGCAGCGGCCGTGCTGCCGCGAGCTTCTGCCGAACACGCGTGGCCAGTGCCCACCAGACTCACCAGTGACTCCCTTGAACTCTTTTAAACATTTCAGTGGGAAGTGCTCATGCCCGCCACCTGGCCCGGCGGGGGAGGTGTGAGCTCCTCGTGGCTCAGGGACGCGGGGTGTTTCTCTGATGGTCTGAACGGCGTTGGAGCCGGGGTTCTGCTGGGACTCTTCACCTGGTTGCTCCCGGACAGTGTCTCTTTCCAGTTTTATTTTCTGTCCGTTTTTAAGAACAACATTGAATTGTTGTAGCTATAAACACTAGCCGCCCTCTGGTCCGCGGCAGCCACATGGGCGGAACCGGCACCGGACGGGGTTGTGCTCTAAAGATGAACAGAAATAAGCCCCTTCCGTGGTGTCCGCCGCTCTGCGTTCACGGGGAACCCGTTACCCCTGGACCCGAGGTTGTGTGTGGAGTCATGTCTCTCAAGAGCCCCCGAGTTCCCCATCGGGCATTTTCCAACAGAGAACAATGCAGGATACACTTCACGTGGGTGTTGTCCAGCTACTCAGCGTTTTGGGCTCATCCGGGACATGTTGCTTTGGTTGTACCTGGAAATTGAGTCAGAATTTTAAGCATCGGTGTAATTAATAAGATTTATAGTTTTGGTAGCGAACTAAACATAATCGCTTATTCACATAAGGCGATCAGTTTTTGCATTATTGTAGCTAAGAGCTAACCTTGAGTATTATACATGCGAATTAAATACTCCCAATTTTCTTAACTAATTAAAGGCAGAAGAACTTTAGGCAAATTTCAAACAGAATCCCTCATTTCTAATTAGTATTGAAGCTATAAGTATAAGCAGAATCCCAATTATATTGAGGACATTCACTGAAATTTACACTTTAAAACAATAGGATTTCACAAAAGCAAGGATTTCATTAGGAGCCTGGACTCCAGGATGGGTATTTAGTGGTGCTTTAAAACAGAACAATATTTATATAAATAGTTTATCACGAACATGCTGAGGGAATCATTTCTTAAACCATTTTTTGTAAACGTGGGAGTAATACTCATCTTTCACTTAGATTCTGAGATGGTTTAAATCTGTAAAACCTTACGATAGAGTGAAAATCACGAGCATGTATAGAATCTGAATGTGATTTTATCCAATTAGCTACAGAGCTAGAGAAGGAAGTTCCGGGGAAAATGACGACCCTACTCTTCACCCTGTTCCTCTTGGTGCTCTGTCTCCTCACGTGGTTAATTCACTGGCAAAGCCGACATGAGGCCCGGCCACATGGGGACCGGCGCCAGAGCACGCAGGGCGTGGCGTGGGTGTGAGCAGCAGCCCATACGCCTCCATAGTTTTGCTGAACAAATAAGTGAAGAATTGTATACAGGGTGTCCCCCAAAATGTATACACACTTTGAATAATTATTCATTCCAATGGGTTAAATCTGAAAAGAAAACAATATCAATTGAGCTATCAAAAATATATATGTATACATTTTGGGGGGACATCCTATATATGCAGAGTCTCCAGCATTTGCTCAATTGGCTATGTTCTGTTTTATTTTCTGCAGTGAATTAAAATAACACCTTTATGTGTTGAAAACTTAGAGATTGCATATTAATTAAGAAAAAATTGAGACATCCAGTCCTCACTAAGTCACCTGTTCAGATGAACTAGCAGCAGGGGCAGGACCACACTGTGAATCTGGGCTGTGTGTTACCCGTGCCAGGCAGTGCGGGACGTTACGGGTGTGGGCATACCAGCGCTCGTGGAGCAAAACAAAATGGAACTGCGAGGGGCTTTGAAGCGGAGAATAAACGTGACACACTCTCTCCCCCATGTCCAGGTACCGTGTCCGATCACATCGAGAGAGTCTATAGGAAAGCTGGCAGCAAGAAGCTCTGGTTCGTATGCGTGTCCTTGTCCTGGTGTTTGTTCTGTGTGTTGTCCTAGTGAAGGGCCTGAAGATGAGGGGCTGGTCTCCAAGATGCTGTTCCCCCTCATTTCCACTGTCCAACTCCGCGGCCAGCACCGTGCCGGCCACACTCCCCGAGATTAAAGTGCCTGGGAGAGAGACTCCCCAGGAGCAGCACTTCGGGGTGTGCACGGGGGGCCTGTGCTTGACCTTGGCCCCGGGGCCCAGCAGTGCTTCCGCTCTGCTCTGTGTCAGGAGCCCTGCCCGCTGCCGCGGCGGCCGCGGGGGGGAGGCGCTCATGTCAGCGCCGGCACCAGCCATCCCCTGAGCAGGCAGTTCTCACCACTTAGACGGAATAGCTCCCAGGGCCCGCAGTGGCTTCGTGGAAAATGACTAATGTGTTCTGCAGCGGTAGTCTCTTCCCAGGGGCTGAAACAAAAATGAGGTAAGTCGAAATAAAACAGTTTAAATTCACAGCAGGGCAGTTGGCCTAAACGCACGGCTCTCTGCATTTTGAAGCAATTCTAACAGCATTACTGGCAGAATCTAACATTTTGAAAGTAAGAGTATACGTATATATTTTTTACGTGACCCATTATTTTCTAATTTGGGGGGAAAAAGTCTCAAGATATGTAAGAAACTCCCTTCACCCGAGTGAGCCTTGGGTTTCAAATCTCTGAAACCAGAGTATTGATAAGCCAGTCTCTTGGCAGCCTTCCCGCTCTGTGATGCTCACAGACATGCCCTTCCCGCCCGGGAGACATAGTGCCGTAACCTGGGGGGACCCCGTTTCTCACTGTAGACCCTCAGCACGGGCTGCGTGCGAGCTCAGAGGAGCTGCCTGACAGCCAGTGAGGGCCCGAGTGGCCATGATCTTCCTTTGGCAAAGCAGCCGGGTTTTGCTTCACTTGGCTTTTAGGTAAATGTTACCCTGGATCTTAGATAGGCCATTGGCCAGCAGACGCCGACGGTGCTGACTGTTCTGTTGAAAAGAACAGGCTCCCGGAAGTTGTATTGACTGTATTTTCCCTTTTATGGCTTCGCACTGACACACCCAGGTTGGCGGTTCGCTCCGGGGCTGCATTTACCCAGAAATTCTCCTCCTCCATAGCCCCGCACGTGACCACCATCCTGGTCCATGGGAAGCAGGTACACGCACGGCGTGGGGCCACGGCTGCCTGGCGTGTGGGCTTCCTTGCATCCGAGGGTCAAACCTCCCTGCTGGGCGAGTGTGTGGTGACAGCTTTTCTAAACGCAGGGGAGTCTGTCGCACTGATGACCAGTTACTGACTTCGCTTTTACCCTTCCCTCCGCACCGAGGTCAAGGCATGGACCTGCCTTTACAGGCCAGCTCTCACCAATACCCCGGACTTCAGGAAAACCGTTATAAACCTGCATTTTACTTTTTTTCATCTGAAAGTTCCACATGAATTTTCACTTTTGAGGGAGAAACAATTGCATGTGCTGAGCTTAAAAACAACCTGTTCTCCGGAGGCTAGGCCTTTGCAGGAATGTAAAAATAGCAGCGTGAGTTCCTTCCTCCCACACTCTGGCTTCAGCTAAGAAGAACGCTGGTCTTTCCTTGTAACGCTTCCTCACCCAGCCCGCCGCGAGTCCGGGAGCCCGGCATCCGGTCCGAGGCCCCGAAGGACACACGGTTGAAGGTGGTTTGTACCAGGAACAGATGACGGACAGGGTTAGACATCAGCCAGTCTCTCTGTGCAGTCAGGGCTCCCACCGAATCCCTCTCCGCCCCCCAGGCCCAGGCCGGTCAGGCCCCCTCTCCTCCTGGTTAAGATGATCATGGTACCGATGACAGCGGCTGGGCCGTGTTGTGGGCTCAGTGACCCCCCAGTCCACGGCGAGGCCCTGGCTGTGCGTAGGTCTGCGTCCCCCTGGCGGGGCCCGGCACGCGTCACCAGCTTGTGACCCTCTGGCTGCTCTCTTCTCGCCCCCAGGTCGGTGGTGCGCCACGCAGCGAGCCTTTTAAGTAAAGTAGTGGACAGCCTGGCCCCGTCCATTACTAATGTGTTAGTGCAGGGCAAGCAGGTAAGTGTCCTGGGGGGACCCTGCTTTCAAATCTGGCGCCCTCGGGTCCTAGGCCTTCGTAGCCGCGTTGTCAGAACCTCAGGTGCGTGCACAGGGGGGTCTTCCCCAGCATCTCCCTCAGAGAGGCCGGAACCAAAGGCAGTCGCCTCTGCTCCTGCTGCCCCGTGGGAACTCGAGGTCAGGGACGCCGCCGACACAGAACGCGGGGCACCTGCTGAAGGCAGGTCTAGCGCAGGGCAGGACAGGTGGGCAGAGACAGGTGCACAGCGCAGGCCTCCCCTACTCTCACGTGCGATTCTCTCCCCTCGGGGTACACTGACTCCCAGGCCCTGTGCCCTCGGGGCGCCCTCTCCCCCCCACCCCACCAGCTCCTGTCCACTGCCCCCCTGCCAGCTCTGGTTAGATCTGCTCTGGGTCCTCCTGGCGGGCCGGTGACCCTCCAGGCTCTGGGCCCCAGTTCACTGCAGCATGGCGCTCACCGCGGCTCGCAGG
>NW_006291504.1:3015085-3021287 GCF_000327345.1 Myotis davidii | reverse complement strand
CTGTGCACTGTGCAGTGTGCCCGCCTGGGCCGGCGCCATGGGCACTGGTGCGTGGCTGCATGGAGCCGGGCGTGCGCTTAGGAGGGGGTGCTGCTCAGCTTCTGGCCGTGGTCCTGCGCTCTGACTGCCGGTGGAGTGAACGCCTGTTTGCTTCTTTCTCTTCGTGGGGAATATTGTGCTTTACTGTCGTTTCCTGGAAGTTAACCGGGCCCCGAGAGCTTTAAAGTTAGGAAGGGCTTTAACTCTTCAGTGAAATCAACCGGCTGCTCATATGCAGGGCTCAGCTCCTCATAACGGACGTGCTCCCCCCCGCCCCCCCCATGGTAGCTGTGAAGCGCGAGAGCAAGTTGGTTATTTATCCTGTAACGTCAGTAACAGTAACAAAGTGGCTGCAGCCGGACGGGGGCTCGGCTGGTTGAGCATCGTCTCAGGCACCAGAAAAGCTGTGGGTTCGGTTCCTGGTCGGCACATGCCCGGCTGTGGGTCTGATCGCAGTCAGGCGCGTGCGGGAGGCAGCTGGTCCATGTGTCTCTCTCCCATTGATGGTTCCCCCCACCTCTCCTTTCTCTATAAAATCAATTTTAAAAAAGATCACAATAAGGAAACGCCTGAAGAGAAGCTGGATCACCTTTCTCATGTTACTCTTCCGCTTTCTCACGGTGCTGAGCGGTAGAACTCCCATCCCCATCCCCGGGCACACAGGCAGGGCCAGGGCAGCGCGCCCACCATCCTCGCCACAGTGCCGCTCTGCCAGCCCGGGTGGCACCCGCCGAGCGCCCCAAAGGGCATGCACGGCCGGGAAGCTTCTCCCTGTCCTTACCTGGGAGCAGGGAAGGTTTTGGAGAACGTTGAGGTCGCTGCATGGATTGGGGTTCAGTTGTCATTGCCTCTGGAGGCCTCCATGTGCCTTCTGTGTGTTTTCTTTACTCACTGGCATCTTAGTAAACGTATCGCACCTGGACTGGTCGGTACCACTCGAGATGCAACAAACCAGAAGTTCTCAGTTTCTATCCACCACAAAACTGGGGCAAAGGGCCCCATGCTCTGTCGTCTCCCCTCACCCCTGCAGACCCAGCCCCTGCTGCTGCTCTGCTCTCCCCTCACCCCTGCAGACACGGGGCCCTGCTCTGCTCTCCCCTCACCCCTGCAGACACGGGGCCCTGCTCTGCTCTCCCCTCACCCCTGCAGACACGGGGCCCTGCTCTGCTCTCCCCTCACCCCTGCAGACACGGGGCCCTGCTCTGCTCTCCCCTCACCCCTGCAGACACGGGGCCCTGCTCTGCTCTCCCCTCACCCCTGCAGACACGGGGCCCTGCTCTGCTCTCCCCTCACCCTGCAGACACGGGGCCCTGCTTTGAGAGTCCGTCACCATCCTCTGTGCCTTCTTGTTTCCGCCTGGGGAGGCCGTGGGGAGGCCTCTGCGGTGAGAGAGCAGCCAGTGTTTAGAATTCACTGGGCGACCTCCCCTGACCCTTGAAAGGGCGACAGTGTCATTAAAAAGTCCCACGGGAACTGGGAGAGAAGGGAGGACATCCCCCAGATGCTAAGTGTGTAGACTGTGCGGAGAGACACCGCTCAGTGCACTCTGGTTCCTCCGGGGCCCTGCTGGGCTCCAGTCCTTCGGAGCAGTTCCATCTTAACAGTCATTTATATTCCTCCCGCCCTGGCCGCCCCTTCGCCTGCCCTCTGCTTTCAGTCCAGATGCACCCAGGTCCGGGGGGACTCATGCTTTCAAAGCCACTTTCATCAAGGCAGGAGCAGCCACCCCCCCTGCCCCCGGCTACACGAGCCCTGCAGCCTGCCCTCACCCTCGCCTGGACGTTTCTGGTCGCGGGCAGCTAGCAGATGGCTCACCAGCTCCACCTCTGCCAGGTCACGCTGGGCGCCTTCGGGCACGAGGAGGAGGTGATCTCCAACCCGCTGTCCCCGCGGGTGATCAAGGACATCATCTACACGTGCAACACCCACGACGAGCGGGCGGCGGTCATCCAGCAGGAGCTGGTCATCCACGTGGGCTGGGCCATCGCCAACAGCCCCGAGCTGTTCAGCGGCATGCTCAAGATCCGCGTGGGGTGAGTCGCGCCGCACCCGCGGCCTCCATCGCCGCCCTCCTCTCCAAGGTCAGCCCCCAGGGCAGGTCCTTGGCGAGGCTGCCGTCAGGCCCCAGCCAGCAGCGAACCCGCTCGCCGGACGGTGGCCGGTCGGGTAAGGGTTTGACTTGAGGTCGGGTATTGATTTGCGCTCGGCTCTCACATTGAGGTCGATCAAGCGCTGACAGGCCTGTTACTGTAAGGCCTGCGAGGCGGGCTCTCTGTGCCGGGCCTGTCGGCCAGCGCCGGGGAGAGCCCGAGGATGTGCTGTCAGCCTGTGCTACCCCGCTCACCTGCCTGAACACCCTCCACACAGTGACGGTCCGGGCACGGCCCCTCCCGATGCCCCGCTACCTCTGTGACCACACAGCCCAGGGAGGAGGGGAGGACACGGCTCTGAGGTCATTAGCGTGGCTGATGCCCTCACAGGCCTTGACATTCGATGCGAGAGAAGGTGGGAGACCACCCTCCCTGTGCCCGTCTGGATCCGGCACCGGTCCCCTCGCAGCCCGCCGCCCCCTAAGGGATGGCTTGGTGTGGGGCGTGCAGACGCCCATTTGCTTAATAGCAACCAGGGCAAATTCTTCTTGGCATCTCAAAATAGCTTCAGGATGGTTATTAAAAATGGTTTCTTATTACAAATCAGTACATTCTTTTAAAAAATATTTTTATCGATTTCAGAGAGAAAGGAAGGGAGAGAGAGACATAGAAACATCAATGATGAGAGAGAATCATGGATCGGCTGCCTCCTGCACGCCCCACACTGAGGGGTGAACACCCAACCCGGGCCTGTGCCCTGACCGGGAATAGAACCGTGACCTCCTGGTTCCTAGGTTGACGCTCAACCACTGAGCCACGCCTCCGGGAGAATCTGTTCGGAAAGTGCCACCGCCCTGGTTCAGAGTGGCGTCCGGTTCCATGCACTCACATTCTCCTGCTCGACGGGGCCAGTGGGAAAGGAACTTGCCGAGGCACACAGGGTGCTCCCAGCCTCCCACGAGAGGGTTTGGGAGGAAAAGCTCATCCCAGGCCCATCCAGGAGGGGGTCCCCTCCCCCCCCTCCACGTGCCCGGGCGTCCTTGTCCCCCAGTCAAACCCGAGCCTGAGGAAGGCGGAGCTCGCAGGGTCTTCGGACAGGAAGGGCCGTGCGCCGGGTCCATGTCCCCGGCCGGCTGGGGAGGGTGGCCGTCTTCTGACCGCCCCTCCCCCCCGAGAGAACTAGCGCTGCCCTGGGGGCCGCACCCCGTGGCTCTGAAACCGACCGTGGCAGAAAGAAGGCCTTGAACTTTGGGATAACTAGCGCCGCCGGGAGGCCGCACCCCTCTGAAACCGGCCGTGGCAGAAAGAAGGCCTTGAACCTTGGGGTGTAAGAAAGTCCCTTTTGTATAGTGAGTAGCTATAAATAGCCTACTGTGTGTTCCCATATGTCTATGGTGCCTTATCAAGGTGCTCAGTAAATAGCTCTGAAATGAATCAACAAGTTAATGGATGGATGATTGAATGAATGAATACTAATCTTGTGCCATACTCAGCAATACAGACTTTTGTGGACAAATGATTTGGGAATGATCCCTACCGTACCTTCTCAGCCCATTGACAGATTGAAGAAGCAAAGCATGCCTGGCCAGCATGGCTCAGTGGTTGAGCGTCAACCCATGAACCAGGAGGTCAGGGTTTGATTCCCGGTCAGGGCACGGGCCCGGGTTGCAGGCTCCATCCCTGGTGTGGGGCGTGCAGGAGGCAGCCGGTCCATGACTCATCACTGATGTTTCTATCCCTCTCTGAAATCCATAAAAACACAATAAATAAATAAAAAAGGACAGTGTGACAGCTGTTCGTGTGGTGTCCTGTTGTGCCCGGTGGATGGGATCTCATTTGGCAAGATCCCGAGTTCTAACCAGTTTTCACATTTACTGCCTGACCGCGTCTGCAAGCACAGGCCGCGCGTTCCACGGTCGGACCCCGTCACGTAACCCGGACGGTCGGACCCCGTCACGTAACCCTGACGGTCGGACCCCGTCACGTAACCCTGACGGTCGGACCCCGTCACGTAACCCTGACGGTCGGACCCCGTCACGTAACCCGGACGGTCGGACCCCGTCATGTAACCCGGACGGGCGTCAGTCTCTGGGCTCAGGAAGTTGAGAGGCCTCGTCCCCGCGCCGGGTGGGCGGTGCTGAGAAGGGCGCTGAGCCAGAGCCCGGGCGACTGATCCCGGTTATGGATCCGCTCTCCCCTGTGTTGTCGCAGGTGGATCATCCACGCCATGGAGTATGAGCTGCAGATCCGGGCCGGGGACCAGCCCGCCGTGGACCTGTACCAGCTGTCGCCCAGCGCCGTCAAACAGCTCCTCATGGACATTCTCCAGCCGCAGCAGAATGGACGGTAACGAGGCCCTTCGCCCCCCGCAGGCCCCCTGGTCCAGTCACTCATGTTTGATGCGCGTGTGAATGAAGATGCCGATAAGATGTAAACAGCGCAGTCGCAGGGACAGTGCAGAGATGCGAATCAAACTGTCTGTCTTCAGCCGCCATTCGGTGCTGATTTGAATTGATACACTTTTCAGGTGTAGTTCATGAACGCTCCTTCATTTTCATTATTCTGTGCAGAACATAGCGCCTCCTTCCCCCCTCGTCATCCCTTTCTGAGCCTTTGCAGCTCAGAAACGCTGCACCTCCTCCAACGCTGGCACGAAGGCCTGGCTGGGTAGCGTGAAGCAGGTGGCCCGTTCTCTGCCTCCCTAAGTAGACGGCACACCTCTCCAGGCTGAACCGTCCATAGACTGGACTTGTGCGGAGGTTAGAATAAGGGCAAAGTGAACACTCGTGATTGCACTGAACTGAAGAACATTTTTATAACAAAAGGCTTTCCTATGATTATTAAAGCTGCTCCCATGTTTTTAAGTGAAACTGCTTTGGCTGTTAGAGTCATGTGATCACGGGGTGAGAGTTTTAACTGTGGAACTTGCTAGTGAACACAGTTCTACCTGTTACATTTCTCAAAGGCTGGGGATTTTCTCCTTTCCTGCGAGCTTTCCCTCTGAAATATTCAGTCACCTCGAACAGGGGCTGGAGTCTGCATCGCTCCCCTCGGAGGGCTGGTCCGTGCTGGACCGGGCTTCCTGCCAGGGCGCGCTGGCGTCTCCGCTCTGAGGCCTCTCTGGTTGCAGGTCTTGGCTGAACAGGCGTCAGATCAACGGGTCTCTGAACAGAACGCCCGCCGGGTTCTACGACCGCGTGTGGCAGATCCTGGAGCGCACGCCCGACGGCATCGTTGTCGCGGGGAAGCACCTGCCGCAGGTACCGCCGCGTGGCCTTGGTGAGGGGCTGTGAAGGGGCCTGGCCGGGCCCGTGTGCCGTCGGCATGGCAGCGCCTTTCCATGTGTCCCAGGTCCTGGGGAGAACGCTGGGAAGGACAGCCTTCCAGCAGACAGCCACTCGTAGAGCCAGGCTCTGTAGAGGGCACCGAGCCGAAAAGGGAAAGGAACTCAGGTGGAAAAATGCGTCCAGTGCGACGAGGAGACTTTTCTCGTATTTCCTCCCTCGCATGCGACGCCCTGCCCCCTTGAAGCACGCCTAGAAACGGGGCAGTAGCGGCAGGTGGGGCTGCCTGCCCACAGGCGCACGGAATGCAGGGCGAGCCTTGCACAGGCGGACAGTGTGCTGTCCTTCCCCTGAAAGGGGGCGCTCCCGCGGGCCCCCTGGGGAGCGAGTGATGCGCATAGTGGTGAGGCTGAGGGGCGTTCACAGGAAGTAAGTAGGAAAGTGTGACTCGCTCTCTCTGCCACCCAGGATGCCGGGGACTCCACCTGCCCCCACTCGCGGAGCCACACTCAGTGCCCTTCCGCCCAGGCCCAGCCCACTGCGTGCTCTCAGTTGCTTGCGATAAGTGCCCGGCACAAGGCAATCCTCTCCATAAATGACGCGTGAAGGGCAGAGACAACCCCTTCGTTTTGCTTGTTTGTGTGGCTTGCCTTCCCCGCACACAGCGCTGTCCTTGCTGATTTGGTGCGTTTTTGCGCCGCCGGGTCAGGCAGGACTCGCCGCAGAGAGAGGTAAACTCCACGGCGAGGACTGACGTGGCGTCTGCCGGTGCCGGCCGCGCATTCCATG
>NW_006291504.1:3011440-3013884 GCF_000327345.1 Myotis davidii | reverse complement strand
GGGTTGGGCACTAACTGTAGACAGGGTGGGACAGCCATTCTCCGAGTCTCTAGCTTTTCTTAAAAACTGAACATCTCAGCACAGTTACAGGGACCCACAGTGAGGAGCACTGTCATTCCCGGTAGAACGCAGGCTGCTGATCTGCAAGGTTCGGAAGGTTCCAGCCACAACGAACCTAAGCCCATCGCTGTACAGGGCGCAGGGGGGACCGCAGGGCCATCCTGGCTGGGAAGGGGTGAACCCGCCAGCCTGTGCCACCCCCGGCCACTCACCTGGCCTCAATGTCGTCTCTCCCAGCTGCTGATGGTCGTGTCCGTTGTCCTGGAAAGGAACCCCGAGCTCGAGTTTCAGGACAAAGTCGACCTGGACAAGCTGGTGAAAGAAGCGTTTCAGGAATTTCAGAAAGATGAGAGTCAACTCAAGGGCGTTGAAAATCAGGTGAGTAGAGAAAATAGCTTTTCGTAGATTTTTTTCCTGCCTCAATTCTTCAAACTATCCCAACCTCTTACCGTGTAACTGGCAGATTCCCAGATGGCACAAGGGAGAACTTGGGGTGGGGAGGGGCAGGAGGTCTGACTTACCTGAGGAATTCAGGCTACTTTTTATTTAATTATGAGTCAATTCCACCATGAAGTTCTGTAGAAGGAAACCTGGGAATTTCCTGCACAGAGGCAGCGGGTCAGGCGTGCTTTACAGAGAGGAGCCCGGGCCCCAGGAGGCTGCAGGATTCCACCCTGTAGGGAGGGGTGTGACCAGGCTCTGCGGGCGCCGTGTGCGCCCCCTACAGGCTGTCACATTTAGGCCCGGCTGTCAGGAGGCCTGAGTAAACAAGCACCGTCAGCCAGAGGAGAATCGGAAAAGGCCTGTCCTGTTTTGTTGGCTGAGAAGACACCTCAGGACCGGGAAGGGAAGCTCTCGGCGGCGTGTTTTCCAGGAGGGAACCCCGAGAACGACCTCCCGGGGCGGCTCTCACTTCACCTGTCAGAGCGGAGGGGAGAAGGAGAGAGACCTCAGTGATGAGAGAGTCATGGGTGCCGTCTCGGCTCCTGACTGTCCCCTCGTGTGCCGACGTGGTCTCCTAGTCTAGTCCCTTCCCCTAAACACACTGCTGAGGTGACGATGGCTCCTGAAAACGGGAGGTTAGTTCTCACAGCGCCGGAGGGGTTCACAATTCGACATGAGATCGAGCCCCAGAGCTGGGAGGCTCTCGGGTTTGTAGAGACCGAAAGGGGTTCTTGGGGAGGGAGCGGAGCTCCTCGTGGTGGAGCCAGGTTCCCCCACGCAGCGGTGACGCTGGGCTCTCTGTTCTAGCAACCGACCCTGTCGGACATGACCATGTACGAGATGAACTTCTCGCTCCTCGTGGAAGACATGCTGGGCAACATCGACCAGCCCAAGTACAGGCAGATCATCGTGGAGGTGCGTGGGCGCGCGGCCTGCTGGTGGGCGCTTTCTCCTTCTCCCTGAAAACCAGGCAGAGACGGGCCAGGAGACCAGAGCTTCCCACCTGCCTGCCCCCCACCCTCCCGGGTCCTGAAGAGGACAGCGCCCTGACCTCTGACCCGAGCCGATGCGTAGGCACAGTTCCCACGTCCCACGTCCCACGTCCTTGGGCAGAAGGATGTCCAGCTTTGTCAGCGCTCTGGCCTCAACAGCAAGCGCATCATAGAGAGCGCGCACCTTTCTGTTTTTTAAAAGATGTTTTTATTAATTTCAGAGAGGAAGGGAGAGGGAGAGAGTGCATTTTTAACAACATGACAGTGAGGACAGCGCCCTGACCTCTGACCCGAGCCGAGGCGTAGGCACAGTTCCCATGTCCCACGTCCTTGGGCAGAAGGATGTCCAGCTTTGTCAGCGCTCTGGCCTCAACAGCAAGCGCATCATAGAGAGCGCGCACCTTTCTGTTTTTTAAAAGATGTTTTTATTAATTTCAGAGAGGAAGGGAGAGGGAGAGAGTGCATTTTTAACAACATGACAGTTCCCAGAGAAACTGCTGTGGGATCATGGATTCATACTCATTTGGGCCCTAACCGGTTTGGCTCAGTGGATAGAGCGTCGGCCTGCGGACTCAAGGGTCCCAGGTTCGATTCTGGTCAAGGGGCGTGTACCTTGGTTGCGGGCACATCCCCAGTAGGGAGTGTGCAGGAGGCAGCTGATCGATGTTTCTGTCTCATCGATGTTTCCAGCTCTCTATCCATCTCCCTTCCTCTCTGTAAAAATCAATAAAACATATTAAAAAGAAATAAAAATATACTCATTTGGGTGCTGGGCTCCGAGTCACATGATCATGAGCCTCCATCCACAGTCTCCACGGACTGTCCTGCTGCCTCTGGCTTTGTTGCCTCCCATGTCCTCTGGGAGCTCCCGCAGACGCAGATGTTGGTGTCTGGCCGACAAGGATTACTGCCCAGCGGCCAGGAGAGTTCAGACACGGGGGGGAGGGG
>NW_006291504.1:3005654-3011161 GCF_000327345.1 Myotis davidii | reverse complement strand
CCCAGCCTGTGCCACCCCCGGCCACTCACCTGGCCTCAATGTCGTCTCTCCCAGCTGCTGATGGTCGTGTCCGTTGTCCTGGAAAGGAACCCCGAGCTCGAGTTTCAGGACAAAGTCGACCTGGACAAGCTGGTGAAAGAAGCGTTTCAGGAATTTCAGAAAGATGAGAGTCAACTCAAGGGCGTTGAAAATCAGGTGAGTAGAGAAAATAGCTTTTCGTAGATTTTTTTCCTGCCTCAATTCTTCAAACTATCCCAACCTCTTACCGTGTAACTGGCAGATTCCCAGATGGCACAAGGGAGAACTTGGGGTGGGGAGGGGCAGGAGGTCTGACTTACCTGAGGAATTCAGGCTACTTTTTATTTAATTATGAGTCAATTCCACCATGAAGTTCTGTAGAAGGAAACCTGGGAATTTCCTGCACAGAGGCAGCGGGTCAGGCGTGCTTTACAGAGAGGAGCCCGGGCCCCAGGAGGCTGCAGGATTCCACCCTGTAGGGAGGGGTGTGACCAGGCTCTGCGGGCGCCGTGTGCGCCCCCTACAGGCTGTCACATTTAGGCCCGGCTGTCAGGAGGCCTGAGTAAACAAGCACCGTCAGCCAGAGGAGAATCGGAAAAGGCCTGTCCTGTTTTGTTGGCTGAGAAGACACCTCAGGACCGGGAAGGGAAGCTCTCGGCGGCGTGTTTTCCAGGAGGGAACCCCGAGAACGACCTCCCGGGGCGGCTCTCACTTCACCTGTCAGAGCGGAGGGGAGAAGGAGAGAGACCTCAGTGATGAGAGAGTCATGGGTGGGCTGCCTCCTGCACGCCCCGCACTGGGGACCGAGTCCGCAACCCCGTCGGGGCCCTTAGGACCTCCTGGTGCGTCAGTCAGCCCTCAGCCACTGAGCTTCGCCCGCTGGCCCTGCCACCTCTGCACCAGGCAGGAAACCCAACGCACCTCCCTTTCCTTCCCAGGACGACATGACTTCCTTTTACAACACGCCCCCGCTGGGCCGGCGCGGGACCTGCAGCTACCTGACCAAGGTGGTGATGAACCTGCTGCTGGCCGGCGAGGTCAAGCCGGGCGGCGAGGACCCGTGTCTGGTCAGCTAGTGAGGAGGCGCGGGGGGCCCTGGGGACACGCGTGCGAGGAGCGGGTTACGTTCTGCCTGGACGTGGAGTCCAGGCGGCCAGTACCGAGTGCACTGACCCCGCTAGGGCGGCGCTGCCCGCCTCCCACAGGGACTGGGCCTCTTGCTGCCCCCGCCAAGCGAATGGTAGGACATGCTGTCAGGCCAGCGAGAAAGTCCTCGTGGTCACGCCAGCTAGCCGTGACCCTTACTGAACAGTAGGAATAGTAGACGAGGGCCGGTCACCACTGCATGTTCTGTGATCAGTTGCTCATCAGAAGTAATCCTCGCTTCCCCACTTGCTGCCACTGAAGTGCGTGTGCCACGCGTGCGCTGGGACGAACGTGGCTGGAGCGGCGCTGTTCAGGGGCGTGTCACGCTGCCTGGATTCAAATGCCTCGTCACGCGTGTCGGCCAGCTGACGTCTTGATGTTCGGAAGCTGTAGTATTGGTAACATTGTAGGGTACAGAGCTGCTCTCCAGTTTTTACCTTGGGAACGTGACGATGGTTTTGTATTTGTCGCAACTGTAGCGGTTGGACTAAAATACAGTAATAAATCTGATCAAACGTGTAAGACTTGTCTATTTGTATTGCAAACACCGATATGCCTGATGAAACGTTTTCGTTGAGTTCTTACTAAAGAGAGGGCATGTGTAAGATTATTGAGAAGTATTGGTGGTTCACCTAGTTTGTATTAGTAAACATGAAATTAAATATTACTGAATTTTATTTCTGAATTAATGGTTTGATCTGGGCACACTCTTTGTTCTCTTGTTCCCAATACCGACTCCTGACCATTTTTATTTACTGAATCTGGAGAGGAGGTGGAGAGACGCAGCGGTGCCTCCCATCACACTCATTTGGGCGCCTACCACATCTCCTCAGGCTGGTAAAAGCGGAACGTAAACACTTAAATGCCATGGATTTGTTTTCTTGCGAGGACATCGGGTTCCCGTAGCCCCCGCCCATTCTGCAACAGCCCTGGCCCTCGGTGGTATAGGGGCGTCTTATGAACAGCACACGGGGACCCACGAGCTTCTCCCTAAGTCAATGGGAAGGGGGGAACTCCGTAACGCCAGTCACTCCCCGCCCCTGCCCGCCCGGCATGTTCCGTGTGTGGAGAGGTACAGGTGAGGTGGGCGTGGGGTCCCCCGACATGTGCGCTCGGTGCAGTGAGCTGCACGGCAGGTGGAGGTGGTGATTCGGATCCAGTCCCTGCTGAGCCAGCGTCGGGAGGTGGGGTCACGGGGGCTGGTATGTAGACGCATTTGTCTTCTGAGCCTGAGGGTGCGAGGCCTCGGATGCAGCGCCCGCCCGCAGCTTGTCAGACTCAGTCGTGTTTGATGGAGATGTCCCTCCTTACGGAGGCTCAGCTCAGGTCCTGCTGGCCAACCGCACATGGCCTTGGGGCTGAGAAGGAGCAGGATGAACCCAAGCAGAAGTGACATGTTTTGAGTCCACCCCTTTCCGTCCACTTTCTTATCCTCAAAACAAAACAACAACAAACAATCGGACAGTGATTCTCCGCCTTTTGAAATCACTGCTCTGCCCTCAGTGGAAGAGATTTCATTTCACTGAAGATTTTTTTTTCTGGTTTTACTTTTTGTTGTTTCTGACTGACCCACATTAAGGGACAAAGGACGTCCGCCTGCTGGGATTCCGAATTCCTTGGCTCCTAAGCTGGTGTTCCCACCTTAGAGGCACGCGTTGCAGTTGCCTCCCGGGGGTCAGTATTCGCATTCTCTTGGACATCTTCCGGTCTAGTTCCCGGCGCCCTTTCAGCCTCCTCCATCGCGTACACGAACCTCTAACGCCTCCCTGTTGTCTGCCTTTCTGAGTCAATCTAAGCGACTCATGGTCCTCAAAGCAGACACAGGGCCCGCTGGTGTGGCCACGGTTGAGTGTCAACCCATGAACCAAGAAGTCACTGGTTTGATTCCTGGTCATGAATGGCTTTAGTCATTCAAAAGCAAAAAGCTGAGAATTCCCCTTGTTTTGCATATGCCCCGGTTTCGGGCTTGAGCCCTAGTGTGGGGTGTGCAGGAGGCACTGATCAATGATTCTCTCTCATTATTGATGTTTCTATCTCTCCCTTTCCCTTCCTCTCTGGAATCAATAAAAATATATTTAAAAAAATAAAAGAACAATTATCTTTTAAAAAAACACACAAAGAAAAACATCCAGACACAGGTATGGTCCTCTTACCTGAAACGTACCTCCTCCCCTTCTCTCCTACGCAGTCGCCCTTCCCCCCTCCCCCAAGGACAGTGCCACCCAAGCATAGAACACGCTCTCCACTGCCGTGGGCTCTGGCGTGAGGCCCCCGCTTTCAGGTGGAGCGTACGCCTTCGGGGGCCCGGCACCCAGTGAGGGCTAAATAGGTTGGGTGTCTCCACTCACTACCCACTGGGGCGCCGAGCTGGCACAGAAGCCGAATACATGCTTGCTGACTGACAGAAGAGAGTGGGTAATAAATACGGACTGCGAACGGGGATCTTCCCACAGGGCGGGGGAACTGCCTGCTTGTCTGGAGCGGGCTGTGTGGGCGGTTTCATAGAGGAGTGTGCGGGGAGCTGGAGACACGCGCTGAGCCCCGCCGTGTTCATCGCACGGGGACAATGGAGGGTAAGACATCCTCAGCTCCCTGCTGAGGGCCGCTGATGAATGGCTTGTCGTTCGAAAGCAAGAGCTGAGAATTCCAATTCGCTTTGCAAAAATAGCTTTGGAGTCGCGTTCTGGAGCTGGAAGCTTTTACGCAAATTAATAACAAGCCGTTTTTCAGCTTCTGTGGAGCAGAGGCGTGCGCAGCCAGGACTCCCGAGTCAGCAGCTGGAGGTTCTCGGTGCGGGAAGGGCAGTGCCGCTCATTCTCCCTGTTGCGTGGCCGGTTCCTGCCGCTCTGCGCCCAGGACCTCGTACCCTTGACGGGCGTTTACTTGGCCACTGTTTGGTTAAAACACCTGATGCCGGTGAGACTGTCTCAGCTTCTGTAGCTAAGGGGGGCCCCAGGGCCGCAGGGCACCTCTGCTTCACGCGGGAACCCCGCGCTCCCCCAGGTCTCTCGGGGCCTCCCTCCCCCAGCAGCTGCTGAGGGAAACCAGTCCTGACCCACCACCTGCAGAGGGTCACCGTGCAGCGAATGCGGGTGACACGAGGAAGGTCTGAAGAGCCCGGGACTTGAATGTGCCGTGGGCTGTGCCTGAAGGATGCTGGGACCGAGCAGGCCTGCCTGCAGCTCCTCCATCACCTGGGTCTGAACGGAAGCCTTTGCTGTGCACATGCATGGCACTGAGGCACCGGGGGGGCCTCACTCATACGTGCACGTCAGATCGAATAGGGACAGCACGGCCTTCCACCTGAGCTCCCTATGGGCCAGGGGCTCCGGGAATCCGTGTCCTGTGCACCCAGCATCGTGCCTCACGACATTTGTCACCTGCTCGAGCCCTTTCCCAGCCACCACCCCATTCACCCGCACACCCTGATCCCCGCCCTGGGTGGTGCCCTCCCCCTAGAGCCGTGCCTGTGCCCGGCCAGCCTCATCCCTGCCTGGCACTCTGGAGCCTCACCGAGGGCCATCATCCCTGGACTCTGCCGGGGGGGCACCCGAGGCTCCGTGAGTTCTCAGGTCAAGGGCAGCACGGTCACTGCTCTCCTTGGTGGCCGCCGTTCTTCCCGGTCTTCTCACCTGCTTGCAGGCCATGGTGGGCAGTAACCTTCTGCACAGTGACTCCCGTGTTGTCCTCGGTCCAGGCCTCACCTCTACGCCAGACTCACAGTCAACCACCTGTGTGACGCTAGACACACTTCACTGTCAACATTCTCAATAGTTGAACCTGGGCCCTGGCCGGTTTGGCTCAGTGGATAGAGCATCGGCCGTGGACTGAAGGTTCCTGGGTTCAATTCTAGTCAAGGGCACATGCCCGGGTTCTGGGCTCGATCCCCAGTAGGGGCTGTGCAGGAGGCAGCCAGTCCATAATTCTTTCTCTCTCTCCCTCTCCCTCTGTCTCTGAAATTAATAAAAACATAGTTTTTAAAAAATAGTTGAATTTGGAATGACCTCACTCTCAGCTCCTAAAATCTTGGTTCTCTTAGTCCATAATTCTATCATGTGTGGGAGTCATCACTCCCACCGTCAATCAATGACTAAGGTCTTTCAGTTCAGGTCCCAACAAATCCTGACTCAGCTCCCAGCTCTCACTTCCAGGGCCAACACCTGATGCGGGCCCCCCCGCACCCTGCGGCTGGACCCCTGTGGGGGCTCCTGACCGCCTTCCTCTTCGCTCGGCCGCCCTCCCACCGGCCCAGCATCTGCTGGAGATGGATTTTGGACATGAAAATCTGAGCATGAGGTGGTGGTGGTTGTGGCGAGCAGGGAGACTTGAAACATTTTTTTTTT
>NW_006291504.1:3003500-3005577 GCF_000327345.1 Myotis davidii | reverse complement strand
AGTTCCTGATTCCCCACGAAGCCCTGGCGCCTGCTTCCCCCGCCGCCGCCTCCACTCTTCCCGCCGGGCTCTCCCGCTCACTCTCCAGCCCCCAGCGCCCCATTCCGCTCTGCAGGGAGCCTTCCTGCAGCCAAGACCAGAGAGCGAGAGCGCCTCATGCCTCGCGCTGCCTTCTTTCAAGGGAGAAGAAGGGCCCCACGTGGCTGGATCCCGGTGTCCTCGGCCACCTTTACAGTAATGACAATGTCCCGAAGTTGATCGCGGTGATGGTTGAACGCCGTCGAGAACAGGTGAAAAGCCGGTGACATGTCTACTCGGCATGGGTGGCTTCTGGTGTGAGTCCATCCCAAGGAAGCGACAGCCTGGTGTCTGGTTGCTCTTGTCTCGCTGTAACACTTGGGGCTGTTTCTATGGGAGCGCGGCTGCCCTGGTGTCCAGCTCAGCAAAGCGTGTCCTTTGTTGTTTAATGTTTGTTTTGTTTTTCTGTTTGTGGACCCTTCGGCAGGGCGGGACTTCGCTTCTCATGAGCTACAGCTGTGAGAACACCCGCCTGTTTTTCATGCCGTCACAAGGGGGGTCCCATTAATTCACGCACACTGCAGCATGCCACTTCCTAACAGTTTATTCCTCTACGGCTGCCCCAATTCTCACCCCAGGTCCCCCCGATCGTGGCCTGTGGGCCCTTATGGAAGTCAGTGAGACTTCCCAGGCCACAGGGGGCTCCCTTGTAAAATGAGGAAGGAAGACGGTGAGATAACCCCAGTCTCCCATTCCCAGTCATGTGTCGCTCGGCTCCGATTTCACGTCTGCACGGTGCTCACGTGCATACGTCCTTTTTCTTCCTTTCGGCTGCTCTTACCTCTTTTGAGTTCCCCTGTGGCCTGGTGAGCCCTGAGCAAGTGGAGACTCACCTTAACTGGACCCTGATTTACTTATTTTGCTCACTTTGCTACCGGATGTGGTCTTTCCCTGAGGTCTCTCCAGGAAAAAGCAGGGGCTGCACCTCCCGGTGTGGCCGTCCTGCTCGTTCTGCCCCTTTAACGCAGGAAGCTCTGCCTGTGAGGCAGGGCCCAGGCCAGCTGCGCCCCTCACTGGCTTCTCAGAGAGCGGGGGTCGCTGCCACAGAACCTAACCCCCTCTCTGCCATGCACCCAGGTGCTGCAGCTGGGCCCGGGGGCCGGCAGAGCGAAATGGGGTCTCACAGCACACCCTGGGTTTGGTTTAACTTGGTCCAGGCGCAGCGTGAACAGAGTCTTAAAGGGAGAGCCGTAGGTGAGGAGGGCTCCCCGTCCTCTCGGTCCCACACCCTCTGCCGCCAGCCCCAGCATTACCACAGCTCTGCTCCTTCTCTGATGGAAAAGCACGGGGCCAGCTTCCTACCCTGTCCCTGCGGCCGGGCTGAGTTGGGTGGTAATTCCGATTTGATTACTGCTTTCACACCATCGTGGCAGACAATCTCCAGTTGCTTCTCACCTCCAGCTGTTGGGAGCTGTTTGGCTGAAGCTCTCAAGCTACTCCAGCTATTCCAGCAAGGGTGCGAAAGGAGACGGAGCCAGGGAAGGAATACGGTGAGTGATCGGAGTCCGCTTCGACCCAAGACTGCGTGTCAGGAGCTGCGCTCAGTGCTTGCATGCGCCGTGAGGTCATCTGGTCCTCGCTGCCACCTGGTAAGTTAGAGGGGCGTGTCTCCACTCCACCTCTAGGACTGCCAGTCATAAATCACAGTGTGTGTGTGGGGGGGGGCGGGGGGGGGGGGGACTCAGCAGCTTTGCCAAGGTCATGAAGTGGTAAAATTGGAGTTCAGGCCCAAGTTGGTCAGCTTCCAGAGTCCACAGGCCCAGGAGCGTGTGTGTCCTCGGGGCGGAGTTGGATGAACACCTGGCTTCGTCCCTGCCCGTTCCCCCGGGGCCACTCGGTGCCTTGGTGGTTAGAGTCTGTTGAAAGCCTGGGCGTCCTCCTTCGATTTGGTTTCTCCTCCTGGTTTCTCGGGGCTGGTTTCCAGAGGCCTGAGAAATCACGCGGCATGAGGGGCTGTAGTGAAGACAGCGCGAGGCCCGTGAGCATGTTCAGGCGGTGG
>NW_006291504.1:2998060-3003465 GCF_000327345.1 Myotis davidii | reverse complement strand
CGGTCTCTGCTGGATGAAGCCCGGAGAGGCTGACTTTAACAACCGCAGGTGAAACTGCCTCTGTATGCTGGTCTGTGCTGTGAAGACGATGGGGTTGCATTTGTGTGTGAAAACTAGTGAGGTCTCTGAATGATCACCCCTTAATCTAACTCCATGGGGGGTGCGTCTTAATGAACCCATCGGCCGGCTCCCTGGCAGTACAGGAAACGCTCCCTGCATGGAATTAAATGATCTCCTGATACATTTTAAATCCGCCTGGTTTCCTTCCGCCCTCGCAGCTGCCCCTCTAACCACACCGCATGTGCCTAGTTGAATGTTTACTCCTACCACTGCGTTAGTCAGAGCCCAATTGGGGAAAGAAGAAGGAAATATCCTAAAAATCCAACATATTCCCAGCTGAGATGTAAATTACTTTCAGAGTACTTGGCATTTTGGAAAATGTGCTACAATTGTATTGAAAAGGCAAATGTGCAAAGATAAAGTTTCCCTTCATTTTTGCAAAGAAAGGCTCAGAAACCGTGGGGGCGAGATTATTGTGAGACGTGCACGGCCGGGGGGAAGCAAGGGCCCTTTATCGTGGCGAGAGTCCTGCTTCCAGATGGCAGCCCCAGAAAGCTTTCTAAGAATTGTTGTTCAAAGGAACTTATCAAACAGGCATTGTTGTGTGTGCCTGGCTCACGCGTCTGGTTGCTCTTGTCTCGCTGTAACACTTGGGGCTGTTTCTATGGGAGCTCACCTGCCCTAGGTGTCCAGCTCAAGCTGAGGCAAAGCAATGACAACAGTGACCTACTACCAGCCATCTCCCCTGTCAGGAGACAGGGATGATTTGATAAGACAAATACAGCGTGTGTGTGTGTGTGTGTGTGTGTGTGTGAGAGAGAGAGAGAGAGAGAGAGAGAGAGAGAGAGAGGAGACATATCCAGAACATACTTTTAAAGGAGTATTTAGTAAACAGGATTATCTCAACAAATAGCCAACAGATGCATGAAAAGATGCTCAGCATCACTAATCATCAGGGAAATGCAAATCAAAACCACCATGAGATACCACTTCACACTCGATAGGATGCCTGTCAACAAAAAGACAGAAGATGACAGCGTTGGTGAGAAGATGAAGAGAAGCGCAGTCCTTGTGCACAGTCGGTAGGAATGAAGATTAGTACAGCCATGACGGAAAACAATATGGAGGATGCACACAAAATTTAAAATCAGACTGACCATATGATCCTGCAAGCCAGCCCACTTTTGGGTGGCTATCCAAAGGAAATGAAATCAGTATCTCGAAGAGATAACTGTACCCACATGTTCATTGAGGTATTAGTTGTAGTAGCCAAGGCATGGGAACAGCCTAGTTGCCCATCAACAGATGAATGAATAAATAATATATAATACTAGAGGCCCGATGCACAAAATTCGTGCAAGAGTAGGCCCTCGCAGCCCTGGCGGTGTCCGGGAGGTTGTCTGGACGGTTGTTCTGCTGTTTGGCTGTTCAGTAGATTTGCATATTACGCTTTTATTACCATAGATATATCACATGTATACACACACACACACACACACACACATACATACACACACTGGCATATTATTCACCCTTAAAACAGAAGGAAATCTTGTCATTTGTGACAGCATGGATGAAACTGGAGGATATTATGCTAGGTGAAATGAGCCAGACAAACTCAAAATCTGCATGATCTCACTTATATGTAGAATCTAGTCAAACTCATAGCAGCAGAGAGTGGAGTGGTGGTTGCCAGGGGCTGGGGGAGGGAGCTGGGGAGTGGCAATGCTGCTTGAGGGTACAGAGTTTCTGTGCCAGGTGAATAAGATCTGAATATCTGGCACACAGCCTGGTGGCCATAGTGAACGACACTGTATCTGATACTTGAAATTTGCGAAGAGGGTAGATATTTAGTGTTCTCACCACACACACACACACACACACACACACACACAAATGGTAATTATGTGAAGAGATGGATGTTAATTACATTGAGTGTGGTAATCATCTCACAATGTATATCAAAACATGTTGCACACCTTAAATACATGCATCTTAGTGTCAATTATACCAGAACACACTATAGATAAATAAAGAGGGTCCTTGAGCTCTTGAGGGCTACTTGATTTCTCCCTCAGCCCTCCCTGACCTGCCTGATCACAGTGACTGTTGTCTGCTGAGTCTAGTAACTCTGGTCCCTGGCTCCACCTAAGCCACGCCTCTTACATAGCACCATTGATCTACACACCCGCCCCTGTTCTCAGGTATGTCCCTCTTATCTCCTCAACCACCGTGTTAGCTCCTTGACGGCAGTAACTACAGGGGAGATGGCTTCTCTGCCCCTTGTCATGCCTGGGACAAAAGTCCACATATATGTCCTGGTGGCCTCACTTTTCGGAGTAAAAAGAAATGTCCTTAGTCTTCTGTTTACCTACAAGTGAGACTGACATAAATCTGGCTTCTCAAAACGAATCCTGTTAAACTTGGGGCTGCTTCTTTAACATATGCAGCCACCTGCCTTCCTCAGAAGCCACAGATGGCCTTCCATTGGGATTATGGTGCTGGTTTTGTTCCCTTCTTGGCAAATTCAAGTCAGCTACGAAGGCTAGGGGGAGTTTTCAGAAATCTGGCCTTCATCCTGTGTGACAGGGAGCGAGCTACATGCAGAATAATTTTCTTTTCTGCAAGGCTGCCTGCTGCGGAGTGAGTGAACACCGCCCTTAATTTGTTAGAGGAGGGAGAGGTATCTTTTAAATGCTGACTTTCTTCTTTCTTTTGCCATTTAAGCTACACTTTAAATGGACTTTGAAAACTAGCAAGACTGTTGAAAGCCGTTATTTTCTGAAACTTCCATTTTCTTAGGAAGTTTGCAGAAAACCTTAGGACATGTGATGCTGCTATCATTTGGGAAATCATACTTACTTTACAAGATAGACACGCCTGTGACCAGTGGTGTGTAAGGTCAATACTGCTGAGGTGTGGTCCAGATGGTAATTATTTTCTCTCCTCTCATCCCCACCTCCTTCTCTTTGGTGACCCTCAGCTTATTCTCTATATCTAGGGGTTTCTGTTTTGTTTATTCATTTGTGGTGTTTTTGTTCTTGCTGTCAGATTCCACATATAGGTAAAATTATATGGTATTTATCTTTCTCTGTACTTAGCATAATACCCTTTAAGTCCATCCATGTTGTTGCAAAGATTTCATTCTTGTTTATTGCTGAGTAATATTCCATTTTTATATATACCACATCTTTTTATCTATTTATTGATGGACATCTAGGTTGCCTTAAAATCTTAGCTATTAGTAGTTAGTGATGCTCCAATGAATATAGGGGTGCATATATCTTTCTGGATCACTGTTTTTGTTTTCTCCAGGTAAGTACCCAGAAGTGGGATTGCTGAATCAAATGGCAGTTCTATTTTTAATTTTTTGAGGAACCTCCATACTGTTTTTCACAATGGCTGCGTCAATTCACATTCCCACCAACAGGGTACGACGGTTCCCTTTTCTCCACAGCCTTGCTAGCACTTGTTATTGACTTATTGATAATAGCCATTCTGCCAAGTGTGAGGTGATATCTCCTTGTGGTTTTCATTTGCATTTCCCTGATGATTACTGATGTTGAACATCTTTTCATATGTCTGTTGGCCATCTGTAGATCCTCTTTGGAGAAATCGGGTCTTCTGCCCATTTTTAAATTGGACTGTTCGGGGGGTTTTTTGGTGCTAAGATTAATGAGTTCTTTATATATTTTGGATATTAACTCCTTATTGGATATATAATTTGCAAATGCCTTTTACCATTCGGTAAGTTGTCTTTTTGTTTGATTGGCGGTTTCCTTTGCTGTGCAAAGTTTTCAGTTTGATGTAGTCCCATTTGTTTATTTTTCCTCTTTTTTCCTTGCCCAAGGAGACATATCCAAAAAGATATTGCTAAGAACGATGTCAAAGACTTCACTGTCTATGTTTTCTTCTGGGAGTTTTCTGGTTCCAGGCTTAACACTTTAGTCTTTAATCCATTTTGAGTTTATTTTTGTTTAGGTGTAAGAAAGTGGTCCAGTTTTGCCAACACCACTTATTGAACAGACCGTACCCCATTATACATATATAAGCCTCCTCTGCTGTAGGTTAATTGACCACGTAAGTCAGGATTTCTTTCTGGGTTCTCTATTCTGTTCCATTGACCTACAGATTTGATTTTATGCCAATACCACGCTGTTTTGATTATTGTAGCTTTGTAGCACAGCTTAAGATCAGAAACATATGGCTATATGGTGTATAATCTTTTCACTGTATTACTTAATTGGTTTAACCTTTTGTTGAGAATTTTTGCATCGATGCCCATCAAATATATTGACTGGTAAATTTCTCTTTTTTTTGGTAATGTCTTTATCTGGTTTTGGCATCCAGGTAATACGGGATTCATAAAATGAGTTTGGAAGCATGTCTACCCCTTCCACATTTAGAAATACTTTCAGAAGGGTGGGAATTAACTTCTTGTGTGCAGGGTGGTTGTAGGAGCCGAGGGGGTGGCTAAGGCGTCCGGGGCCTGGCCTTCTGAGCCGGGAGAGCCGCAGGTGGAAATAGAAGTGCATCTGGTAATACCCTGTTGGTCTTCCCTGCTCCCGTGTTCGGGCCAAAATGAGCGCGGGCGGTGTGTCTGGGGATAGTGTGGACACCTTGCAGGCGCTGAGAGCTCAGGCCTGGCGCTGCCCTGTGGAGGCGGAGAGCCTCATCACCAGGTGCGCACACCCGTCCATCCTGGACACTTACCGCCGCCCGGAGAGCGCCCGGGGTCCCGTCTCCGTCTGCCGCCTCTCCCGTGTGCTGTACCGGAAGGGTCCTCCGCGCAGGCTCCTCGCGCCGGATCCTAGAGCCGCTCGAAGACGCAGGACCTCCCGGCGCCTGAGCACCAGCAGGTGCTTGGTCACACAGGCAGGCACTTCCGGCGCACAAACGGGAACTTCCGGTATACAAGCAGGCACGTCCAGTGCAGAAACGGCCGTACCAGCAGGCACTTCCTGCGCAAAAAGAGGCACTTGTGGTGCAAAAACCCAGCATTTCCTGCGTGCAAGCCGGCACTTTTCACACCAAAGCAGAACTTCCGGTGCACGCGCAATACTTCCGTCGTAGAAACACACACTTCCGGCGCACGCACGGGCACTACAAGCCGGCACTTTTCACACCAAAGTGGAACTTCCGGTGCACGTGCCTTACTTCCGTCGCAGAAACACATACTTCCGGCGCACGCACGGGCAGTACAAGCCGGCACTTCTGACCTAAAAGCGGGCACTGTTGGAGCCCAGCGTGCGGGAGCCGGTGTTCCCACTGGAGCCGCAGGTGGCCCGGTGTGGCCCTGCCGCCCCCGCTCCCTCTGTTCCGAGGCCGGGCCGGGGCCCGCGTGC
>NW_006291504.1:2981193-2997983 GCF_000327345.1 Myotis davidii | reverse complement strand
GTGCAGCGCTGAGCCGGCGGACAGGTAGGCCGAGCCCCGCATAAGGCCTCGCCCTGCGGAGAGGGAGGCTCGGGACCTTGGGGCGCGCCCTGCGCCTCTGGTGGGGACTCCCCAACGCTTCCGAGGGCTCCCGGTCCCCAGGCTTCTCTGTCCGTCTCTCCCTCGTGTTTGTGGTCGGAGGCTGTTCACTGAGCGCTCGGTGGTCTTGGGAGGAAGTGCTACCTGGACACGCGCGTTTTTTTCGTTTGCTCGTGGGAGGGGCGGTCAGCGCCCCCTGCCGCCGCCCCTTGGACCTCCAGCTGGTAATTGCTGCTGAGGCATAAGCGCCGTGTAAGGCTGCACCCACATACTTGATAGTATTCAGAACATGACCCGTTGTTCACGTTTAAATTTGGTCATTGAGTGCAGATCTCGGTGACATTGGGAGGGCGATAGAAGAGGATCCCGGGTGGCGGGAGAGCTAGGCAGTGGGTAGGAGACCACGGTCAGTTGCTGGTCAGGAGGGACATCTTGCACCACCCCCTCCAGCTGCCCCATTTGGGCACAGCGGCCCCAATATGGCCCATGGCAGGAACACATTCGACAGGAGGGCCTTCCATTCTTAATCTTTCTTGTTTGGCTTAGTTGTGTCTCAGAGCTCCCTTTGTTCAGGCCAAGACGAGCTTGGGCCACGTGTCTGGGAACACACTGTGGAGACCTCGCAGGCAGGCCCTGGCCCCCGGGGAGAGCCCTGACCTCTGCAGACCTTTGCTGTCCGAGTTGAAATGATCTGTGGCGAATGTCATTTAGCTCTTGCTGGGGTGGAAAAGAAGTTGCACGGACTCCTTCACCCTTGAGGCATCTTTGCTCTTTAACGGAGGAGAGTTTGTCCAATCGCAGACTCTACTGTCTCAGTAATGATGATGATGATAATCCTAATGCCTGAAGGTGGAGCAGGGGCAGCAGCGATTTCTTCACTAGCTTCATTGATTTCTTCCCGCTCAGACTTACAATGCAAAGCATGAAAATCAGACAAAGACACTCACTCCTGACAGCCCCCTGCAGGCAACCCTTTGGGTCTCGGTTGTGACTGTGTGGGTGGGATTAAGTAAACAGCCGCAGCAGTCGCCTCTGGGAGTGAAGTCGGGAACCCTGCCAGGGTACCTGGGACAAAGTCTCCAAAGGTGCGGAGACTAGGTGAAATGTGAGACTGGTGGGAAGAGGAAACTGCTAATAAGCCAGGTTATGGAGAAGTCTGAAGAGTGGCTGGGGAGCGCGGGCGTTTGCTCTCCTGTAATGAGATGTGGGATTATTGGTAAAAACATTTCGCTCTGATTGTTTTAAAGAGAAGAGATGAAATGTTTAATGTGCACCCTGGAGTGTGTCTTCCTTTCACATTTTAAAGGTTAATCCTAATGAAACACCTATAATGCATAACAGATCAAGTCATATAGCTTCCCATCGGTGCGTGCAGTTGAGAACAATGGCACAGATGGAATATATTCAGCTGACGAGGTGAGAGCCAATTTGAGGAGAGAGGAATTGAAGTGCCAAATAGAAGAGTATATGAATGCTCCCACCTGGTCCCAGGGCTCACCTGCTGACCTTGGTCAAGGTGTTTCATAATACATAGGGCCAAGTGCCGAGTCTGCTTTCGGATGAAAAAGATACCTTAGGGCTCTTCCTTGAGATCAGGGGAAAATGTGATTGTAGTAATGATTAGGAATCCTTGTTGCTCAGTCCAATGGTCCTAGAATGTTGCTTTGGAAGGCCAAGAAAATGCACGTCAGTATTGTGAGAAATGGCTCACCTGTCCGAATTTCAAATGACGGACTGGGAAACAGAAGCACGGCGAAAATGAGACTTTTAATAACACTCGAGAGCGGGCGTCCATTGTACGGCACACACGTGGGGCAGGGAACATGGCCTGTTTAGTTAGTCCCTCCTCTGGTTCCTCACTGGCTGAGTGCTATCTGGTCACTTGTTTCCTAACTCGTCACCTAGGCCTTCCTGTCTCCCATTGGGCCTTTTAAAATATTGGGCTGAGACCTTTCTAGCTGTTTCCACCTCCCTTTGTTTAGGGGAATCTTCCTGGAAAGTGTGCTATCGGCCACGTGCCCAGCTCTCCCCCTCTCCCTACCCCCACATCCTGTTTGCTCCGGGAAATCAGTAGCGGCCTGGCCACATGCTGTTTCTTTTCTACGAAGATGAATCAGAGGCATGTTTCTTACAATGTGTTTGTTTAAAATATGAACTTGGCCATGAATAAAGCCTTAAATATTTCTGACCATATTCTTTGATTACAATCCAGTGAAATTGGAAGTAAATAATGAAAGGGTGATTTTAAAAATCTTAATTCCTTGGAAATTAAAAGGACACATTTTTAGAAAACCTGGAATTAGAGAAGGAATTTAAAAGAAACCACAGACAAAAATCAAAAGACCCAACACAGCTGAATTCTTCAAAAGCTAGAGCTTTAAATGTCTTAATTTTTAAAGAAAAAAGACAAAACTATTAAAGGAACAAAATGCTCATCATATAAAGTTAGGAAAAGTAACCAAGTAAGCTAAGAAGAGGGAATTAATAGAGATAAAGGTTGAAATAATGAAACAGAAAGAGAGGCAAGATAAACAAACCCTGAAATTGGTTCCTTTGAAAAAACCAATAAAGCAGAAACATTTGCAAGCCTAATTAAGATGAGACAGAGAACAAACATAGGCAAGATTTGAAATGAGCGAGGGGCTATAGCCATGTAGAAATTACAGAAGAATTCCACATGCAGCTCCAGGACACCCACATTTAAGACCTAAGGGACATAGATGGTCCCTAGCAAAATAGAAACCACTGAATTTTTACTCAGGAATTGGAAAACTTGAATAAACAAAATCACAGAAAACACTGGAAGTTTATTGCTTTTTAAGATCATAAAGTCACTGTGTTTAAGTTGATGTGATAGTTGTATGGGAATAGACAGAACAAGGAAATAGAGGAGGAACTTCAAAATACAGATGGCCCTGACTGAAATGGTTTGACTTGGAGTTTTTGACTATGATGGGAGGAAAGCGATACCACTCATGGCAAGTGACCTCAGCCCCCAGTCAGCCCTGGGATCATGAGGGTTGATCACGGAAACTCTGGGGTGCGCTGTGTCACCAGCGCTTTTTGGGGTATTGTGTTCTGTTTTCGCTCCCACCTCTACAAATCACCCATCTGTGTCTCCTTCTCCTGGTGATAAGAGGAATGACAGGTGCTTCTGGACTTACAAAGGTACCTAAGCAAATGTTTGCACCTCAACATACAAGGACAGCCCTGCCTGTGTGGCTCAGTGGTTGAGTCTCGACCTACAAACCAGAAGATCACAGTTCGACTCCCAGGGAGGGCACATGCCCGGGTTTCGGGCTCGATCCCCAGTGTGGGGCGTGCAGGAGGTGGCGGATCAATGATTTTCTGTCATCATTGATGTTTATCTCTCACTCCCTCTCCTTTCCTCTCTGACATCAATAAAAATGTATTAAAAATATATTTAAAAAACAAAACATGCAGGATGTTCTACAAGACAAAATCTGGTAAACGGGTGAAGAAGTGGTTTCTCTGTGCGGTGGAATTGTGCACTGCTGTAAGAGCGAACAAAGATTGGTGCACTCGGCGTCGGGGATAAACTCACAGCGTCACCGCCGAGTGGAAGCAGCCCAGCACAGAAGTATACACTGGATGCTTCGGTTTCCACAGATGCCAGGGAGACGGGTCACGGCCGCGTTCTTTATAATAAAAGGGAGGCAGTCTAAAGGCATCTTCCCGTCGGGGCCTCTTCGGAAAGTGCCGTCTGCCACGGCGTCACGTGATTCCATTTACATAAACCTCAGTGTTTCTTTATATTTAAAAATCTAGAGAAAAACATGGTGGTAAAACAGTGTTTCTGTGGAGCAAGGCAATTTTGAGTAGACACTGCTTTCTACTTCAGATTCTGCCGTGTTTGATTGTGTTTTTTACAGTAAACACAAATTACTTTTATAAACGGCAACATTGTTAAAGTCCCAATTTTGGTATTAAAAGATATAGGTTGTGTAAAGTTGTTTGCTCCAAGAATTTGCAGGGCTCGAGCATGCATTTAAATGGATGGCACTTTTCCCTGTGGAAAATTTCAGGAGGAAACTACAGTTAAGTTTCCATTTTTACAGATGGAGTAGGAGTGATAGCTTCGCAGTGGAATGGAATTCAAATAATAGAAGCCATTCTTCAGCATGAAAGATTCAGGCGATGAAACAGGGCGCCTAGGAGCCTTACAATGGCCTCGTGCAATTATGTCCTATTAACAACTTAAAAATGGAGCCGACCGAAGACTTCAGGAGGAAGGGCGGGGTGAGTGTCAGGGGTTAAGTATGCTCTTCAGCAGGCAGAGAGATGATCTGTCTTCAGGGGACATCGTCTGGCTTCCACTCTGCTCTCAGCGCCACCCTCCCGTCCTGTGAGTTACCCAAATAGCAACCAGTGTGCCCCTGCGAAGATGTCACACTGCCGTCACCCATCGGTCTGACCTGGCCCCACGTGTCACGATGCCGGAGTGACACCGACACAGGCATTCCCGCGGAGAGAGAGCCTGGTGGCATAAACATGGCACCAGGACTGTTCCTCGGAGGAGGCAGATGGAGTGTTGGCACCGGATCTGGGAGATTTATCCAGAAACCAATGTCTTCTTTTATGCCGAGCAGGGCAGGGCGGCACGGAGCTGCCCTGTAATGTACGCATGGCTTGTTTCCTGTTTCTTTGTTCGGTTTTCCAAGGTTTGCTCACCTCCGGCAAGATTGGATTGTTTTCTTTCTCATCTGAGTCCTGGCCGGCTGCGTTTCCGTGGGAAGCTGCGATGAGACCGATAAGGGAACTGACTTGTCAAGTTAGTGGCCCCCTGGAAGCCAGGCCTTCTCCTGACTTGGAGCCACACCAGGGCCGTGTTTCAGCCCCTCCCTGCCTCTAAACCCAGCAGCCACCGAGAGGGAAAGAAGTAATCACTGCAAATGGAAGTGAAAACAGAAGTGTAATGAGCTTTAAAAAAAACACACCACAAAACAAAAGCCCCAGCTGGGGCCAGAGGCTGCAAATGCAGGGAGTGGGCACGCTCTCCCAGGCGGGGGCGCGGCTCCAAGGTCTGGCTCCCCTGCTTCCTGTGTTTTTCACCCGCATGTCCCTGCAGCAGGGTTATTCCCTCCATCGTGGGGAGCCTTCTGTGGGTCCTTTGTGCCCTGCCTGCTGCCTCCTCCAGACTAGCCTCCCTGGCTCTCCCTCCTTCCTGCAGCCCTCTGTCTGCCACAGACAGCACTGCCCTGGTGGGGTTCCTGTGCCCGGGGCTCTGGCACCTGGAAGGGCAGCGCTGCCCTGGTGGGTGGCGGGGCGGACGGGGCACACTCCTGGTCCCAGGCTCACTTGTGTCCGCACGGAGGTTCCTCTCTCCCAGCACCGGCCACCTTAGGGGGCGGCCGGTTCCAGGTCCTGCTCCCACCCAGGAGGGGAGGACAGTCTTCCTCCCACCCTGTTCTGGCAGATGGGACTGGGCCCCTTGGGAGTTAGACCTGAGCAGAGGACACAGGAGCAGAGGAGAGACTGGTGTCCTGAGTCCATCTCCTGGCAGTGCCTGCGCCCCGTGTCCTGCCCTGAGTACCTCCAAGACCCCAGCTCCTGAGGCCTTCACTGTGGGGTAGGGCATCCACGTAGGATCTGGGAGGACACAGACTTTCAGCCCAGGACAGACCAGGACTGGCCAGGAGTTCCCCGTGTCCTGTCATGAGGCCCTGCGGAGGGAGGTGTGTGGGGCCCAGCTCCTAGGCAGTGCAGTCCTTCCTCCGTCTCCACGTCCCATCCTCTCCCTGCGCCTGCCTGAGGGCTGCCCGAAGGGAGCACCTCCCCAGCGCCCACTCCTGGTTTCTTAAGACAGATGACACACAGTTCTATTAGGAAAGGTGAAATGAACAATGGGCTTGAGAAATCTCTAAGAGGACTGAACCCCGTGTCCTAGCGGCGTCACCTTGGGCAGGTCCGTAAGTCCTCGGTGCCTCTGGGTTCCCACCCGAAATCCAGAGCGTTTTAGGGGTCAGCAAGGATCACGTGAGGAACAGATTACGGTGCTCAGCGTGTGGCTCCCCATGTGCGCACATAGAGATGGGAGGGATGGCCTGACTTCCCGTGAGGAGGCGTGTTTATAGTCACAGGGTCTTTCTGCTCCTCCTCCATGATCTTCGATGGTTCGGGAAGATCTCCTTCAGGGCCCCCTGCCCGCCCTTCCCCGTCCTGGGAGCGAGACTCCGAAGTCCCAGCTCCGCCTGCGGATAGTCTCCCACCTGTTGGCCCACAGGCCTCTGGGCGCCCTGCCTAGACCACCCGCAGGGGCCGCGCTCCGCACGGCTCTGTCTTCTTAACCTCCCTGCTGTCCGTGGACAGTCCCCTCGCGTTCGCCCCTGAGAGTTCAGGCTTCTCTCTGACTCTTTGGCCTTTTTCATTCACTCGTAACTGAGAGTTCTGCAGCTGCCTGTTCCTGCAACCCACGGCCCCCGGAAACGTTCTGAGGAGCTGACAGCACAGTGACGGCCTCCCGGCAGGCAGCCCACTCACAGCCCAGCTCCCTCTGTCTCCTGGCTGTGGAGGAGGCTGCCTCCCACACGGGGACCGCTGCGGCCGAGGGGACGTGCTGGCACGGGACCCGGGACAGGGAGGGGCGGCAGGGCGTTGTTCTGTGGCGTCCGTGGCCCTTGTGCAGATTCTGAGAGCCCTGAGCCCAGAATTCCCAGGAGCGGCAGGCACCACGCACTGAGGGCGGGCTCTCCTTGCTGCTGAGATGCCGGCACCCAGGCTCCCCGGGCTGGGCCAGCGAGGGGCTGCCGGGTCTTCCTCCTGGCGGGCGGGGCCCCGGAGCTGCTCTCCCTCTGAGCAAGCGCGTTCTCCAAAGCACTTGGTCCTCCCCCCACCCCCCCATGCACAGTGACAGCAAGGGTCAGGATGCCTCATGTTCAAGTGCATCATTAAGAGAGCCCTAGAGAAGGCGGGGCTGGGGGGATTTCCTGACTTCCCATCCCACCCCCAGCCGGGCTGGGAGGCCACTGGCACCTGGGCTTGCAGCCTGGTAGGCGTCCTGCCCTGCCTCCTGGAGCCCCTTCCTGACCCTTCCTGAGCAGCTCACCTCCCTGCCATCACTCACCTCCCCTGGCATCACTCACCTCCCCTGGCATCACTCATCTCCCTGGCATCACTCACTCACCTCCCCTGGCATCACTCACCTCCTCCCCTGCCATCACTCATCTCCCTGGCATCACTCGCCTCCTCCCCTGGCATCACTCACCTCCCCTGGCATCACTCACCTCCCTGGCATCACTGCGGCCATGGTTGAAATTGGCCTGAAGACTGAGGCTCAGAGCTACCTGTTCGGGTCTCTCTGATCTCACACACACTCGGTATTGAAATGATTGATTTTAAGGGAACAGGCCCACAGTGTGTAGGTGCCATGAGAGGAAGCGGCTCTTCTCCCCTGAACGCAAGGAGAGCATCTGTGTGGGACCCAGGGCAGTTCTTGTAGAATTTTCCCCATTAGAGTTTCCAGACGCGTCCAACAGTGTCCTGATGTGTTGCCTGTCCTTTAAGTGTGTGTGTTGGGGGGTGGAGGTTGGGGGGAGGGGTTAAAGAAGAGGCTCACGCGGTCTGGGGCCCGGCCGAGCGGAGGCCTCGGAGGCCTCATTGGCAGTGTTGACAGGCTCTGGTAAAGTGGGGGAAGGCGAGCTGCGGGGGGAGGTCTCCCTGTTGCTGCCTCTCCGGGAGGAACGTGGGGTCTGAGCATTGCCACGTGCACTTGCTGCGGCGTGCGGTGGAAATAATACACTTATTTCGCACCGTTGAGCACACGGGAGTCAGGCACGTGAGGCAGGATTTGCATTTAATTCTGGTTTTTGAAAAATGTGTTCCCTAAAAATAAGATAATTTCAGACTATAAAGTAGCTGAGGCAGTCGGGAGAATTTGTAGTAGGAAACGCTCCGATCCGTTTAGCGCCCGTATCTCGAACCATTCATGGGATTAATCGACAGGGAAAGGTCACCCTGGGGGCAGGGGCAGAAGCTGGGAGCTGCTCTGACTCACACTCAGAGCTCCCTCTCCCTCTCCCCGACTCTTCAGTGACAGTGACAGTGACTGAAACGTCCCTGCCCCCAAGAAGTCACAGATGTGGGCGGGAGGCGAGAGAGGAAGGGGGAGGGAGAGGCCCGGAGACCGAGCTTGCACCTTCACCTTGATCCATCATTCGGGGCTGCCTCCTCTTTTTTTTTTTTTTCAATATGTTTTTATTGATTTTAGAGAGAGAGAAAGGGAGAGGGAGAGAGCGAGAGAAGCATGCATGAGAGAGAAACATCGATCAGCTGCTTCCCGCAAGCCTCCTACTGGGCATCGAGCCCACAACCCGGGCATGCGGCCCACCGGGCCTTTCGGTTCACAGGTTGACACTCACCCACTGAGCCACACTGGCTGGTGTGGGGCTCTTCCTCTTTGTGGGTAGGCAGTTCTGAGCAGGCACCCGGCAACCACTTGGTGGCTGTATCAGTTGCTCAGGCTGCCATAACAGCCACCGACTGGCTGGCGGCGTAAACAGCAGAAACCTATTTCTCCCAGTCTGGAGGCTGGACGTCCACGTTCATGGTGTTGGCAAGTTGGTTTCCCCTGAGGCCTCTCCCTCGGCTTGGCAATGGCTGTCTTCTCCCTGTGTCCTCTCCTGGCCTCTCTTCTGTGTGTGCTTCCCTGGTCCTTGTTTTTGAAAGACAGCAGTCCTCTGGGACTAGGGACCCACCCTGATGACCTCACTTAACTTTACCCCGTTAAAGGCCGTAGCTCCAAACACAGTCACATTGAGTGCAGGGAGATTTTGAGCAAAAAAATAACTGTGAAAAACATCTGTATGTAAAACAAAAACAAAACAAACCCACAACTCAGATGAAAAGGCAAACACACGGAGAACAAATGTTTGCAGCCAGTTGACATAGGGCTGGTAGCTTTGTTATAGGAAGAACTCCTGACGCTGGTCATGAAGACATTTAAACGGAACTAGACAAATGGGCCAAGCTGTGAACAGATGATTCACAGAACGAGGAAAGCAGAGCAATAAACAAACACGGGAAATGTGCAGCTTGCAGCACAATCAAAGGCAGGCAGATTCAAGCCACAGCAAGGGAGCCATCCCGGCCGGTGAGATTAGCAAGTGCGTGTCAGAATGCTCATCGGCTGGCTGTTGTGGTGGGAGTGGGCGTGAGACGGATTCCCGCACACCTCGGACCCCCGCACACCCTCAAACTCCGCAGAGCCGTGCAGGTTCAGGCCCCATGCCGCACACTCCTCCCCCCACAACGCCGGATTCTGTCCTGGCCATCGACCCGCTCACGCGTTATATCCGTGCGTCGTAACAACAAAGAAAAACCTGGAAATGAGGCAGAGGCGCCGGCTTAGAGCATCTTCCGGAGGGCGCCCTGGCGAGGCTGCCCCAGCCCCGAGCTCTCTCTGGTTTCAGAACAACTGAGGCCAGTTCGGCTGTCGCCCAGCTCCACGCTTCCTGCATGGTGTCGCACACTAGTCCAGGCTGGCAGCCGGGTCCGGCCTCTCCTCCCGGCTGGGTCTGAATGTTTGTGTCCCCCCAGTGCATGTGCTGACGATGGTTAGAGGAGGTGGGGCCTTCAGGAGGTGTTTCAGTCGTGAGGGTGGAGCCCCCGTGCGTGGGATTAGTGCCCTTGGGAAAGAGACCTCTCGGGGATCCCTGCCCCCGCCCTCTGTGCGGACACAGGGAAAGGGCGCTGCTTAGGAACCAGAAAGCGAGCCCTCGTCCAACACAGGATCTGCCGGCGCCATGATCCTGGATGCCCGGCCGCTAGACTGTGAGGAATAAACTGTTCGGAAGCCGCCCAATCTGTGTGTTTCCTTCCAGCAGCCTGAAAGGAGCAGGCCGTCCTTACATGTTGTCAGTTACCTCTCAGAACATCTCTCCAGCCTATTCAACCACCCTCATGCTCACCCCTGGGTGGTTTCCGGTCTCCTGTCGGGATGAGGGGGGAGGACGCGTTGAGGGAGAGACACAGGAGCGCCTCCCACAGTGTCGGCCAGTCTTCATATGTTTTTAAGAAGATCTGGGGCAAGTAGCCCAAAAGCTTAAGGGTTACTGAGTCTGTGTGGTAGAGCCCGATGTTCATTATGTTCTGTTTTTCCCGTGTTTGGACTATTCAACAATAAGAAGGCTTCACGTTTCTTACCTGACTTTCCGGAGGCTTCTCTTCATTCCTGTCCTTCCTCTGGAATTCTGCTAAATACTTTAATCATAAATCTTATTCTGTCAGTTTTTTAGTTGAAAACCCAATTATACTACTTCTCCATTTTGTACAGAATAAAAATCCAAGTGAACTAGCTCAACACAACAGGCCATCGACACCTTAGAACCGAGCCATGCTAGACGCCATAGCTCCCCACACAAGCACCCGAACGGCTCCAGAGCCTGCAGCCGCTGCCCGTGCCCAACTCACGGCTGCCCTCCCCACCTGGGGCGGCACCCCTTCTCACAGCCAGCCAGGAAGAGGCAAGCTTTTGCCGTGTCCCCAGCAGCGGCTGAGCTCGGCTTCCTTCATGCAGGCTCTCAGGGACTTCTGTTCCTGATGTTGATTGCTCTCACCACCTGAATTCGTTTCTACGGATTCTTCTAGAAGACAGCTCCTCAGGGGCAGGGCCGGCCTCCCCTTCACTTCTGTGAGTCCCACGCGGAGTGCAGTGTCCACACGTCAGGAGCCCCGAGGGTGTTGTGCACGTGGATCTGGGGGCCCTTCCCTCCGCGCAGGAAGCGTGAGGAGCCAGGGCAGATGGAATGCTAGGCAGTTTGGGGAACACGCAGAGCCGGTCATCAGAGACCCACTGTCAGAAGAGAATCGAGTCCAGAGAAACGGCAGGGTGGAGGTTTCAAATGTCAGAAGGCAGACTGAGGAAGGCTCCCAACCTGGGCCAGCCAGGCATGCCGCTGGCTCCGGCGACACAGTGGACTTGGTGGCTCGCAGCCCAGACCCGCACCTGAAGGTTGAGTCTCCCGGGCCCCCAGCTGCTGGGTGAGTCGCTCTCTGGGAATTGCCCTCCGTCAAAGAAAGCCCTCCCACTCACGACCCTTCCGAGAAAAGGAGCAGAGGGTTATGGGGCGGGCATTTTACTGACTGAACGGATCAACTGTGCGCTCTGCAGCCGCTTTAAGGAAATGAGGGGTTTGCATTGACTGACACGCCTGCGGTGAAGGCTGGCTCAGGCTTCTTTCCTGGAGTTTGATGGACAGGACTGGGCAGCGCCGCTGTCCGCGGTGCTGAAACGCCTTTTCTCAGCGTAGCTGACAGCAGAATGAATGTTCCCACGGTCTTCATTGTGAGAGCTGTGTGAGTTTCAGAACTCCTTCCACACACACCTTATGTTATTCCTGAGCGGCTTGTAAACTTTGTAGGGAAGGCGGTTCCCTCGTCTACATTGTATTGACTGGACATTTTTGGCTTGAATAAAAAAAGCTCTACTTTTAGAATTCCTGTCATTCTGACAGATGTCTCTGAAACTGAATATTTTTATACATATAAAAAAGTCGATTGTAGGGAGTTTTGGAAATACAGACAAACAAAGAAGGTAAGAATGCTTTTATTTTTATTTAAAAAACCCACATCCAGACAGAACTACTATTAACCTTTTGATAACTATTCTTTGATGGAGATAGGTAAATGGATGGGGAGAACTCCATGATCAGATACTGTTCATAATGTTTTACAGCAATAATGTTTATTTAGAAAGTAAGTATCTTTTATGTTAGTAAATATACTTTACAACATTTCAAAATAGGGAAATAGTATATAATTGGGTTTGTACCATGATTTCTGACCTTTTTGTTGGGTATTTAGGTAATTCCTATTATCTCTGTGATTATAAATGATTCTATAATAAGAACTCGTGCAGCTAAATGTTTATGCATATTATTTATTTCTTCAAAAAAGTGCTGGAATTGGAACTGCTGGTCACATAATTTAAAGTCTTACGATCCGTGTTGCTAAGTAGTCCAATTTGAGCAACAATCAGCAGCTCATTTTCTCTGTAGTCATACACTCTGAGTGTCAGCTTTAAAAAATTTGTGGGTGAAAATGGCATTCTTCTGTTTTAATTTGCATTTCTTATATTACTAGCAAACGTTGGATATTTTTTCAAGACTTTTTGGCGATTGACTCTTTCTTTGCTTAGCTTCCATCTTGCAGCTTTGCCTCATTTCCCACTTGACAGGCCGGAGTCTAGGTCTTTTGACTCTAAACGCAGTGCTCATTCCCTGAGCCACAGGGCACAGCCAGCAGGCGTGTGCTCAGGGCCGGTCCTGGGTGGTAATGTGGTCTCGCCTTCTAGGCGCTTCCCCTCAGGCTCCCGGGCTATCCCAGTTCCAGCTGTGACGACCCCAAGTCTCTCTGTTGCTTCATTACTCGCAGGTGATCACTGAGTTCTTACCCGCGTCCTGAGAGGCAGACGGGCAAACCCTGGTGTCTGCACAGCAGGGATCGCAAACTGAGTGGAGGCAGGTCTCGAACCAGGACCTCCTAGGAGTCTAGTGGGACAGGGATCTGATGGGCTAATCACACCGATGCGTCATGACTCATAATGCGGTTTCTTTTCCAAGTTATTTGCATGTAACTAGAGAAACCTGAAGCAATCACTACTTAGTGTGCCCTCTCAGGCCACGGGAAGGGCAGTTGTCAGGTCTGGAGTCTGCCCACCCCTTAGATCACCCTGTGTGGACATCCACCTACTTCATCTATGCCTGGTCCCGGCACTTCTGTCTCCAGGCGGAATACCAACTCTGACAGTCTGACCACGCACGATATAATGCCCCAAACACAGAGAAAATAATCTCTCTCTCTCTCTCTCTCTCTCTCATTGTTTTTGTGAATCCAAAAATAAAAGGCCTTTCAGCATGAGCGGCAGCAAGCCTTTACATGGATTAAAAAACAACCATTTGGGAAGCTGTGATCCAGGCAGAAGCCCAGATCTTGTTGCGATGAGGAGACCAGGGCGGGGGCGTTTAGGGGCGGGAGGGGCACGCGTCCCGGGAAGGAAGGCTGTCTGCAGTGCGCCGACACCTGCACGTTAATACAGCCTCCGGGTCGCCATCTCCGTGATGGGCACGTGCACAGACACTGGGCCTCCTCGCTGCGCTTCTTCCCTCCCTCCCTCCCCTCCCCTGAGGTGTCTAATCCTCGGCTGTGGTCGGCTGCACAGACAGGGGCCTTGTAAGACCGCAGCTGGACCGCCCGACGAGCTCATGTAGGTGTGGACGTGGGGGCGCTGCAGAGGGAGGAAGTGGCGGGAGTGGACGCGCCTGCCCGCGGGGAGTCCTGACGTGCCTTTTGTGCTTTCAGGACCGGAGGAGCGGCTCTGGAGGAGCGGGAGGAGAGTCCTCCTCGGCCAGCACGAGACAGCGCGGAAGAGCTGGTCCCCTCAGGACCGAGCCTGCAGAGGCCTCTGCCGGGCTGACGGTGTCCATGGCAACGCTGCGGCCTGGTGAGTGAACAGCCCTGTGCCTCAGACGGGAGAGGACTGGGCTCGGCTCCCTGAAATGTTGATGGATCTCCCAGTTTGTGCCGGTGTCAGAGGCCCCAGCGCCGTCCAGTGACGGACTCGGCAGGCCCACTCCTGGGGCCGAGAGGCCGGGGTGAGACTGGGGTGGGTATGCGGCTCACTTCTGCAACGTCTGACAGAGTTGGAATGTGGCGTTGGATGTGAGTACCTGCCCTAATGTTGGCGACAAGTCAGTGCAGAAAAGGGGAAGGAGAAGCCCAATGTGGCCGCGGCCATAGAGTCTGTGTCCCGTGGTTAACGTCTGTCCTACCTGAGATGGCCAGCAGCTTGCGGTGCGTCTGTGGGTGGCAGACGCTGCAGGCTGTGGCTCAGTGCTCCTGGGGCAGGTGGCACTCCCCGGGGACCACGTCTCGTCTTGCAGCAGCAGCCCCTCCAGCAGGGCCCGTGTGGGGCTGGAGGGCGCCAGTGTCTGGAGGGCGGTGAGCGTGGGACCCGCACGGGGTGATCGAGCCCGGCACCCTTTGCGGGGATACTTGCTGGAAATATCGGCGGAGAAACCCTCTCTGCGGGGAGACGACCTGGCATGATGTGGTCTTGGAGCTGGAGGGCCCGGGACTGGTCCTTGTGTGGAAGACAGCCCACCGGGAGGACGTGGAGCCCTGCCCAGAGACAGGGCCTGGCAGTAAATGTCGGGCCTGCGATTTCAGGGATGAATTTCAGGGACGATCGCGAGCCTCCCAGTCCCGCTCCACTCCGCCGTGCCTTGTCACTGTGTTTGTGTCATCGGCCCCCAAGAGTCCTGACGGATAACCCCGTCCGAGTGAGAGAGGGCTCCTGCAGAAGACGTGGTCATTTCTAAGCGAACGTGCCTGGCGGGGACTGGACGGCTGGTTTCTGAGGCCGCCAGAGGGTCTGCATTTGTGCTGCTGGGAGTCTGTGCATGGAACACGTGGCTTCAAAGGCGTCGATGCGCTCGTGTGGAGGGCTGGCTGGCCGCCCTGTCAGCGCTGCGGCCAGTGGTGGTGGAAATGGCGTGTGAGCTTGAGGTGACATTGTTTCTATAGATTCCTGATTCCAAGACCCCAGGCAGCCACTGCCCTGGCATCCTGCCCCTCCCTGAGGACCTAACCAGGGCGACAGGGCCCCGGCACGTCCTTGGCCGCTCCGACTCCCAGGCAGCGTGCAGGGCGCCAAGGGCCCCAGCCTGTCCCCATGGCTCCAGCGCCTGGAGTTGCCGGGCTTCTCCCAGGCGTTTCTGGCTGTTCTCACGCCACTCCGCCCCGTGCTCCCCAGGGACCCACTCCGCCCTGTCTAGCCGCTGGCTCAGGCCTGGCACACAGGCTGCCTCAGCAGCAGAACGGGGTTGGGGGCTGAGGGGACCGAATGTGTAGAAAACAAGAATGGGCCCTGGCTCTTGCCCTCCCAGGAGGACTGGGCAGGACCGCTTGATAGGAGCCGTGGGGCTGTGGCTGAGGATCGTTCCTGTCCCATCGCTGTGCAGGGGGCCGGGCTGTTGGGAGGTTAGGGGTCATCAGTCGTGAAAGGAGAAGAAAGCCTGGTCTGGCGCTGGTGCTGGTAGAGTGGCCTTGCCGACATGCAGGTGCCGAAGGCTGGGGCTGTGCAGGGTTAGGGGAAGAGCAGGACACAGATGGAGCTTGGGGCAGGGGTGGGCAAACTTTTTGACTCGAGGGCCACAATGGGTTCTTAAACTGGACCGGAGGGTCGGAACAAAAGCATGGATGGAGTGTTTGTGTGAACTAACACATGTTAACACCGCTGCTGGGGAAGGAGCGGAGGGGAGAGCAAGAGAACCCTCCACTCTTTCGGCTCTGCGGGCCGGATAGAACAGCCGAACGGGCCGGATCTGGCCAGCGGGCCGTACTTTGTCCACGGCTGGCTTGGGGTCTGCTCCGCGTCTAAGTTGAGGTATCACATGGCTGTTGGGTGGACACGTGGGGTGTAAGAGAGAAGTCCGAGGGGAGGTACAAATAGTTCACGGAATTCTGCTGAAAAATGAGAAAAGACGGGAGCTCTGGCCCATTCTCAGCAGCAGGAACATCAGGGATTTCACCCCAAATGAGACCAGGGTGTCTGAACACGGAAGGGGCATACGAGACGGTCCACAAGGAATGGCCAGAGGTGCCCCCTTCCAGGCCACGTCGCTGCACCGGGCCTGTTTTTAAAGCCTTCCTGCCAGCGCCCAGTGAAGGCAAGTGATGTTCCCATCCGCCCAGGAGCATGTGCGCGCCTGGTGAGGAGGGTGGCGCGTTTAGGCCCTCACTAAACTCCGTGATTCTCCCCCAGGCTGTCAGCTGCCGCCTAATCAAACACAGGGAGGTCGCCCGGCAGCCCAGAGGCACTCCTCATGCTGCTCCTCGCCCCGAGGAACAGCCTCCTCCACCTGATTCCTGGGCGACAGCGGTTTTCCAATCGCAGGGTCTGTGCCACGGCCCACCCTCACCCGCTCCTCAGCTCCACCCTTTGTCCTCAGTCTCTGGATCTTCAGAAATGGAAAGAAGGGGGAACTGAGAATAGAAGTCCAAGGAAGTCTATAGTGACCTTGTGCCTGCTCTGACGGGGAGGGGGCATTTAAACCCAGAAAAATAAAATAAAAGGAACCCAATTGGAAAGAAAGAAGTAAAACTGTCACTGTTTGCAGATGATGTGATATAGTATATAGAGAACCATAAAGATCCCACCAAAAACACTATCAGAACTCATCAATGAATTCAGTAAAGTAGCAGGAGACAAAATAAATATCCAAACATCTATTGCATTTTTATACACCAACTAGAGGCCTGGCGCACGGATTCATGCACTGGTGGGGTCCCTTGGCCTGGCCTCTGCCCTCGTAATCCAGGACCCCTTGGGGGATGTTGGAGAGCCGGTTTTAGCCCGATCCCCGCAGGCCAGGCCAAGGGACCCCACCATAGCATGAATCCGTGCACAGGGCCTCTAGTATGCATATAAGATCTCCGGTTAATCTCATCCCCCCCTCCACCATTCTCCTTCCCTCTGAGACTCATCAGTCTGTTCCATGTTTCCATGCCTGTGGTTTCCGCTCCTGCGTTGAGCATCTGCTCCCTGGTGGTCAGTGAGCGTCATAGTTGCTGGTCGGCCGGTTGCTTAAGCTTACTGGTGGTTGAGCATTGACCTGTGAACCAGGAGGTCACGGTTCGCTTCCTGGTCTGGTCACATGCCAGGGTTGTGGGGTCGCTCCCCACTGGGGCGTGCG
>NW_006291504.1:2979926-2980996 GCF_000327345.1 Myotis davidii | reverse complement strand
AAAGAGTGTCGCCTCCAAGCCCAGGAGAGAGGCCTCTTGTGAAACCTGCTCTCTGACACCCTGATCCTAGACTCCAGCTGCAGAGCTGGGCGACTGCATTTCTGGTGTGTAAGCCCCCGCCTGCGGGCCTGTGTTCCGGCAGCCCTCGCACACTTACACGCCTGACTTAGGAGGTAACCTTGTGTCATTCGATGAAGAACTCCCTCGTGTCCAGTTGGCTTGGGAAGGAGACTAGGAGAGGCAACACATTAGGAAAGGTGTGTGACTGCATGTTTAGAAGATGTTTTCAAGATCATTTGTCCTAATAGCTGAGCGGAGGGGAATAGTTAAAGCTGTTTCCTGGAGGGCGCACTCTGGGACACACTTGGCAGATCTGGGCATCCCGTGGCTCTGTGGTGATGTCTGTTTCCTTCCAACGGTCGCTTCATCCCCTTTTCTCTGGGAAATGTTTGCTGAGAAAGAAAAAAATTATCTTCCTTCTTGAATGAATTGGCCTTGGGATACTGGCCAGTTCAGTGTAACACCAAGAATATCTTTACCCTGGACAAGGCTTTCACTTCAGACATAAACGCAGCCCTAGGCCGGAGGGCGACGGACTGCCCCGAGGTGCCGGGCTGGCCTCCACCTGGTGCACCTGTTGAAGGAGTAGGTCCCGAGTTCCCGTGAACCAGGCGCGTGTCAGGGGAGTGGCATCCGCACCAGCTGACGGGTGTCCGTGGGAAACGACAGGCGGCTGCAGGGACAGTCAGAACCCTGCGTGACCGGCGCTACGGGAGAGGTGGTCACGGGGCCTGCCAGGCTCGGGGAGCGTTCTCGGAGGAAGTGACATCTCGGGGACCTCCGTGGCTGGTGGGAGGGGTGGTGAGGGAGCGAGCCAACACGCAGGCCTGTTCCGAGGGCTCGGGGAGCAGCAGGGCTGAGCTCAGCATGTCCCACCCCATCCCGGCGCTAGGGTGAGATGTCCAAGGTCAAGTCTGCATTCCTATGAGAACCTGTGCATCTGAGGGGCTCACTGTCCTTCTGCTCTGAGTGTCCTCCCCCCGGCCCCTCCTGCCTGGAGCCCGGGGCCC
>NW_006291504.1:2974460-2979890 GCF_000327345.1 Myotis davidii | reverse complement strand
CGGAGAGCACCAGGCAGCAGCAGCAGGGTCTGCCCCAGAGGAACAGCCTTCCCGTGGCTCTGAGAGCCTCCCCCTGTCTCCTGCTCAGCAAGGGGCTCCTTGCCAGGGAGCGGCCCTGTTAAGTCTCAGCTGCCCTTCCTTCCTGCGCCGTGGCCACTGCCTGTGAACGTGCGCACAAAGGGGAGCGGAGGCTTTCCTGCCTAACGCAGAGCCAGAGCCGTGGGTTTATTCCTAACGTTCAAAAGGACCCGCGCAGCAGGGCTCCCTCCGGAGCCAGCGGGGGCCTCAGACGCAGCGGTAGAGGGGGAGCTAATATTAACAGGCTGCAGTGGGCTGCGGGGAACTTTCAAAGGGCTCGCCGTCCTGCCTCCTGCCACCTCCCTCACCCGTGTTGATTTTTTTCAGTTTGGAGGGCTTAAATCAAACATAGGAAAAGCAAGTTGTGTCTCGGAGGACAGTTTACATTTCTTCAATCTTTCAGGTCCTCCAGGCAACTTCCAGCACTGCTTCTCCCTGCTCCTCCTCCGGTTTTCCTTCGGCTGCTCTCCCCGAGGCAGGGTGGGTTCCCCAGGGCCTCTCAGTCTGGGCGGGCAGGGCTGCTCACGACTGAGGAGCTTAGACTTGGCGGGGAACGGCTTCCCGAATACGAGAGCATCCACCGTGGACGCCCTAATATTTGTGAGGACGCCGTTTGAATTCTCTCCATCCTGATTCTTCTGAATTATTTAAGACCAGAGCATCGCTTATGGAGTACGGTGAAGCACATGAAGGGGGTGCGAAGAATTTGGAGAGAAAGAGCAGAGTGCGTTCAGCGAGGCTGAGAGCTGCCTCCAGGGCGGGATGCTCGAGGGGCGCCCACACGCCCGATGCTGCTGTACTTCCTGGAAGATCCGCTCGGAAATTCAACAAACATCCATCCAACCCGTGTGTACTGAGCCCTGATTTTGTGCAGTAGTTTGCAGATAACTTGATTGCCTCCCTAGAAAATTCAAGAGAATAAGCCAAATTTCTACTCATTTCCATGAGTGTTTAGTGACACGGTCAAAGAAGATAACACAAAAATGGTGAGTTATCCTGTATATCGTTAATAACCGATGGGAACATAGAGGGAAGGTCCCATCCACAGGAGCTCACCCAGGCCTGACCGGATGCATGGGACTGCAGTCAGCACCTCCCTGGCGGACTAGGGGGGGTTTCAGCGGATGGAGACACGTCACGTGTCCGTAGGAAATCAATATTAATTCTTCCCAACTCACCCGAAAACTCTTCATTATGAAATCGCAATTAAAATCACAATAGGAAACGTAAAATGTGTGTCTGTTGCATACGTGGAAGAGAGAAATGTCCAAAGCTAACGGGAAGGCAGGGAGAGCTGCGCATATGAAGTAGCCAGATCGATGCTACAGGCCACGTCTGATGGTTTAATGAGCGACAGCGCCAGCACTGCCATCGGGCCGCTGGGAGGGGCCGATGTCCCGGGAATGCACAGCTGTCGTGCGGATCCCGGAAGCCGGCAATGGTGAAATGACCGAACACTCAGCGCAGGAAGCCAGGAAAATAACACGCACCCAGGAAGTAAAGAGCTAAATAAAATTAATGGAACAGAAAATACTGTTCACCAGGCAGAGGGCCTGGCCGCACAGCCCCATCCAGAGCGAGTGAGGGGCTGGGAATCACCACCCCACCTGCCACAGCAGCACCACACCCGGCCTCCCCAGAACCCAGACTGGAGTGGGGTGCTCTGCTTTGTGATTCCTGTGCACCCCAACATAGGATGGCGCCCAGGCCTCCTCAGACATCCTGCCCTGGGCGAGAAGCCTGCGGGGGAGCCCCATGAGCCGCCAGCTTCTTTCCCAAGGCTCCTCCGCCTGGGCTGTTCTCTCTGATGCCCGCCCAGGGGGGTGGAGGGGGGCTGCTCCTTTCGCTGCAGGTGCATCCTGCCCCGGGCCTCCGCCCTCCGTGTCCCGGCACTCTTCCCAAACCCCCTTTCTGTCCCTTTCTCCTGCGCCCCAAGGCTCCACCCAGAGCTCCGTCCGTGGGCCTGACCTTCGCTTCCCCCGCTTGGCTGGCTCAGAGGCCACTTGCAGAATTGTGACCCTCAGGGGGCTGAGTCCGCATCTGTCTGCTCCCTTCCCAGCTCCCTGCTTCATCCTGGCCATCGTCCTGCCCGGTGCCCAGGGCAGAGGGCCCGAGGCCTGGAGACGGTGCTGGGTGGGCTCAGGCTCTCCTGAACAACCCTGAGAGGCAAGCCGGGCTCGTGGGACACGAGTCTCCAGTCCCAGGTCGGCCGTCTGTGGACGGGGTCGGGCAGCGGGAGATGTGCATGCAGAAGTGATGGGCGGTGGCTTCTCGAGGGCTTGTTCCCCCCGAGGGTTTGTTTGCACATTAGCTGCACCGGCCCCACTTCCACACTGGGCCCGCCCTGTCTCATTTGCCGTAATGCGACGGTCTGTTCGGTTCAGTGGTGGTGAAAATTGCATTGTCCTCATCAGCAGGGAGGCCGAGAACAAGGAGCTGAGAGGAGGCCGAGGCTGTGAGGCAGGAGGTGCATTAACTTTCTTAGCTCCTTGGAGATCATCTCTGGGCAGGACACCAAAGTGGACGCCCCACGTGACCCCTGACCCGGAAGATGCCAAAACATGGCCTGATTCAGAGCATCTGTCAGCTCGGCAGTGTTCTGGGGTCACCCGGGAAGAGCTGGGGTTCCTGAGGAGCCCGTAGTGGGGGCCTGGCCTGGGCAGCAAAGCTGGGCTTCCTTCACCAGAGGGCGGGCGCCTTCCCAGCAGCACCCGGGGGAGGTTACTACAGGAGCCTGCCTTACAGCCCCAGGCCCCACTTCTGCCCAGGGCATCTGTTATAAGGTTCAGGGGTGGGGTGTGAACCCAGCTAAAGCTGCCCCTGAAGGGCTTTTAACACGGCCGTGGGCGGCTGGCACCACAGGCTACAGTGCGTCTCCCCAGCCTGTCTCAGCCGCGCCTCTCCCTGGCTGCGGGCCCGTCAGTCCTGGCCGCCTTCCCGAGACCCGTCTCCATCTCTCCCACGGCTGCTGTGAGCGTGTAGTGCCTGTGAGGTCCAGAAAGCACGAGGCAGAGTCCTGGGCTCGGAGGAAATGCTCAACAAATCATGAATATTCGTATTTAACGTATTGGGAGTCTGTTATCTGAACACAAGTAACATGAGCAGGGACGGAATCTGAGCGCGGCCGCTAACCTGCGTGCAGGTGCTCCTACAGACTCAGACTATCCCGCTGCGTGTGTGTGTGTGCGTGTGTGTGTGCATGCACGTGTGTGTGCACGTGGAACCACAGACCATTGACCATGCTTCCTGAAACTTAGCTCAGTGAGCTCCCTGCCGGGAACACACGTGTGACCAACCAGGAATTTCATTTCCCTTCCTCTTAAATATTATGAAATTCCATTCCCTGTAACATTTCTTTTTGGGACAGTTTGAATGGAAGAAAGTCACTTAGATCCAAGTAAAAGAACCTCTTTTAACTACAAACGAAGATCTTTGGGGAAATGGGAGTCACTGGGCAAGTGCGTGCGTGTGCATGTATGTACCTAATTTAGCATAATGGTTATCCTGTGTGCTCTGTTTTGTTTTAGGATCAGCTCTTTCTCTCCCCCTGGGAGAGTGTTTAGCTCCACAGAGCGTGGACTTTTCATTTATCTAGTGATTATTTGGAATAAAATCCCCCGTGGCAAGAGATCCACCTTGAAGGGTCTCCTCAGGGAGCAGCTTTCTGTACACAGTGCACACGCTGCTCCAGGGAGGGGGGCCTCTGCGGTGGCAGCCCCTGCGGAGAGGCAGCGGGCAGCGGACGGGCCCAGCCCCGAGCCCTGTTCTCTGGGCTCAGATTTCCTCCTTCTAATGGCGTTTCTGAGACCCTGACGTTCAGCCTGAATGCGGGGCCTTGAGCGGGTTCTCTCTCGGCTGTGCCCTCGGCTGTGAAGGGAAGGTTCCCGGAGAATCGGCCCGGGCGGTGGTGGGGTCAGGGAAGGCAGCGTCAGGAAGTGCTTCCTAGAGCAGCTTATCATCACCATCACCATCATCATCATCATCACCATCGCTCGGCCCACGTGGTTCCTGACCTTCAACACACAGGAGGCGTGACCCCAAATAGAGCTCCACCCTCCACGGCGCCCGAGTGCGGCAGGGAGAGGCTGCCTGGTCCGCTCACTGCGTGGCCTTGTCGTGCGGGTTGGGTGAGGTAGTGATGGTGAGGACAGACACAGTGCCTCACACAGTAGGTGTTCAAGAAGAGCCCACTGTAGGTCTCACTAGGGCGCTGGCTTTCAGCTTAGCTCCTCAGAGTTTCGATAAGCACAGCAAAACCCCGCTGACTGCGTCCTTCTTCCCTGGGCAGGGGCGCCTTCGCTGAGCCAGGCACTGCTCCAGCCTCCGGCAGGGGTCAGGGGTCAGTTACCAGGGACCAGTGGGAGGGCTCCCCTCTGCTCTCATGGGAGTGACTGGCAGGGAGCAGATATGACAGGGAGTGTCTGTGTCGTGTGGTGATGAGTGTGTGGAAAGTAAAGATGGATGAGGCGTTGGAGAGCAGGGGCGGTCAGGATAAGAGAGGGGATGTTCCAGTAGATGCGACCTGAGAGAGGGAGGGAGAGCTTCCTTTTTCTCCAGTTTTCTCACCAGCCTTGGAGCTGGAAGTGCCCACGGCATCGCACTTCAAGAACAGATGGATTTGAGGGAATCAGGGGTCACTGCTGAAGAAGACTTGAAGGCGGTAGCCAGCTCCCCAGGTCACCTACAGCCTTAGAGGCGGCCCTTCCCAGTGCAGCTCCCTGATTGGTTCAGAGAGCTGTCAATCGCAGACTCCAACCTGCTGGCACAGCACATGCGCTGATTAGTGCTCTGCATTGCCGGTTGCAGGCCGAGCAGTGGAGTGATTTGCTATTGTCTTCTGGAAGAGCAGTCCCTGGGCAAAATAGTGTTAGATTGGATTTTCCCCTAAAAAGCTGGGAGTGAAGTTACTTAATTAAGATTGTGTCAAAGCATAACTCTGTTTTTCCCTTTGGCCCTTTTCATTTCAAATATGAAAGGTCCCTCTGGGAAGAATGTACAGAAACTGGTTTGTCTCCATTGTTGTCAAACTACAGGTTTTATTTAATCAGCCTGTTGGCCGTTCATCCTGTAAACGTGCCACCAGGGCTCTTTATGCTGGAAGTGCCTCATGAACCCTCACGCGTACGGTGTAGCTGAGCTTCGTCTAGGCCAGGATCGCAAGGCAAGACCGTGGTCTGGGTGGGGACTTCGCGTTCTTCTCTTCACGTACTTGTTCATCTCCTTCGTTCACTCCTAGTAACTGAGATCCGACTCTGCGCCAGACCAGGCGCTGGGGCCCGAGTGCACAGGCACAGGAAAGGCAGCATCACAGTCCTCTTGCTGATGGCCTTTAGCAGCAGAAACCACCAGGGA
>NW_006291504.1:2962800-2974439 GCF_000327345.1 Myotis davidii | reverse complement strand
AGGGGGCGGGGCCCCGCATCTCATTTGTTACCGCCTAGACGGGCCTCCTCCCCACCTGCCCAGGCCGGTCTGTGCCGTCGGCTCCTGCTCAGAGCAGGCCTCTCCACCCAGCGCTCCCTGCATGGCCGTCCTTACGTGGAGGTGGCTGCTTTTTCCAAACGAGTTTCCTCTGAGCGATCTGTCACGTGACTTTGTGCTTTATTGTCTATTGTCCTATTTCGGAGTTAAACTGAAGCTTTTTTTAGGGCTTGGCCATATCCTCTACTTCTTTGTCTCCAAACATCTGCCACCTGTATGTCTGGCGTAGAGCAGGCACTCATTTAATTGGAGAGAAGCAAACCTAATGTCTCTCAGATGATCCATTTTGACTATTAGAGTCTGTCTACACCCACCATCATCCATCTATCCATCGTCCACCTTCCCACCTCTCTATCCATCCATCTATCCACCACCCGTCCATCTATCCATCATCCACTCTCAGTCCATCTATCCATCATCCACCCTTCCACCCCTCCATCCATCGATCCACCACCCGTCCATCTATCCATCATCCACCCTCCCACCCCTCCATCCATCTATCCACCACCCATCCATCTATCCATCATCCACCCTCCCACCCCTCCGTCCATCTATCCACCACCCGTCCATCTATCTACCGTCCACCCTCCCACCCCTCTATCCATCCATCTATCCACCACCCGTCCATCTATCCATTCTCCACCCTTCCACCCCTCCATCCATCGATCCACCACCCGTCCATCTATCCATCATCTACTCATCTTTCAATCCACCATCCATCCACCTATCCATTATCCATTCATCTTTCAATCCACCATCCATCCATCATCCACCCCCCCATTCATCCCTCTATCTGTGCACCATCCATCCATTCACCACCTATCTTCCCATTCATTCATTCCCCAAGAAAAGTTTGTTAAAATTGGCTCATTATGGCAAGATCTATAGTTTTGAAGCCCCTTTGCCTTATGACTAGTATTTATTGCTGTATCAAAAACATTAAGAGAGGGAATCCGCACAGAACGTGGTGTCCTGACAGGGGAGCAGCACAGACTTGGCCCGATGACCTCTCTTCTTTCCCCGGACACAGATACTCTCTTGTTCTGAGAAGGCCTCAGACGGCATCTAGTAAGCATCCAGGCCACAGGAATAGTGCAGCGCCCTGGACTGGAACCCCCCTCTCCCCGTCTCTGCTTTCTCGGGTTTTTGCAGTCAGTGGGCACCATAAGTAAAGCCGTCGGACTTGCTTTCACACATTTTGTTTGAGCAGCAAACAGTGGGTGTCGATATGATTGTTCCATTAGAAATGGTGCTCATTCCCGCTTTCCGAGCTGCAGACGCACAGCGTTACTGCCCCGGGATCCTCACTCACACGCCGGAGAACATGGCACGACGCTTTGTCTCTCGGAAACAGACGACTGGAAAGAACAGAAGCGTACCCGCTGGTTCCCTAGGAGCAGCTGCAGCCCAATGAGTGACAGCGGAAGATGGAGGGGAGGGACAGAGGCGAGGAGTGGGGGAGGGGGAGTGAGGAAAGGTTCCCGATGGCTAAGGAAACAGCGAAAGGCTGGGAGGAGGGGTGCAGCTGACTTCACGGGACACCCGCCCCCGAGCTGCCGCTGGGAAGGAGCATCCCCCGAGCCCAGTCTGCTCACCTTGGCAGGCCGGCCTTTCAGTGTGGCCGTTCGGTTCTCACCTGGGCCACTCGGGCCACACCTTCGCCATAGAGCCTCTCCTCACAGCCGCGTGCAGCCCCTCTGCCGGCTCACGGGGCCCAAGCCCAGCAGCATCTGACACAAGTACCGGCCTGAAGGCCCTCGCCCGCGGCCCGGCAGGCGTGGAGGACAGAGAGCCATCAGAGAAGCAGTGGGGCTGCAAGTGCGCCGGTGACAGGGCGGCGGCCACTCCCGGAGGAAGCCCTTGGCGTGAACTATCAACAGCCAGTCCCCACCTTCCTGCTAGAATAAGGGAGACAGCAGTTCCTTTGTCGTTTGAGATGAGAGGTTTATTGGCATCTTTTTTGGAAGAGAAGAGGTACTGGTGGAATAGGCCGCCAGCTAGAGAGACGAAACTTCCCGTTTTATTCTGACCCCCAGCCTCTGACCCCCAGCCTCTGCAGAGCTGGGGGAGCTAGTTCAGGAGGCGCTGGTGGTCGGGGGCGCTGGCGATGTGCCCAGAGAGGGTGGTGCGCTGTCCAAGTGGCAGCCGAGCGGCCGGGGCCAGGCTGCCTGGAGAGGAAGTGGCTGCCGCGGCCGGCGTCTTGGCGGGGCTGGGGTGGCTGCTGTTAACCATCCTACAGTATTACTGTGCTGGACCCTTCCTGAGGGAGCTTGAGGACACATGTGAAAGCGCACTTCTCCCTCTCACTCCGGTTTCATTTATCAGCTGATATAACCACGGTTAGAGGCCGCCCAGGGCTCCCCGAAGTCCTGGCCAGACCCAAAGCAAGGTCTGTCCTTTCTTCTATTGGCGTTTCATTCTCTTCCCAGGAAAGGAAGCTTCTCCAGTAAAGCTGTGCTCTTTCTTCCTTGTTCTTGTGGGAACATCAGCCAGTTCCTCAAATTCTTTCTCTGCAGCCAAGTGGGCAGCACATTATGAAAAGGAGAGGCAAGTAGCAGCAGCTCTGGGGCTGGGACTGGCCTCTTGGCTCTGCTCTGCTGTGTGGCCTCGGATGAGCGTGAACCTCACCCGGCCCGCGTGGCTCCGGGACTGAGCGTCACCCCAGGCACTGAGAGGTCAGAGGTCGCCGTTCCATTCCCAGTCAGGGCACACGCCTGGGCTTCGGGCTCGGTCCCCAGTAGGGCGTGTGCGGGAGGCAGCCAATCGATGTTTCTCTCTCCTCCCTTCCTTTCTCTTTTAAATCAGTAAAAAGATATTTTTTAAAAAGAGAGTTAACCTCTGTATGCTATAGTGTCCTCATCTATGAAATGGGGAAAATAAGCTTCATATTTCACAGGGCTCATTGAATGTTCACAAAGAAGCACTCGTACACACACACACACGCACACACACACACACACACACACACACACATACACACACCGGTACCCGGTACGTAGCCAACACCTGATAACTCCAGGTGGACTGGGTGAAGGCCGCCTCCCTGGGGGCAGTGTGGGGCTGTGAGCAGACCTCCCTAGCACTGACCACGGACTCCAGGTGGACTGGGTGAAGGCCGCCTCCCTGGGGGCAGTGTGGGGCTGTGAGCAGACCTCCCTAGCACTGACCACGGACTCCAGGTGGACTGGGTGAAGGCCGCCTCCCTGGGGGCAGTGTGGGGCTGTGAGCAGACCTCCCTAGCACTGACCACGGACTCCAGGTGGACGGGGTGAAGGTCACCTCGCTGGGGGCAGTGTGGGGCTGTGAGCAGACCTCCCTAGCGCTGACCAGGGACTCCAGGTGGACGGGGTGAAGGTCACCTCCCTGGGGGCAGTGTGGGCTGTGAGCAGACCTCCCTAGCGCTGACCAGGGACTCCAGGTGGATGGGGTGAAGGTCACCTCCCTGGGGGCAGTGTGGGCTGTGAGCAGACCTCCCTAGCACTGACCATGGACTCCAGGTGGACTGGGTGAAGGCCGCCTCCCTGGGGGCAGTGTGGGCTGTGAGCAGACCTCCCTAGCACTGACCACGGACTCCAGGTGGACTGGGTGAAGGCCGCCTCCTGGCAGAGCTGGAGCTGCAGTCAGGTGAGGACATCAAGTCAGGGTCTGCTGAGCTGGGCTTCGGGGCCGTGTCTCGTTACCTCTTGAACACGCTGAGCTCTGTTCCCAGTGCTGCTCCTCTGTTTCTTCACACGACAGATGTGTCCTGTGTAATTCACCTCACAGTGTGTGTGCAGCCGCTGCTTAAGCGTGAGTCAATTTATAATCTTTTTTAAAAATAAATATTTTTATTGATTTCAGAGAGGAAGGGAGAGGAAGAGAGAGATAGAAACACCAATGATGAGAGAGAATCATTGGTTGGCTGCCTCCTGCATGCCCCCTACTGGGGATTGAGCATGCAACCTGGGCATGTGCCCTTGACTGGAATCGAACCAGGGACCTTTCAGTCTGCGGGCGGGTGTTCTATCCACTGAGCCAAACCAGCCAGGGCTAGATAATCTTCTTGATGTCATTCTCATCCGTATCCCCTGACAAAAGCAAATAAAAAAAGCTTCAGCACAGACAGCCGCCTTATGTGGGATAGTCTTGCGTTAGTCATTTAGATCATGCTCTCTGTCTGGCATTGGGTACCTTCTGCTTAACTGCTTTCACCTGGGAGACTGACATCTTTGCCTCCGTCTATCGGTGCTTCCAATCTTGTTTTTCACATGAGTGCCCACCCGAGCCAGCGGTGAGGTATTGATTCTTTCTCTTGTCATTTTGTCCACGGCAAAAGGCTCCAGATGACGGACCTCGCTCCCTGAGTTTGGCTAAGAAAAGAATTCAGAGCCACGGAACCCAAATACAAGCAAAAGTTTATTGAGAAAGTCACAGGGGCGGAAGGAGGGAGCCAGCCAGGCTGGATGGGCTCAGGAAACAGGTGACAGCGGCACAAGAAAGGCCCTTGAGCTTCGGAGAAAGAAAGCCAAGGTGCACGCCTCGGGAAGGGGCGGGGCCAGGCACAGGTGTGCTCTCGAGGGCGCCCCGCTGGGGAAAGATGGGGTTGGGGGGAGGCGTGAGGTGCTCGAGAGGGAGAGAACCACGCTGGGTCCTTCCTCTTCAGGGCTTTTATCTGAGGTCTCAGGGAAGGTCTCAATAGAACAGTGGTTCTCAACCTTGGCTGCACATGAGAATCACCTGGGGATCTTTTTAAAATCCTGATTTCTGGGCCTTATCCTCCAGGAATTCTGTTTCTTTGTGATGGGTGGGGCCACAACATTAGTAACAAAGAAACAGAATTTCTGGAGGATGAGGCCCCGAAATCGGGATTTTAAAAAGATTCCTAGGTGATTCTAATGTGCAGCCAAGGTTGAGAACCACTGCCATAGAACATTCATCAGCTTCCAGGTGTGTCTCCTCAGGGTCGTGGTCTCCCCTGATTGGCCGGTGCTCAGACCGGCACTGATGCCCATCAGTCAGTGCAGCTGGGCCTGATGCCGGCCACGGCCTTGCCTTGTCTGGTTCCACTGCTCTTCTGGGCCTGGAGCTGAGACCCACTGAGGCCTAGATGTTACCTCTCGTTGGACCAAAACTCCATCTCTGTGGTCAGCAGACCCGCAGCTCTGTTCCTCCGATGATGTGATGTGGGTCAGAACCTCTGTCCCGAGGGCGCAATGCTCAGGGGAGGGTCCTGCAGGGGCTTGTGTGAGGCTGTTCCCCGGCCCCCTTGTCCTCCTCGAAGGGGTCTGCCACATGGCCAGCGACATGCCAGGGGAGGGGAGGCCACCTGGGGTAAGGTCCTAGCCTGTGATTCATGTTTTCCCAGTTTTGCCCGTTGCTAGGCACCCAGGACTTCCTGCCTTTCGGACACTCTCCCCTGGCCCATTGTCCCTGCTGTGCGCATGCCTGTCCAACTGCCCCCTCTGCCCACTAACACTCCCATGGAGACCCTGGCAGACCAGTTTACAAATGATTGCAGGCGTGCTTTACAATCGAGGGCGCTTTTGAGTGAGGAAAACCGTATGAAAATGTCACACTTTTCACTTGGGTTTTCTTAGCTCCACACAGGCCTCCTAATGAGCGTGTTCAGTCGCCACTAAGCGTCCTGTTCGCCGGCTTTGACCCTGCGGTTCAGGCGCTCCCCGGGCAGGGTGTCTGTCTGCACTGGGCTCGCTGGGTTCTTCCTGCCCAGGTCCCGCCGCCGGCCTGCTGCCGTCTTAGCGCCCCGGCTGGAGTCTTCAGTCTTCATAGGTGGCTGTGGGAAAGCGCCACCCGGGGTTGATTCTCAGGTCCTTAACCCGGGGGCAGCCACTGCTCCGGACCCATCTGTCCGCCCTGAGACTCACGGTCCTCCGCGGGCAGAAGCCAGGAGGGCCGAGCAGAGCCCGGCCAGACCGCACGGTGCAGGTCACCTATGAGTCCTCCTCGGAAGTCTCCCCGGGGTTTGCTCGGGCCTGTGTGCCACGCACAGCCTGCTCCAGTGTCATTCGGAGGCAGATGCCAGGGTAATGGTCCTCCCCCGGGGACAGTGCTCTTACAGAGGGAGGATGCGGGCCGCGTGCTGTGCTAATGGCTGCTTCTCCTGCTCCCGGAGCCAGGATGTGCATGGCTGTCCACGGTCCCCACTGCCACCGGCCTCACCTGGAGTCCCGCTCCCCGGGGAGGCAATGCTAATGGCGACTCTGCAAATCCTCCCCTCCCCACCCCCCCACAGCCAGTGCCCTGAGCTGTGTGTATTCTGTTGTCTCGTCCGGCAGCTGCTGCCAGCCCTCCTGTGCTGAGGGTCGGGGACAGCGGAGAGCAGGTCACCCACCCCTCTCCACCCCCTCCCACACCCAGGCGCTCAGTCAGGCCTCCAGCGGCCCTTGGCTTTGCCCTTCGGGAGCCTGAGAGCGCCTCGCCTGACCGCCTCGCCTGACCGCCCCTCCTGTGGCCTCTCCAGGCTGCAGGTGGAAAACAGGCTCCCGGAGGACACGCCGCCACGCCACCCGGTGGTGGAGCCAGGCTGGGCTCTGGTAGCCCGATCCCCAGAGTTCACGCACCCCTCCCCACGCTGTGCTGCGTGCTGACCCCGTGACCCCCCTCAGTGCAGGCTTCTCTGGGCCTCAGTTTCCCTAGCTCCATGGTCAGCAAACTGCGGCTCTTTGGCCCCTTGAGTGTGGCTCTTCCTAAGCCTTAGGAGTACCCTAATTAAGTTAATAACAATGTACCTACCTGTATAGTTTAAGTTTTAAAAATTTGGCTCTCAAAAGAAATTTCAATCGTTGTACTGTTGACATTTGGCTCCGTTGACTAATGAGTTTGCCGACCACTGCCCCAGCTGATCTCCAGAGTCCTCACCTGTCAGCTTTCAGGTTTGGGGGCAAGCCCCTGGCCTTCCCGTGTCTGGAGTCCCCATGAGACCAAGGGGAGCACAGTGGCTGTGTGTGCTCTGGGGGGGCTCTGCACGGTCCAGTGGCCGGAACTGTGCTGCCCTCAGGGGCAGAGGGAGGGCGGGTGCACTGGGGGACCAGGATGTGAGAGGAGGGAGGGAGTGGAGAGCCTGGGATGGTCCCTGGACCCAGGGAGAGCGGGGAGCGGAGTTGGCGGCGGAGCGAGCCTCCTGCACCATCTGGGCCACGCTGGTGCCCAGGGAGTGGTGCTGGCAGGGGAGAGGCTCGGTTGCTGAGTGTTAAACAAAAATTACTAGCAATCTGGCTCACTCTTCCTGGCTGTCTCGGGGGCGCAACAATGCCTCATTCACCGCCCCCCCCATTCTCTCTTGGTCACACGGAGGGGTGGCTCCAGGAGGAGGTGTCCTGTAACGGGTGCTGAGCCAAGAGTCGGCTCCTGAGGACGCCCCTTCTGTCCTCACCGTGACCCCTCAGAGGCGAGGCGCAGGGTGTGTGTGTGTGTGTGTGTGTGTGTATGTCTGTGCCATTCTGTCCTGGCTGGGAGGGGGGGCACGGCTCGCGCCCTCCCTGGCGGTGAAGTCCCTGCAGGCAGGTGCACAGTTTTCTGGAAGATTTAAGTCAGGAAGAATGCACTCTGAGAGCACTGGGGCTGGGGCTGGGGCGGGGACAAGAGACCCTTAACTGTGAGTTGCTTCTGGGCCCTGAGAGCAGAGCAGCTCCTCTGCCCCTGCCCTGGCCTCCCCGCAGGGCAGGAGGGCACGTCTCACGTCTCTGAGGGCCCGGCGGGCCAGGCTCGGGGCGTGGCTGTGCAGGACCCACACCCTCCGGCCCTGCTCCATCACCCCCCAGGCCTGCGAGGTCAGTGAGGCGGTGTGAGGTGGGGAAGAGGTGCCAGGTTGTGCCTGGAGACAGAGGGATGGAGGGACGCCAGGGGGCCGCCCTGGCCCGGACAAAGGTTAGCTTGAATGACGGAGCAAGCTCGCGGCTAAACGGCTCTGAAAGCACGAGGTTAGGGTGTGATAATGACATAGAGAAACTAGCCGTCCCGTTTCCCATCGGTTAGCAGAGACCCACTGCCTTCCCATGGGATTGCGCCCGCTTGTGAAGTGAGAGAGCGCACAGCGGAGGGTAACGCTCCTCCAGACGTCCTTTCCCCGAATCGGCAGCGCATTTTATGCCCATTTCCCAGAGGTGCCTGAGAAGTAGCCCCACACAGAGGAATGCACACTGACACTAAAATAAACAGCCACACGCCCGTAAAACACCAGAACGTTCAGGGCTCTTTAATAAATGCAGGCACTTCAAACGCCCAGATGGACACACTCATTTCAAGTGCGTTTTCTGAAATAATTGACTCTCAGGCTGGTTTGAATAATTGTACAAAATAGTCCATGAACACAGCACATCTCAGCGTCCGTCACCCGCCAGCCGTCCTGAAGGCCCCCCTGGAGCCTGTCCTCCATGGGCGTGTCCTCCGTGGGCGTGTCCTCCATGGGCGTGCGGTTGTGCCTGGAGTCCTCCGCGTGCGTGTCCTCCGCGTGCGTGTCCTGCATGGATGTGCCTGTCAGTTCAGTCGCCGTTGCCGGGCAGACGCTCTTGGCGCAGTTACTGTGCAGAAGGCCCGCGCCTCTCCCTGTGATGGCCGTGTCCCTTTTGGAGAAGCGGCGCCCTCAGACACCGCACTGCACGCATCATTACCAATAATTACAGCCGACGCACTCGCCCACCTCCTTCCATTCCTTCACCTCACACGTTAGCATCTTAAACGGCACTCACTCCGTGTTTGTCACGCAGACGCTGGAATAGAAGGGACCGTGTGCCACGCTCCCACCCGAGCCGGAGCTCCAGCGCCCACTGGGCGCCCGTGGGGGGAGGTGTGTCCCCAGTTCCAGGAAGCGCCTCATCTCTCCTGCTGTCGAACCTGGTTTCTCTCTGGGAGCCAGTGTCCCCCGGGGTCTGAGTCCTGGCGTAACTCCTCCCGGGGGAGGGAGCGCAGGGTTAGACCGAGGAGGTGGCGTGGGGGCTGAGTGGACAGTTCGGGTCCCAGCCCCTCACCTGCCTTCGCTGGTGAGCTTCCCGCCTGCCTCTCTGTCCCATCGGGAAGGGGTGGCGCGAGGGGACTGCGGGTTGGAGGAGAGGAGGCGCCAGAGGGATGCTGGTCCGAGGGACTCGCTGCGTCCGGTTCCTGAGCTGGTCAGGAGGATGGAGTCGAGGACAAACAGCAGAGTCCTCGGGCTCTGGCGGGCACCTGCACGGTGTGCCTGCCTGGGTGCGACCCGGGCCCTGACCGAACCCCTGGGCCCTCGGTTTCCTGTTTGAAGATGGAATCGTGACACCTGCCTCGTAGGACCTTCTCCCAGCAGCGCCCTCGGCCTGTGGTGAGATCGATAAATTCCGTGAGGGTCTACCTCGGTGGTTCTCAACCTGTGGGTCGAGACCCCTTTGGGGGCTGAACAACCCTTTCACAGGGGTCACCTAAGACCATCGGAAAACATATAATTACATAGTGTTTTGTGATTAATCACTATGCTTTAATTATGTTCAATTTGTAACAATGAAATTGGGGGTCACCACAACATGAGGAACTGTATTAAAGGGTCGCGGCTTTACGAAGGCTGAGAACCCCTGCTCTACATGCTCCTGAAGGCCTCCTGTCTGCCCCCTCCCCTGCGGAGCCACCGTCCCTGGGATGGAAACCTGCGTTCCCATCTCCCCGCAGGTTTGCTCACCTACCCCAGTCTCCCTGTGCCTGGTTCCCCCGCAGGCCACCCCACCGCATGCGATTTCTGTTCCCAGAGGTTATTGCTACCTACGCATGGAACTCTGCCTGAGGGGAGGAACACAGCATTTCTTCTTTGGGGCCTGGCTGCTCTCAGCCTTGTACCTGCGAGATTCTCTAGTGTAGTTACGAGAGTCACCTGTTCCTCTATGTTGCTGAATATCCACGCGGATCGGCACGCAGTGGCATCCAGCTAATGAAGACGGCTGCTGTGCGTGCTTGTTTCAGGTCTTCTGTGGCGTGCGTGTCTGTGGCTCTTGAATAAACGTGGGCGGGGGTCGCTGGGCTGCATGCAGAGTGCATGCTTAACTTTCTAAGAAGCTACCCGAGTGTTTCCACCGGGTCATAGACAGCATCAGCGCTAAGACCGCGAAAATCCTAGAAGGAAACAGGAGAAGTCCTCACGACCTTGGACTAGAAGGTTTCTCAGATGGTTATGCTGTTGCACAAAGTAGTTTTTAATCCTTGCAGTTGGAGTTCACAAAAACTTAAAATGCTTTTCAAACAAAAAACCCTTGGAAATGTACAAAGAGGAGTCACAGATTGGGAGAAAATAGATGTGAAGTGTACTTGGGGAATTACTTGCATCCAGAATAGATCAGGAACTCTTAGAACTCAACAATAAGGAAACATCTAAAAAAAAAAGCCAAATATTTGAATGAGGACTACAAAGGAAGGACTACAAAGCCGGAACATGCTGCCAGCCACTGGCCCTGAGGGAAATGCGGATTTAACGCAGGTGAGCTCCCTCTTCACACCCACTGGCAGGTGGTAAAGAGAGGAAGCCCCAAGGGTCCGCGACGCCACGGAGCCCGGAGCAGTGATGCTGGAGAAGAGTGGGCAGCTCTGTGTCAGTTAAACACGCACTTACATGCCACCAGCAGGGCCTCTCCCGGTAACTGCGCGGGGAAACGCAGGCGTGGGTCCCACAGAGCTGTGGGCACGCATGCTCTCAGCAGCTTCGTCTGTCATCATCCACACCGGGAGGGACCCCGGTGTCCGTCACCCCCCGCACAGCAAACAGCGTGTTCCGCGCCGTGGGGCATCAGTACTCAGCAGGAGGGAGGCACAGACGTCATGCTAAAGACACGGGAATGTGTGCGCCACTGATGTAAAGCCATAACAGACCGCCCGCCCATGTGGCTCAGTGGTTCAACATCGTCCATGAACCAGGAGGTCTCGGTTCGATTCCCCGTCAAGGCACATGTCCAGGTTGCAGGAGCGATTCCCAGTAGGGGGCGCCCAGGAGGCAGTCGATCCATGATGTTTCTCTCGTCGATGTTTCTATCTCTCCCTCTCCCTCTCTGAAATGAGTAAGAACATATTAGGAAGATAAGGAAATGTCTGCAGTGCAGTTCCGTGCAGGGGGGAGAGGTCATCGGTGGAATTGGGAGCCACCTAATAAAGAGGCGATGGTGAGCACGGGCCCCAAAGACAACTGTGCCAGCATCTCCTGCCAGGTGGGGACACGCGTGCCTTTCTGGGCCACGTTCGGGTCGCCGTGGTCACAACACTGGAGGCGGCGCCCTGGAACCTGTACTGCAAACCAGATCCCCGGGAAGGTTTATCCGGACGAGATTACTGCCGTCTGGGAAAGTCGGATCGGCGCCAGGGACCAGGAGCTCCCATTCCAGTTCCCTGGGAGTGAGAGCTCCCGCCCCTGAGGCTGTCAGCCCTGTGCTGGCAGAGGGTCAGCGGGGGCACGGAGAGCTTGAGTGACTGCCCAGGTCACCGCCCCGGAAGTGGGGAGGCGGGGCGGGAGCCCTCCTGCCTGCCTCCAGGCTCCCTGAGCCCCGTCTTGTCTTATCTGCTTTGCACACAGAACATAATTACGCAGCCTTTTTGGAACACAGTTTGACAAAATCTATTTT
>NW_006291504.1:2958923-2961289 GCF_000327345.1 Myotis davidii | reverse complement strand
CCAGGCCCCCACCACCCTGCTGTCTGGGTTAGGCATGTGTGCACACAAGGTCTTTGATGGTGTCAGTCCTTTCCCATGCTGTGGCTCCATCAGCCCACGGCAGGGCACGAGCTCTGTCCCCGCCGAGCTGGCTGACCTTGTCGTAAGTCACCCGTCCGCTCTGAACCCCATTTCTGGAAGGAAGGAGTTGCCCAAGGTAACCACGCATGTCCTCACTCTAGAATTCAGAATTTATAGCTTCTCCCATAGAAAGGTCACTGGGGCCCTGGCCAGGTGGCCCAGTGGGTTGGAGCATCGTCCCATACACCGGAAGGTTGCGGGTTCGGTTCTCAGTCAGGGCACAGACCTACATTTCGTTTTGATCCCGGTCGGCCCAAAGACAACTGTGCCAGCATCTCCTGCCAGGTGGGGACACGCGTGCCTTTCTGGGCCACGTTCGGGTCGCCGTGGTCACAACACTGGAGGCGGCGCCCTGGAACCTGTACTGCAAACCAGATCCCCGGGAAGGTTTATCCGGACGAGATTACTGCCGTCTGGGAAAGTCGGATCGGCGCCAGGGACCAGGAGCTCCCATTCCAGTTCCCTGGGAGTGAGAGCTCCCGCCCCTGAGGCTGTCAGCCCTGTGCTGGCAGAGGGTCAGCGGGGGCACGGAGAGCTTGAGTGACTGCCCAGGTCACCGCCCCGGAAGTGGGGAGGCGGGGCGGGAGCCCTCCTGCCTGCCTCCAGGCTCCCTGAGCCCCGTCTTGTCTTATCTGCTTTGCACACAGAACATAATTACGCAGCCTTTTTGGAACACAGTTTGACAAAATCTATTTTTTTAAAAATAGATATTTTATTGATTTTTTTACAGAGAGGAAGGGAGAGGGATAGAAAGTTAGAAACATCAGGGAGAGAGAAACATCGATCAGCTGCCTCCTGCACGCCCCCTACTGGGGATGTGCCCGCAACCAAGGTACATGCCCTTGACCGGAATTGAACCCGGGACCCTTCAGTCCTCAGGCTGACGCTCTATCCACTGAGCCAGACTGGTCAGGGCTTGACAAAATCTGTTGAGTGCAACACGCTGTTCCCTGCAGCCAGCACTTCCATTGCAAGGAGGCGCCCTGCAGAAATCTCAGGCCTTAGCACAGAGACACGCAGACGTGAGTCGCCGCAGCGCTGCTGGCAGCAGTGAAAGATCCTCAGGAGTCAGCTGTCGGCCCAGCAAGGAGGGAAGGTCAGCGATGCTGGACCATCCCAGGAGCGGCTGCAGCGGCGAGGAGGGCATGCGCGTCTCCAGAGCAGCCTGGAGCGCTCTCGGACACGTGGTCACACGGAAAGGCGGTCCAAGTGAAGGAGTGGAGAAGCAGTTTACGGGACAAAGAAGACTGTGCATCTATGTTACAAATCGGAAGGCGTAGAAAATACCCAGGAAGTCAAATACTAACTTGCAAATAGAGTGATTTTTCCGGAGGTGAGAGGTATGTCAAGTGGATGCGGTGGTGATGTAGTTATTCATTGTTTATTCATTGAGTATTTAGTCCTACATCTGCGCCGTATTAAATTTTACTGCAAGAATTCAGGTGTGAAGGGAAATTCTAAAATTTTTTTTAAAAGGGCAAAGCGTATAGCCAAGTCCTCCCCACTCGCTGGGGTTGGGGCACGGCTGCGGGCTGCAGTCCGCGGAGCAGACCGCTCACACGAAGCGCTGCTGTTTCTCGCTGTGCGTTACGTTCCCTGCCTAGTGGGGAGCTGATGTGCGTGTTTTAATCTCAAATCAGAGCTGTGAAGTATAAAATTATAACTCAGCACAACTGACAAGTGCAGCCCGTGCTGTGAAACATCCCCGTGCCCGGTGGTGCCGGGCTTGTTGTAAACGAGTCATATTTCATTTTATGCTCAGTTGCTCCCAAGTTTTAATAAAGACCCTTTATTAACGGGCTCTTCCCAAGGGAATTTCAGAATCTCATCAGAACGTGTACAAGAGAACAAAGGCGAGTGGCACGCCGAGAGCTGCCCCTCCTCCCTGGCAGAGCGACGGGCACGGCAGCCCCTGAGCACGCGCTCCCTGTGTCCCGTTTTGAGACGCTCAGGTGGCTCATGCAGGGTGTCCAGAGCCCAGCCGTTGGTCTTGACGCACCTTCCAAAGGGGCTGTAGCTACAGGTTTGCGCTGTAAATGACTTAGTTCTCCATCAAGAGCCTGCGCCCGATGTGGCCTCAGGCGGGCAGGCGGGCAGCTCCCCACCACGCCCTGGCCAGCGGCAGGACGGCCATAGTCCTTCTTCTCGGTGCCGGGGCTCCGCTTACCCTCCTCAATGGACTGTCTCACTGGTTTCACACTTTTATTTCTTGTTTTTTAGAAGCTGTATTGTTGAAAGTATTACAT
>NW_006291504.1:2958304-2958676 GCF_000327345.1 Myotis davidii | reverse complement strand
CCAGGCCCCCACCACCCTGCTGTCTGGGTTAGGCATGTGTGCACACAAGGTCTTTGATGGTGTCAGTCCTTTCCCATGCTGTGGCTCCATCAGCCCACGGCAGGGCACGAGCTCTGTCCCCGCCGAGCTGGCTGACCTTGTCGTAAGTCACCCGTCCGCTCTGAACCCCATTTCTGGAAGGAAGGAGTTGCCCAAGGTAACCACGCATGTCCTCACTCTAGAATTCAGAATTTATAGCTTCTCCCATAGAAAGGTCACTGGGGCCCTGGCCAGGTGGCCCAGTGGGTTGGAGCATCGTCCCATACACCGGAAGGTTGCGGGTTCGGTTCTCAGTCAGGGCACAGACCTACATTTCGTTTTGATCCCGGTCGG
>NW_006291504.1:2953068-2958093 GCF_000327345.1 Myotis davidii | reverse complement strand
AGTTAGTCACACAAGCCTGGCGTAGCATTTGGAATCTGTCACTTGACCTTCAGCCTTCTGTCTGAGGCGCCTGGCAAGTTCCCCTCACGTGGAGACAAACGCTTTCCTGAAGGGCGCTGCGGGGAGGGAGCAGAGGCAGCCCGGGCCCAGCTTCACCTGCTCCTGCAGGAGTGAGGGAGGGAGGGAGCGAGGCTGCCACTGGGAAGCACAGCAGGGCCGTAACTCTCAGACCTGCCCACACCGAGCCCGAGCCCGGGGATGTGTGGGATACCATTCAGGTCTCCCCCCTGCCCCCCGGCTGCTTCCCAGGGAGGCCCTGCCTGTGAGCTGTGGCTCCTGCCCTGAGCGGTGCAGTGTCCGGCCACGCCTGCCCGTGACCTCTTCTTGAGCTATTGCCGCTTTACTAGGCCCAGCTCCATACCTGTCCCTGGGCGCAGGGACAGCTTAGGCGCTGGACCCACAGAACACGGTCTGTTTGCAACGAGTGCCTTTATTTAGGGGAAAAGGGGGCCTGAGTCACAGGACATTATTGGGTAACAGAACAATCGCTGTTCTAACAGCTTCAGCTTGGAAAGCATGTCCAGGCCGCGGTGAGAGGGGCCGGATCACCTCCTTGTGGGTCTCAGCTCTTACTAATGGCCGCCAGGATGCACAGGCAGCTCCCAGCCACAGCGTCCACCCCTGGGCTCGGCACCGGCCCTCGCGGGTTTGGGGGGTGGAGTGGGGAGGGTTGCTGTGCCGGCCTGGTTGGCTCACACCGAGGGCAGCCTGTTCGGCGTCCTGGCTGCCTGGGAGCACGTGTCCCTGAGGTCACTGTGCAGACCCTCACGCAGGCCTGCCATTCTGCGACCTCTTCACCCACTTCACCCCCAGCACCCCTCCTGCTCCCCCTGGGGGAGACTCCCTCCCCTCCCCGCCCACAAAGCCTCCCTGCACATCCCTGAGGCCCATCTGGGCACCCTGGTCCCCGTCCACTTCCCTTTGGCGCCTCTGCCCGCCACCCCTCCCGGCGATGTTCAGGAGTCTGACCTGGGAGGGTGGGGAGAGGAGGGCCTGGGTCAACGGACATGGATTCCAGTCCTCGTTGCTGACCCTGATGTGAGTGTGTGTGTGTGTGTGTGTGTGTATGTATGTATCAGTGTGTGAGTGTGTGCGAGTATGAGGGTGTGTGTGTGTGTGTGTGTAGGAGAGACACACTGTACATCCCTGAGTGTTCCCTGGAGTGACCCTCTGGACTTGAGGCTGTTCTGAATCAAACGCCCTTTGCGCTGTCACCACCTGGCCTCCATCTGGGAAGTGCCCACTGTGCACTTCTGAAGAAGGGCCCCTCCTATGCCCACCTCTTACACGGCCTTTCCCTGCCTCCCCTCTGTCCCCCATCTCAGCAGGGACAGGCCATAGCGGGAGCTGTCAGCTGGCGACTTTGCCGTTCCTTCCGTAACGGCTGGGGGCCATCTGGAGTTAGGGTCCTGCTCGGGCTGGACCTGAGTCCCCATAGCCTCTCTTTACAGCCCCTTTTGCCCAAGAGAGCCTGTTGGTTTCTGGGGTTTTGTTTTTGAACCAAGAGCCTGCCCTGGTGCCAGCCAGAGCTGCTTCAGCTGCAGGGCTCAGCCGCAAACAGCCTCTCAGAAGAGGAGCGCCCAGCCCGGCCGCTGGCAGGGGAGGGGTCAAGTGGGGCAGAGCCCAAGCCCTGTCCCAGGACGGTGGTTCCCACAGCTCAGCTCAGCGGGCTGCTTCCCGCTCATCCCCGATGCAGGCGCAGCTGCAGTGCAGGCCCGCTCTGGCAGCTTAGCCTCCCAGCGAGGGACCCTCCCCGGTGCCCAGAGCCTGCCCCGGGCCTGACTTGCAAGGCCGTCGGGGAAAGACCTCACACTGGAGGGCCTCAGCCTGGGCCCCGTCACAGCCTGACTTTGGGTGCATGCCTCCCCAGGGAAGGCGGGAGGGCTGGGCGCCCTGTCCCCTCACCCAGCCCAGTTGCACTCTGCTGGCATTGGGAGGAGGGGGAGCAGGAGACGCGCATTACATTTCCCATCAGAGCCCCTTCTTGCTCCGGGACCCTCTGTGTTCCCTGAGGGTCAGGGCTGTCTCTTCCCTTTGCCCCTCCCCTCGCCCTCAGGGATGTGGATGTAGGAGATGCTCAGAAAGACCGGCTGAACTTGATGGCAGAGGAGAAGCCTGAAGGAGAAAGTGAAGGAAGGCAGTCCCTGCCGCCTCCTCCAGCTCCTGGTCGGAGCAGGGCGAGCACTCCTCTCAGCCCTGCTTCGTCTCAGATGAGCCCCTGCTGGGCACCATGGGGTGGAGGGAAGCGGAAGATGGGACCGTGGGTGCTGGGTTGAGGGCTGAGGGCTGAGAGCAGAGACGATGCTCCATCATGCACCCTGCCGGGCGGTGGGCAGGTCCAAGGCCCTGCACCCCCTCCTCCTCAGTGAGGCCCTGCACCCCCTCCTCCTCAGTGAGGCCCGGGCTGTGGAGGGGCTGCCAGCGTTAATTAGGCAGAACTTCCCTTTACGTGATGGCATCGGCGTGGCTGTGACCATCCGTAAAGTGTGGACTGTTCAGACGCGGGTGTGCTGTGTCGCAGCTCCATCTTAATCATATTAATTGCAGCCTCAGAGCAGATGGGGTTCCTCTTCCAGCGCTTTATTACATTGCATTAGAGTCATGTGAACGGCAGGCGCTCTGGGCACCACGGCCATTTCTGACGGCTCCCCTGCGCTTCCTGTGCCATTAATGCGAGTGCTCGCCAGCCGGTCCGGCTTCCCGCTGGCGAGTACGCCTTCCCCGTGTCCGGAGAACGTTCCAGACATCGGATGATGTTACAAGCCCACCGTCTTCCTGGCTTCCAGGGCCCTCGGGCTAGAGACCTGGCAGGTCCTAGATCCCAAACTGTCTCCCCTCCCTCTCTGCCTCCCTCCCTTCCCGGCTATTCCAGATGGATTTGAGGGGCTTATAAGTCGCATACGACAGGGTAACAATAGGTAAGATGGGTGCAAAGGGACCCTTGAATTCAGATCCTGGCCCCGTGGCTTCCTATAGCGACCCCCTCGGAGCCTCGGGGCCCTCGTCTGGAAGGTGTCCGTGTTCTGTCCTGATGGGCTGCTGTGAGGTTCAGTGCCGGTGCTGGGTGGCCTGCGGGCTGTGGGGAGAAGGTGGGGAGGAGCTGGGCAGTTTGGTGCGTCCCTGAGGTCCACAGTGGCCCTGGCTTTATCCCCGCAGGGTGCGGGGGCCCTGGGGGGTGGGTTAAGGACGGATGAGCTCAATAGGCATCGCCTGGTCGCCAGCCTGTCTGCCTCGCGCCTGCTCTGTCCTGAGAAGATGCAACCCCAGCTTCTCATGGGCAGGGCCTAGGTTACCCGGGCGTGTGAGAGGGCAGGCTGCAGCCGGCACCCCAGTCGGTGGGGCATGGAACTGACTAATAGCTTGTGTTGGGTATTGCTTTTCATTTTCTTCCCAGTGCTTCCCCTCAGCTTCCCGTACTGTTCTCCTCATGCACTAGATAGAGATTATATTATCCCATTTCACAGCAAACTGAGCAAACTGAGGCTGGGGAAGATAGGGATACACGCCCGAGGGCACACACTTAGCCGTTCCCATGTGAGGACCAATGAAATTCAGCTGTTCCCCCTTATCTGTGGTTCTAGTTACCCACGGTCAACCACAGTCCGAAAATAGTAAATGGGGAACTCCAGAAATGAACAAGTCACAACATTTACATTTTGCGCCGTTCTGAGGAACCTGATGAAATCTTGTGCGTCCAACTCTGACCCCCCAGGACCTGAATCGTCCCGTCCAGCGTCTCCACACGGTAGACGCTCCTGCCGGTAGTCCCGGAGCAGCCTCCAGTCATCAGGTCTCCTGCCCCAGGACCGCAGCACGGCTCTCGGACATGTGGCCAAAGCACCGCTTTCCATCTTGGGCGCAGCGTGTGTTAGGCAGCCTGCGCGGCTGGCGGAGGCGGCCAGCGCTCCCCGGGGGCCCCCAGAGGATCCTGCAGCTGGGAACGCATCCCAGTTGTCAAGCCTCCGCTTGTCATTTGTCAGGCGAACAGGCGATGTCACAGTACATTATGCTGGTGTCGAAGAGAACATCCCGGCTGGAAACACGTCTGAGGAATGTTGCTCCTCAGAACGAGGAGTGAGGTGGAGGAGCGAGTGTGCTGGGAGGCCTGGTCGGCAGGCGGGGAGGTCAGTGTCCCCCCTGGTGACACAGGCGGTGCTGTGTGCCTTGGTCACGGGATGGGCTTCTCGAAAGACGCCCGGCGACTGCACCGGGGGACAGCCTGGGACGCCCCGCCCCGTGCGCCAGGGACTAGCCAGGGACGAGAGGCTTGAACCCGAGGCCGCACACCAGCCTCCCTCGACGGGATGTGGCACACCGATGGATGGGGTTGGTTTTTCTGGGACGGGCTCAGTGTCTTAAAAAATATTTAAATTGTGACCTAAATAGGAATTATCAACAAAATTTTAGAATTTTGGCTTTTCCGGGAGGATCGGGAGATCTGGTGAGTCTGGGCCATTTCCCAATGGGGTTGGCAGAGCCGCACGCAGCTGGCCCTGTAGCCGGAGAGCGGGCCTTCCAGAGGTTAGCGATTCACTCGTTCATTCCACCACCTGCCCAGGCTGTTGGCGCTCCAGCTGGCCGCCCTGATGTAAGTGTGGGGGTCCCAGTCCTGTTTGTTAAAGACGCTCCCTAGTTGCTCCTTCCTTTTAAAAAAATTTTTTTAATTGACTTTAGAAAGAGGAAGGGTAGATAATCATGGATCGGCTGCCTCCTGCACGCCCCCTACTGGGGATCGAGCCCACAACCCAGGCTTGTGCCCTGACTGGGGAATGGAACCGTGACCTTCTGATTCATAGGTCGATGCTCAACCCCTGAGCCACACTAGCCGGGCATCGCCCCTTCCTTTTGTAGTTGTCCCTCCCCCCTCCCCCCCAATACCACCTGGGGCACACCCCTGAGGATCAGCTTTGCATCTCCCCAGAGGAGATTTCCCCCACCCCAGTGGCTTTATAAACAAGAATAACA
>NW_006291504.1:2949171-2952848 GCF_000327345.1 Myotis davidii | reverse complement strand
CGCCCGGGCTTTCTGCTTGCTCCGTTCTAATAGCTGGGAAGGCGGCTCTGTAATAATATCTCCCTGGAATGGCTTTTTCATGCACGACTTCCTTCTCATTTAAAGGGCTTGGGAGACACGTTTCGTCTCTTTTTCCCTGCTGTGGGAATGATGACTGTTTTCATTGCCAGACACGTTGCTGTCAGAACTCACGAGCTGATGGTCAGGCTGGTTCTCCCGCCAAGTCCCGCCACGTCCCTGAAACACCGGCTCTTGTCAAGGCAGCCGTGGGGGTTGGTGGCAGGTGACGGCTGTCCTGGATGAAGGGGGGTGAAGGCTGGGCCGGCTCTCTCCCTCATTTGATCCTCACAAAAACCTTCTGGGCCCGGCCGGCACGGCTCAGTGGTGGAGCATCGACATAGGAACCAGGAGGTCACGTTCCATTCCCGGTCAGGGCACAGGCCCAGGTTGCAGGCTCCATCCCAGTGTGGGACATGCAGGAGGCCGATCCATGATTCTCTCTCATCCATGTTTTGATCTTCCCCCCCTCAAGGGACCCCTGTCCTTCCTCCGTGGCGGGTGAGGCGTTCACTGGCTATCTCAAAGCGGGAGGCAGGCACTCTTAGTCCTGGACATGGTGAGAACTGGGCGTGAACCTTATAAAGAGTCTCTGAACACATGGGGAAGGGAGCACGCCCCACAGGGAGCCCCCTGCGCGCCCCAGTGCGGTGGCAGCGGCAGCACCCGGATCGGGGAGGAGCGGCTCAGGCTCCCGTCCACAGGATGTGTCTGTGCAGGCTCTCCCCGGCTCACCGGCTATTCTGAGCTGCCACCCCAGCCACCCCAGGCTCCTCTTTCACTCTCAGCTCCTCTGTTCTTCAAACGGACCTCTGTTCTGTAAAAATGTGTTCCGTCCTCAACGTAATGGGCTGCGGCCCGGCTCCCGCCGTCCGTCCTCAGGGCCCCTGCGCCGGGCTGGCGTTCCCAGCCTCTCACAGAGCTTTGATGTCGGTGCGCGAGGACGCCCTCCCGGCCTTTGTCCCACGCTTGAAAGGACAGAGCGGCCCGTCCCAGCTGCGCGGCAGCACGGCAGCTCAGCCCGAGCAGATGGGCTTTTCATTAGGTGCGCACGCTCCTCCCCGCCTCCCCGGGAGCCCACCTCCTCGCTTGAGAGAGAGCTTTGATTTCTGCAGATAATTACTCCCTTTCTTGTTTGGAGCCTTGGACCCAAGGGGACCCACACACTCAGATCCTCTGTGCTCGCCTCCCGTGCTGGGCTGGAGCGCCGGCACAGGGCGGATGGCACAGCTTTCCCTCCAGCAGCCTGGCGTGGCCTCCAGGCAAGACCGAGGTTTCCGGTGTTTGGCGGGGACTGCCATGCAGGAGCGGCTGGCATTCCTTCCCATGAACCACCGATGGCAACAGATTCATTCCTGCCCATGAAACCACCCTGGCAACAGATGCCCTTTCTATTGCTCTTGGCAGCCTGTGCGGCAGGGCTCCCGGAGGCCCCGGTGACCCCACACTGTGACCTCCCTAACACGCTCCCTTCCTGGTAGCGGTTTCCTTCCCCCCGAGCATCACGCCGCTCCTTTCCCAGGTGTGTCTTGGCCTTTAAATAGCGAGGAAGCCCAGGGGTAGTCCAGTCCCTCTTCCCTGCCCATTCTTTAATCTCTTCTTGTGGATTCCACCCACGTCCAGGCTGTGGGCTCGAACCCCAGTGTGGCGCGTGCAGGAGGCAGCCCATCAATGATTCTCTCTCATCGTTAATGTTTCTCTCTCTCACTCCCTCTCCCTTCCTCTCTGACATCAATAAAAAATATATTTCAAAAAAGACAGCCATTGAGGCAGGAGGAGGGTCAGACCCTGTCGCCTGGGAGGCACAGAGAGGTCAGGGAACCACCCCGCGGGCCCATGCAGCGGGGCCGCCCGAGTGACCGCTGCACGGGCTGCTCTGGGAACGGGCAGTGACGCCTGGGGACACCCAGCCTCGGCCCGGTGTGCCCTGAGCACTCGGCCCCACCGGCCTCTCCCGTGGGAGTGTGTGTAGCTCAGTCACTGATCACACACTGTTCCTGGCTGTTCCAGGTGTTGCCCTTGTCATCTGAGGACAGTGGGAGGTGGATTCCTTTACAAAGAAGGGGTGTGGCTGTCTGTGTTCCTCTTGTAGCTTTCACAGCGCCCGCAGCTCCCCAATGGAAATGTTAAGAAATGAACTGACTGCATGCTTGCTCGCTGGCTAAATGAAGGATTTAATTTTTAAAAGCAGCCGTGGAACACGGTTGATTGGCTCGTATGGCTTCTCATTCCTTCTCCCCCACTGAATTCTAAAAGAGGATCTGAGGAGGATCGCAGCAACATGAAAGATTCAACAGGATGAGAGCAGGAGAGCGAGAAGGCGGCAGGGAGGGGAGGCATAAACCAGGCTGCTGGCGTCCTGGCATTTCTTGCCGGACACTTGTCAGCAGAGAGCCACGCGAGACCCAGAGCCTTGTCAAGAACGGCGTCTTATTTCTGCGAATGTCCCTGGGCTCCGAGGGGACACAGCTTTAATCTTGAGGGAGGGGGTGGGGGGAAGACAGGGGGCATCTGGGGCGTTCTCTGGCTGGTGCCTAGGAGAGCGCTGCCGGGCCTTCCTGGGACCCAGGCCCCGACCTCACTGCACAGAGTCCTGCTCTCCGAGTGAGGGCCCCGCCCTGTGGCTCCCGTCAGGCGACAGACCTCACCCTTTCTGGGTCTGCCTCGCCCCCGAGCTCCGCCAGCATGTCTGGGTGGCTTGGCGGAGCCCGTCACCCCTCTGCCCCCCTGGACTTGGGGCACATGAACAAGGGGCACAGGGTCCTCGGGAAACGGGGGGCAGCACGAGGTTACAGGGCCGCCTGTGGGGCTGCCCACCCTCTCGTCAAGCTTGGCCTCTGGGTATAGTGACCTCGGGGAGCAGGCCTCCGCCAGGCCGCACACATTGGTGCAGCGCCTGGTGCACTTGATCTGGGCGGGGCCAGGCATCCTTGTTGGTAAAAGCTCCTAAAACGGCATAGATCGGGTTGGAAGGTGGGGCTTGTGGGACGTGGGGTATCAGGGCTTTGTTCACCTTGAGAGGAAGTTGTATTCGAGAGGGAAATACAGTGGGGCCTTGACTTACGAGTGTCCCGACTAACGAGTTTTTCGAGATACGAGCCGTCTCTGGGCCAATTTTTTGCTTTGAGTTGCGAGCTAAAATTTGGGTTACGAACCAGCTTCAGATACCCCACCGCTAGTTGGCGCAGCGAACGTCACAGTGAACGCCACCACATCAGCCCAGCATCACGTGTCTCACTCGTTCACTTTTTGATTTGACACATGAGTAATTTGAGTTATGAGCTCTGTCACGGAACGAATTAAACTCGTAAGTCAAGGCCCCACTGTACTCGGAAACACGGAGGTGAATAGAGGACAGGCGGCTGAAAGGGTTTAAGGCAGTTCCTCTCAGAACCCCGTGGGGGGGTGTCACGGGGCGGGAAAGCAGGCCTGCCGTGGCTCACAGGGGAGCGAAACAAGGGATTAGTAAATCCTGACACAACGGTGAGCTCTCTTCCTGCGCTCACAGCTGTCACCTGTTCCTGCCCTGCCCGGGGCTGCTTTCCTTACAGGCTGCTCAGCGGGAGTTGGCCTTTCACTGACGTGAGTTGCCTCCTCGGGAAGTGAGAGCGAGGGAAGGC
>NW_006291504.1:2936647-2949157 GCF_000327345.1 Myotis davidii | reverse complement strand
AGCGCTTCCTGGGGGGGGTGGGGGGGGTCTGGGCTCTGCTCCAGGAGCCAGGTCTCCGCGTGGGCTTCATGCAGCCGGATTCTCAGGGACCCGGTGCCGACCCGCCCTGGCAGCGGGGTCCGAGTGATGAGTCACCTGCACTGTTGGTGAGAGGCTCCTAGCCATCATTTCAGCCAGGAAAGTGCGAGTGCCTGCTCTGTTGCCATAGAAACAGTGCAGCGCTGGTCTCTCTGTTGCTTTGGTAACCCACCCCCTTCTCCTCCCATCACTACCGTGGGGTATTTTGCTACCAAGATAATGGTCTCTATTGTGGGTTGAATGTTAATGGGGTGGCCTCTCCCCCCCCCTCCCCCACCCCCTGCACCGGCCGCCCTCCTCCGCCCCCGTTTTGGAAGGCCTGGTCCAAGTGTGTCTCAGCGCGATGAGGAGCACACTCCAATCCGACAGAGAGGGGCTGCTGTTTGCGGTGGTGGGCTCCTTCTGAAGGAGGAAGAGGAGTTCAGCTCCTGATTGTGAGCAGGGAGGGCGGTGGCTAGAGGCCTCGCTGTGGGCTGAAGGGCCTCAGGTCGGTAAGGGAGGGTGATCCTGCGCTGGGCTGTGCCGGACGCTCACTCAGTCCCCATTTTGCAGAAGAGGAAAGGGGTGCGGGGCCTATTCCCGCCCCACAGGCTCAGAACGCAAGCCCAGAGGCGCGTCCCTGCTGAGCTGCTCGCACTGAAGGCTGCCGAGGACCAGCTGTCAGAGTCCTTGCACCCAGAGCTCACGCGTCCACTGGGAAAAGAAATCCTCCCTCCAGGATATTTTTCCATTGATTTTATTTTAAGAGAGAGATTGGAGGGGAGGAAGAGGAAAGGAGGGAGGCGGGGAGAGAGAGAGAGAAAGAGAAAGAAACATCGATTGGTTGCCTCCTGCACACGCCCTGACTGGGCCAGGGATTGAACCTGCCCAGGTATATGCCCTTGACCAGAATCGAACCTGAGATCCTTTGGTCTGCAGGCCGACGCTCTAACCACTGAGCAGCCAGCCAGGGCTGGAAAAAGAAATTTAACTCAGGAAAAAAGAGAGGGTAACGCCTCACAGGGCGTGGTCCGTGTGAGGTCGGCCCGGGTCCGCCAGCAGGCTGGGGCAAGCACAGAAGTCACAGGAGACTCTCCGGGGACGGACCGGGAAAGGGAGCCGCTGCGGAAGGCGCAGGAGAGAATGCTGTGCCGCAGGCCACAGGGTCCGGTCCCGCTCCAGCCCCAGGCGGTCCTTAACCCGGTCACCTCCCTCTTCCTTCCTTGTCCTCAAGCCGCAGGAGATTCACACTCTGGGTCTTTTACTTTGACACACACACAAAAAGGAAGTTTCATATAAAATTGTTTTAAATTTTATGGTTCTCGATTTCACAAGCCAGTAATTCTATGTGCTTTCCAAGTAAAAATTTTGTTAGCCATCTCGAGTCCTCGTGGCATTAAGTGGAGTATAAATCTTAAGAAATAGAGTTTTTATGGTGTCTGGATTTTTTAAAAATCAGAATTATAACACTTAGACTCATCCTCGCGTGTCTTCTGACTGGCCCCACACCCTCCCTTCCACACCCCAGGCTTGGCGGCCGGCGCCAACAGGCTGGAGGGCCCTGCGGAGCCCTAATGAACGTGCGTCTCCAAGGCGAACTCAAGGGCAGGCGTCCGCCTCCCTGTCTGTGGGCCCTTTTAGGCCCAAAGCAATTGAGTGATTCTCAGTCCAGAGCTCTCCAGTCATCTCAGAGGACATGAGAAATGCTCTGCTACCAAGGCCAGTGAATATAAACTTGTTTTCAGTTTTAACACATATGTGGGGTGTGTGTGGGGGCGTGTGGTGTGGTCAGGAAATCTTAGAGGGGAAGGAAGGAAAGGCTCACCTCGGGGTGGAGCCAGCTGTGGCTAAGGGGCGTCTGTGAGTGCCGCCGGCTGCACTTGGACCCAGCCCAGCTTCTCCATCTCCCCGCCCCTCCCCCCCAGCAGCGGTGTGCCCTGAGGCGAGTCACTTCTTATTGTCATGTGCAAAATGGGAAAGTGATGGGAGTCCTTTCTGTGCCGATTACATGAGGCGCCCGGCCCATGGGTTTAGGGACTGAGCAGCTTCCATGCCTGAGAGGGGCAGGTGTCGAAGGTCTCGAGGACGAGGCCTCCCTCGCAGGGCGGGAGGGCATCTTCCCATCGGCTGTAGCGGCCGGAACGTTGTGGTCTGTGCAGCTGGGAACTGTGGAGTCCTGCCCCCACAGATGCCCAGTTATGCCAGTAGTTCCATGGGGGCAGGACATCTGGGTGCAGTCCCTGCCCCGGAGCCCTTAGCTGCCTTGGGCCCCAGGAGAGTCCTGGCATTGGCTTCCTCCCTCCTGGCTTCCTCCCTCCGTGGTCCTGAGCCTCCCTCTGCGCATGCTCCTCCCTCCCGGGGAAGAGGGCGGTAAACAGAGGGGTAATTGGTCAGACACTCTCGCTGGCGCCTGAAGTGATGTTTTTGCCATGGCCATCGAGGCCTGGTGACTTTCCAGAAATGGATTTGGGAAATGACGTGCCATTATGAGTCATTAGCATTTGGGGGATCTGAGGAGACCTGTTGTTTTTTAGGCTTTGGGACCTTTCTTCCCCTCGGGGCGCTCCTGTGAGGGTGCAGTTGGTAAGGGTGAGTGGAAGCTGGTTGCCCATCTGTTAACCCTTCACCACCCGGAAGGGAATGAGCGTCGCATTTCCGGGTGTATTCCAGACTCGACCTGCTTCCCTTTAGACCCTTCCAGGTAGAGCCAGCACCGAGAAGTCGGTATTTGGAAGCAAAGAAGAGCTGCAAGTTTTATTTATCGTTCAACATGTGACCACGCACCAGAGGGCCTAGTGTGCTGGCTGCCCAGGTGCTGATTTCCGAGCTGTTGGAAACAGGATGACCTGAGATGTTTCCGTGTCCAGGCCTCTCGTTTTATAGATGAAAAAGATGAAGTGTTTTAACCCACCGTTCATCGTTTGGAGGTTGAGCTGGGTGACCTTTCAATCTCCCCAAACACCTGAACTCCAGAGCAAAGGGTTTTAAGACTCGGCACTTGCAGGGGTTTGTGAGCTCACAACAGTGTTCTGTTCAGCCAGATCCTGGCATGTTCACACTGGGTCACCGCGGTGTGGGCACAGGAAGCACCGTGTCCGTGCTGCGGGGGCCGCGCTGCGTTGGGGTCCAGTTCTAAAACTCGTGCTCATTTAAACAAAGGTGAGACCCGGGGGCTGTCAGGCGTGCTCCTCTGACCCCGTCACCTGGTATCTACACAGCTGGGGGAGCTCCCCACCTCCCTCGGGGTCGGCTGCCTCCTCTGTGAAGCCGGGTAGGGCTACCTCCTGCTGAGAGGATTGTTACAGTCATCACAGGAAATAATACAAACACATTTTAAAACGTGTTCAGTAGTTTTAAAATATCAGCTCTAAGAAAGCAGAGGTTTTTGTCCGATGGTTGCGGCCGAGTCCCCAGAACCTGGGACGCCGCCAGCTCACTGCAGGCCCTTGGACAGACGTAGATGAATGACTTCTGGTGACTCAGCGAACTTGAGACAGCACAGCGCGTTCAGGTGTGACCTGGCCAGGTGACGGCGTGCCCTGGCCCCCCCCCCTCCTTCAGGCCGTGGGCAGGATAACCTTGTGCAGCCACTGAGAGGTAGTACATGGAAAGTTCTCGACCTTGGTTGACAGTCGAGGACAGTTACGTTATTGGCCAGAAGCTTAGAAACTGGAGTCAGCATTGCCCATGGACACAGACAATACGGTGGCGAAGGCCTGGGGCGAGGTGGGGACCAGGTGGTGGGGGGCAAGGGGAACAAGGGGGCACATCTGTAAACTCTCAACAGAAAGATTAGAAAAAACCTGAAGGGAGAAGAAACAGGAAGCTCAGGGCGGTGTGCTGGAATCACAGACTCTTCTGATAATTGGAGGAATATGACGGACCTTCCAGGAAAAAGAGCACACGTGTGCGTATTACACGTAAAGTATTGGTAGGACCTCGGAGTGCATCCTCAAGCCATCTGTGGGCCTGTAGTCACTGACTTTTTAAAGTCGTGATTAAAAAAAAATAGTACATGATCGGGGTAAAAAAATACAAACAAGACAGAAAAGAACAAATGCTGAAGCAACAAATTAGCTAACCCACTGCCTAGAAATAGCCGACATCACTCTGTGGTGAGCATGTCTCCACACATCGCTGAGTGAGTGGAAATGTGGCGTCAGGGGAGAAGCCTGGAAGGGTCGCTGCTAATGGGAAGCAAATGTTTCCATTTAATTTTGCATTAATTTAATAGAAGGAAAAGAAACGGATGCAAAATTGAAGGAATTTTTGCCCGGCCGGCGTGGCTCAGTGGTTTGAGGGTCGACTTATGAACCAGGAGGTCACGGTTTGGTTCCTGGTCAGGGCACATGCCCACCTTGCGGGTTTGATCTCCAGTGGAGGGCGTGCAGGAGGCAGCCAATCAGTGATTCTCTCTCATCATTGATGTTTCTATCCCTCTCTTTCTTTCCCTTCCTCTCTCTGAAATCAATAAAAACATTTAAAAAATTGAAGGAATTTTCAAACCTGTATTAATGCTTTTATTACAGATATTGTTAATTCCCAAAAGATTCATTAATTTGCAAAAGATTCTTCTACAGGCAAGAAAGTGTAAGCCCTTTAAGAGTTAAGTCTATTGCCCATTCTGTTTCCGTCTAGAGGTGACTTTTGGTTCCTCCTGTGGTAGGCGAGTTGCTGGTCCTGTGTGTGTTTTTGCCTCTTTCCTCCCCTCACCACTCAGTTTTGTTGGCTTTACTTGATCAGGATGCTGTTTATGTTCTGTGCTGGAGCCATGACCCTCTCAGGAACGTAATGCTTGTTCTGTGTTCACGAATTCTTGCCGGTTTTTATAGTGTTTATTCTGTTTTGTTGCAAGTCAGGTTTTATTGGGGGGGGGTAATAGATTGGGGTGTCACATTATAGACACTGTTTTTTCAAGTGGTCTTGAGGGTGCAGAATGTTAACCCAAAGTATTGGGGCCACTGGACAGGAAGTTGGGATGTCACCTGAGCCAATGATGGAGGGATGCAGGCGAGGGGCTGGCGGCAGACCTGCTGGGCAACCTCGTGGGCGGCTGCCAGCTCCCCAGAGAGGACCTCCCTTCGCCCAGCCTCGGCCTCTCCTGAGCCCGGGAAAGGCTGTTCTTCACGGCTGAGGAGCCTGTGGGCTCATCTCTAGTCTGGCTCACGGTCAGAGGCAGGCAGATCTCTCCTCTTTTCTCAAATGCCGATAAGATACTTAAACGAGGCGGAGTGGCCGGTGTGGGGGTCACAGCACCCATGGCCACGCTCCAGGGAAGCGTGGGGGGGGGGGAGAGGGTAAGGGAGGAAGGGGGAGGAGAGGAATGGGGGAGGGGTAGGAGAGGGGAGGGAACATCTCCCTTGGCCACGTCCAGGTTCTTTAACACGCGGCTCGTGCTGGGGAATTAGAGGAATTCCGGTTAAGCCCTTCCATTTTGATTTCTCATTAGACCCTTGGAATATCTGCGGGAAATTAAATGGAGCCGGGACCTCCAGCCGGGGACTATCTGATTTCATGTGTGAAGGAGACTTATCTTGTCTCCGAGAGTCCAAATCAGAGCAATTGAATCAGCAGAATTCAGGCCTGGAGAGAGCTCTCCTGCTTACCACCGCCCGCAGCACTTAAACTGCTGACCGGCGTTTCCAGGTGCCGGTCCTTCCCACGCCCTTCCCCTGTTCCCAGGGCCCAGTCGGGGCTCAGACCAGACGCCAGGAGGGGCGCGCCCTTGCTACCCCGTGGGAGGCACTGGTCTGAGCCTGTCTCTTACTGCAGAGCCCGTGGTGACCAGGGGCAGGCAGGGCACAAGGGGCCAGTGTCCCAGCATCGCCCCCCGCCCCGGCCTCCCAGGCACTGGGCCCCAAGGAGGAGCCTGCCTGTGAGCGGGGCTGCATGTGAGAGCTCCCCGAGAAGCTGAGAGCCCGAGTCACAGAGTCCAGTGGCCCCCGACGGGCCGGAGGCCGGGCTGGCGCCCTGGCGGGGACGCGGGGACGCAGCACTGGGAGAGGACGGCATCTGGAGAGGACTCTGGGCAGAGCAGAGGTGTTTGAAGGAAACAGGTGTGGCCTTTGGCACCGGCTGTTAAATACAGTCCCCTCCTTCCCCCATGACCTTCCGGAACGACCTTGTGGGTTGGGGCCTCATTGCGGCGTTGGGATGGGGTCGGATCTGGCCTGTGAGGCTGAGCCCGAGGCGGGGTGGGCATGGCGCGAGGGGCGGCTGTGCACAGGGTCCGGCCACCCCCACCCCATCTCCACCTGCTGCCGTGCCCCGCACCGGAGTGACCTCAGCGGGTCATGTCTTGCCCTCCGTCTCCTCTCCTTCTTCAGGGGGCGTTGTGCTCCCTGTGAGCTGCGTTTCTTTCCTTCACGCATATTCCCGGGCGGACAGCCCCGGCCGGATGGTGTCCCTGCGAGCCCCGCTCCCGGACCCTGTACCCCAAAACCCCGCTGCCCAAACCCCTGATGCAGGGGCAGCATCGGCCTGGCCCAGGGGCAGGGGCACCTGTTCCAGCAGGAAGGAAGGTGGAGTTTCCGACACCCAGAGCCCCGGGGGGACTCTGCAGCTGGCTCTGGGAGAGTGTGAAGACGAGGTGAGGGACGCGGGGTGCTGCAGGGCACAGCCGGGTGGACATGGCTCCAGCGGCAGCCTCCCCAGGACCCTCCGGCGTGGGAGCTGCCCGTCTGTGCAGGGGGCCTGGACTTCCCTGGCCCCACCTCAGGCGTCCTCAGCCCTCGCTGCCCTCGGGGAAGGGGTGAGTGCATGACCTCCGGGCATCTCTGGGCGAGGCAGCAGCAGGGCCCAGGGCAGTCTCCTGAGAAGCCACTGTGAGCAGCTGCAGTGGGTAGGAGCTACCTGCAGAGGCGATCTCGGGGCCCAGCTGCTGACACCACGGAGCCAGCGCGGGGACACTGGGCGATTGGTCTCCGGGGTGGACTGTGAGGGAGGAGGCAGGGAGCTGGGAGGTAGGGCAGGAGTGGAGGTTGTCAGATAGGAGCATGAGCTGGGCCGGAGGCTGGTGACCGAGTTCCTCGTGGTGCCAGTGAGCCGCCGGGCGGCACTTTCTCCAGCGATGCCCGCGGCCCACAGGCAGCCCTGCAGCAGGCAGGCCTCGTGGGCTGGAGGCAGGCAGGGGCTCTGAAGGACAGAGGAGGGCGGTGGAGGGGGCCTCGGGTCGAGCTGGCCGAGGGCGGAGAGGGGGAGAGTGATGCAGGGCGAGAGACGTGCCCGATTGGATCCCGTCTCTGCATTTCTGGCCCAAGAGGAGCCTGTGAGTGAATCGCATCCCGGAACGTACGGGCGGAGGTTCCTTCTCCGGGACGCCCCTCAGCTCATCTCGAATCCCTCACGGCCGAGCTGCATCTCGAAGGCAGAGTCGCCCTAAAAGAAATGTCACATTTCAAAACTAAACTCCTTTCTAGGTTTCCTGGCAGGAAACCTCCTGCCTGAAGCCCGGGATTGCTTTGTTTTTCTTCTCCCAGGACGACTGTGCCTCCAGCCCGTCCACACCAGCTCCGCGCCGGGTCCCCCACTTCAGCGCGTCCCAGCCTCGCTGTCTGTCCATCAGCACCTGCTCTGAGAGTCACGGCTCTGGTTCTCCTCAGAGCAGCTCCCTTTAGCCCTTACCAAGCGCCCCCCCCCCCCATAACCGGGTGAGAGGCCTGGCGGGGCCTCGCGGGGCAGCCGGTGTCCGGTTTTGTTTGGGTCGCCCCCGTGGAGAGCCTGCTGTGCAGTCAGAGGGGCCCTCCTCCCTCGGATGTGACGCTTTTGTAATCAGTGGTCGACTCCACAGTCCCCGTGATGCCGCCGCGGCAGCCCCGTGAGCTGGGATTCGAGGCCCTCTGACCTCACTCTGCTTCGAGCTGTTGGCCTAAATGTCAGTCGTCTTTGCACCATCTGCACAGACTCCCCTTCCGACGGCGCGGCTTGGTCTCGGGCGTCTGGTGAGTCACTGTGTGCACTGTCGCTCGCAGTGACTGCCTCGCGTACAGGCAGCTCTCCGGCGCCTGTGTTCTGCTGCCGCTCGTGTAATAATATGGCGGTAAACGGCTTCCCACGTGTCGGGAGCTCGGCAGGTGCATTGATTGGCCCAGAAGGTTTCATTTAGAAAAGCTCCACACACACACCCCCCCACACACGTGCACACACATACACACACATACCTGCACACACATACACACACACCTACACACAAAAAATAAAATAAATAAAAAAGCTCCCCACATATCCCATAGGGTCCTGAGGAATAAAAACCCCTCATACTGTCTGTAAACACATGGGTTTATGTTTTTTCTTCACTTTTCTAACAGAACAAAGTTGAAGGTAAACGCGTGGAGGTTTAGGATAAAGAGAATTGTGGAAGGGGGAACAACTGGCATGAAGTCAAATCTCTCCCTCTCGAGACCTGGCTAAACAGATGCTGAATCCACGCTGCGGACGCGCTCATTGGAGAGAATGCAGAGCCACAGCCTCGAAGGGGCAGAAGAATGTTTCGTGAGCAGAAATTACAGGGAGTAAAATAGGAAACGTCAGGCCTGGCCCGTGTGGCTCAGTGGTTGAGTGTCAACCTATGAACCAGGAGGTCATGGTTCAATTCCTGATCAGGGCACAGGCCCAGGTTGTGGCTCCATCCCCAGTGGGGGTATGTAGGAGGCAGCTGATCAATGATTCTCTCTCATCATTGAAGTTTCTCTCTCCCTCTCCCTTCCTCTCTGAAATCAATAAAAACACATAAGAAAGTAAATATCATGCCGAGACCGGTTTGGCTCAGTGGATAGAGCGTCGGCCTGCGGACTGAAGGGTCCCGGGTTCTATTCCGGTCGAGGGCATGTACCTGGGTTGCGGGCACATCCCCAGTGGGAGATGTGCAGGAGGCAGCTGATCGATGTCTCTCTCTCATCGATGTTTCTAGCTCTCTCTCCCTCTCCCTTCCTCTCTGTAAGAAATCAATAAAATATATTTAAAAAAAAAGTAAATATCAGATATAAATCTTTACGAAGTAAACACCTAAGCAGGGAAATGCATATAGTAGAAATGCTTAGAAATGTAGGAAGAGTTTGATGGAACTGTATTTGTATTGGGAGATTTTAATCCAGTTCTCTTGAAATTTGACATAGCAATTAAACAGACCATTAAGAAGGTATAAATGATGTGAAAAACACAGTTGACAAACTTGAACTATATTTGGTATCCGACACATTGAGAACACACACCCCTGCCTTTTGCACACATGCTCCCGTGTGCACCAGTGTGCAGAGGAGTGTGTCTGCTTGGTGGACTGGATTGCTCTCCTTCGGTTTCTACTTGCAGGGAGTTTTTCCCATCCTTGACTTCCAGCCTGCACGGCCTCAGCTCTAAAGTGACTCTTGTAAGGAGCACAGAGTCATCCCTCGACGTCCACAAGGGGTGGTTCCTGGACCCAGCGCATCCGCAAACGCTCCGTCCCTGGGGTAAACGGGGCAGGTTTGCACGTAACCCACGCACAGCCCGCGCTGCTGTAAGTCATCTCTGGCTTGTGTCTAACGCCTCCTGCACCGAGAACGCTGGGTGAGCAGCTGTGGGGAGGGGCTGTTGAGGGACTACGAGAAGAGGGCGGCCTGCAGGCTCCGTACGGGCGCAGCCTGGCTGCAGCGTCCGGGCCGGCAGGAGCGGGACGCCTCGGCCCCCGTGCTTTCTCCCTGAGGTTGTGTGGGTCCCGGATCCGCCCGCCCTGTGTGCTCCACGGGCCCCTCGTACTGGCATGCGCTGACTTCCCTTCATTTCCTTTTATGTGAACTCTTTGGCTACTTCCATTGTGGTTACCGTCGTAATCACACAAAACTCCTTAAAGTTACAGCATGCTGCTGTGAACTGATGGAGACGTCGTTCCAATCACATACAGAACTCTGTTTTTTTATAGTTCACCCCTCCTCTCCCACTTTATTTGTGGATGTGACAATTCCATCTTTATATGTTGCATAGCCGTTCACATAGATTTTGTCCGCGATTCTCCGCACCAGGATTAAAATAATACAGTTTGCCGCCGTCATCCGTGTGTTACCTTACCGGTTAACCTACCGTCCTTTTGTTTCAAATCCAAGGGCTGCCTTAGCATTCCTTGTAGGACAGGTTCATGGTAATGAACTCCCTCAGCTTTTAAAAATACATATACGTTACTGCTTTCAGAGAGGAAGGGAGGGGAGAGAATGGAAGGCTTTTATACAACACCGTGGAGGAGGTTTGTGTTGACAGCACGAAGAAGCCGTGGCATTCACGGGTGGAGGGAGCGCACTTTACAAAGCCCCCCGCCCCCGTCAGGTGTGTGTGTGTGTGTGTGTGTGTCCCACCAGTGCCCCACCCGCCAGCCCCGGCCTCGCACTAACATCCCGGTGGCAGAAAAATGATTTCGTTTTACCAAGTGGGAGAAGCTATTAATAAACGCAGAAGTGAAATAAATCACCTTAATGCGAGCGTGTCTGCGGGCTCGGAGGGGAGGCGGTTCGCGAGCCGGCGCTGCGTGTTGAGGAGTGAGAGCAGCCCTGTGTGTGTCGCGTACCCACTGCTGGGCCCTGCCTGTGCCGCCCTGTGCAGGTTCCACTCGGCAGCTTGCTTAGCGATGGGCTTGGGCGAAGGCACGAAACAGGGTACGTCTCAGCCGTTAGCCCTCGAGCCCGCCCACATCGCCCTCCTGGGCCCCCCGTGCGCTGCCCCTGGCTCGCTTTCTCCTCCGGCCTGGTCCCAGGCCCCTGCCCACCTCCCCACCTCGGAGCCCCCTCGTTGGCTGAAGGGATGAATAAAGACGGGAAGGGAGCGACAGGGACAAACCTTGACGCATGTGTGTGCCCTCAGAGCCGTGTGGAGGGAGACGTGTGCGACGGGCACTGTTTAAGTGCGGTCAGTGCTTAGAGCAGCTGGGCAAGGCCGCCGGGCCTGTCATTGCCCAGTTCCTCCCGTGGACTCAGCCCTCCGTGTCGTCCCCGCGAAGGGCTGCCTTCGAAGGGCTGCCGTGCCTCTGAGGAAGCCAGGGCGGGGCGGTCAGCACCTTAGCCCGCTCTGGGCAGGGATGGGAAGGGCATCTCAGCACAGCCTGGTCCAAGGACCCTCGGGACGTCCGACCTGAGACCTCAGGCGGTGACTGAGCCTCGCCCGTGGGGAGCTCGCAGGCAGAGGGGAGCATCTCGGGCTGACGGAGTTGGGGGGTTCCCATCAAATGGGGCTGCCTCAGGCTTGGTCCACAGCAGCCTCTTTTTCAGGGCATGACCCCCGTCAGAACAGGGCGATGCCACAACAGCCAGCAGCTCCAAAGCGGAGGGAGGGAAGAGGGGCGTTTGGGCCGGGCCTCTGAGCTTCACCCCCGCTGGGGCCCCTCCTCTGCGTCCTGTTTTCCGAAGTGCTGAGTGGTTCTTGTGAAGAAGGACGGGAGGTGGGCGTGGAGGGGGTGGTGCTGAGAAACCCTGTTCTGATCCTCCACTCGCGGGCCGCTCCGGCAGCGACGTCCAGTGCCTTGATGTGTGGTGGGGGGCTCCCGATTGACCCGCCACTCAGCTTGTTACCATGGAAACGGCTGCCTGTGTCAGCACCTCGGAGAGGGTAAGAAGAGGCCTGAGCAGTTGCCATGGCAACGCACATCTCCCCAGCAGCGGCCCTTGCTGGGTGCCATCTTGATTCTCAGGAGGGAAGAGTGATCCCAGGGGATGCTCGTTGCTCCCCCGCTGGGAGTGGGACTCGAGTATCTGGTCCTTCTCCATCATGGGGGGGTTTCTCCCTGCGTGGGGGGGGGCCTGGGCCAGAGCCCACTGAGCCACACTTCCCCACCAGGGCATGTGCCTTGCTGGTACGATACTAGTCCTGATGCTTCCGGGAACCTTGTCCTTACAACTAACCACAGAGGCCCTGGGAGGGACAGGAGGCAGCCCGGCGAATTGGCCTCCCTCCCTACGAAAGAGCACGCGAGGGTTTTGGGGGAACAGGGGACTCTTCTAGAAGCGGTGGTGCTGGTAGTCGTGTGCCAGTTTTCCCAGCAGGAGGATGCTGGGACCCGCTGGCCTGCATACCCCTCCCCGACAGAGGGCACACAGGGACCCTCCCTGCGCGGGGCTGTGACAGGAGCAGGTCTGCCTCTGCCAGAAGCCCAGCTCCAGCCACACGCTGCCGTGAACACTGTTTCATCGGTTTCATGAACCCCTTCGTGCCTCCGCGAGGCAGGTGGCGCCCCCCGCTCAGCTTGGGGAGCCAGCACCGAGCGTGTCTTCTCTGCTCTGTGCCCAGGGCCCTGTCAGCTTGTCCCACGGTCCCCGGTCCCAGTTGGAAGAGGGGGCAGAAAGAGAGAGGTGGGGGGCTCGTGGTGGCTGAGATGGATCGGTTTGCTTGGAGCTCTTTGATGGTAAACTTCAAAGCAGAGCAGGCGGGCTCTCCCTCGGCGCCGCTCCGGGGCAGGCGCCCGGCTCCAGGTCCCAGAGCCAACACCCGCTGCCCTGT
>NW_006291504.1:2924601-2936595 GCF_000327345.1 Myotis davidii | reverse complement strand
CCTGCTGACCTGCCCAGCAGCTGGGCTTGGGCGTGGAGCCCCTGGAAGGCTGTCATTGCTGTGCTACAAGGGCCCCTGCATGGTGCGCCCCCCTCCTCCCAACGCAGATCCCTGGGGCCCTGCACAGACCTCGGCTCAGGGCCCGACTGAAGGGACATGTGCCACCGGCCGTGCTCTCCTCCGGTCGGCGGCACAGGCTCACGTGGTGATAGCAGTCACTCACGCGCACCTCTGGCCTCTGCTTTAGCCCCATCTGCTGCACCTCATTGGCCAGAGCAAGTCACATGGGCCAGCTCCACAGCAAGGGGCGGGAAGTTCACGCACCCCGTGGAGATGGGTGAGGGAGGTATTTTTTAAGAGACGTGAATCTGTCCCTTTATCTGGGCCTCCATACTGTGGGTGTCAATGACTGCTTGGCCAAGAGTAGAAACTCATGTGCTTAACAGTAACACTGGGCTTACTCCTGACGTGACAGTTAATGCTCCGCCAGATCTCTCCTCTGGTTAGCTCTCTCCTCTGGTTAGCTCTCCCCTCTGGTTAGCTCTCCCCGCTGGTTAGATCTCCCCTCTGGTTAGCTCTCTCCTCTGGTTAGATCTCCCCTCTGGTTAGCTCTCTCCTCTGGTGAGAGGGAGGAGGAGCGGGGAAGGGAGGCAGACAGGAGGGTCCCAATGCGCAGGCGCCGTTCCCAGGCTGCTGACGCGGGCACAGAGGGCTGGCCAACAGGAGGCCGGTGCTACGCCGACTCAGCTCCAGTCGCCTGTCACCTGTCGCAAAGGTGAGGTGATGTGGTGTGGCCTGGTCACCTGAGTTTTCTGTAGAAGCCAGAAACCGGGCATTCAGCGGAACCTCCTGGAGACCTGCCGAGGCTACTGACAGGGCTTCTAGCTACTGACAGGCAGCCCAGGGAGAGGAGGCTGCCGCACTCAGGCAGCAGAGCGGGCGGCCGTGGACACAGGTCACTTTGGCACCGAGCAGAGGGAGGCCAGTGGGGGTAATGGATGTGCCTCCAGATCCTGAAGAAGCAGGACGGGGGGTGAGCCCGGGCCCGGCCTCCGGTCCTCTTGTACGAGACATCAGTGAGCCCGGGCGCGCTCTCCTTTGAAGCCTTCCATCCAGGGCAAGGCCATCGCATTACAGGTCACTTAGTTCTCATACGAAATGCAATGCCATGTTGTCAACGTTTGTTTTAAGGAGTTTTTGTTTTTCACTGTCATGTTTTTGAGCTCATTTCTTCCCCCTCCACTGCAGGTTCAGACATTGTCAGAGGCTCATGAAACCTCCTCAGGCCTGGCCAGTAAAGTCCCCGTGGGGCCAGGAACAGTGCCGAGATCTTGAAAGAGAAGGGTGTTCCCACCAGCAGAGAGGAGCTGAAGGGCTTCCCAGAGTGTGCACGGGGGTTCTGGAAAGGATAGTGTCCAGGTGTGAGGTCTGCAAAGAGCTGGGAAACACTCGTCAGAGGCAAGATGTGGATTTTACTCTTCTCCTCAGATGGTGCCTGAGAAAAGAGTGGTACTGACTGTGGCACTGTCGGTGGCGCCATCTGTGGCACTGTCGGTGATACTGACTGTGGTGCTGTATGTGGCACCATCTGTGGTACTGTCCGTGGTACCGACTGTGGTATCATCTGTGGTACCGTCCGTGGTGCCGTCTGTGTACCATCCATGATACCATCTGTGGTACTGTCCGTGGTACTGACTGTGGCCCTGTCCGTGGTGCTGCAGATGGAAACCTTCGAGGAGGTGGAGCTAAATCAGGACTTGAAAGAGGGAGCCTCAGCAGCGGGCGCAGCCCCCACCCGCTGCTGCACGCACTCTGCCCCCACTTTTCCCAGCTCCTCCTTGTCGCCTCCATTCTCAAGGCCCCTCGCTTCCCTTCCCCAGACCGTGTCCTGCTCCTCCCCCTGCTCCCCATCCTGCTGTGGCCTTTCTCTGTCCTCCCAGAGCCCACGTGTTGTCCGTGGGGAAGCCCTCTTCCTACCACAGAAGGATTGATCGCATGGACCTTCCGTGCTGAGGGGCCGTTAGAGGCCAATCACTCTCCCTCCTCTCATGTCTGTCTGAAGGTGGTGGTGTAGACAGGAAAGGTGACCGTGAGGCCGCCAGGACCAGAGCCAGGGCGGGACAAGAGCCTGTGTCCTCGGTACCAGCACCACCCCCCTGGGCGTGACCTGGGGGCTAAAGGGAGGCTCCACCCCAGCGACAGCAGCGTCCTGGCACCAGCAGACACGGTCTCTCTCACGTTCTCTCTGAACTCGGCTGGACCGTCCAGGGCGGTCCCTGGGCCCTGGGCTTGCGGCCAGACCCCGTGGTCCGGGGCCAGGTAGACGCCGTGGGTGCTCTCCACGGTTCTGCAAGGCAGTCCCTAATTTACTTGTGTTCGCGACCTTTTCTCGTCGGAGCGAGTGAAATCGGTGTTGGGGCTGACGAGCCCCCTTTCCCCCGCCCTCCGAGGAGAAACATCTGGCCCGGAAATAGCCACAGGTCCAGGTCGCGGTCTGTCCTTGGCCGCGAGCTTCCCCAGTCCTCTGACCTGCCCGCCCCACCACGTCACCAGGGAGGGCCCAGGCACCGGGAGCTGTGCAGGGAGTCTGCACGTGTCTCTCAGAGAGCTTTACTTCTGGAACCTTCCATGCAGCCTGTGAGCGGCGGCACAGCTGCCGGAGATGGGCTGTCGTGGGGGCAGTGGCGTGCGGCAAATGGCCGTCAATCCACCGTCTGGACCTGCCTCATGCACCCTCTGCTGTGTCTCCAGGTGCCATCCCGGCCCTTCCCAGAGCCCTCCGAGCCGGGAGGCGCCACGCGCTCGCCCCGTGGCCTCCCCGTGAGGCTTCCCGTTGGACGTTCACCACGCTGACTCCCCAGAACTGCATCCCGCCCACGTGTGTTTAGTCCTTTCCTGTCTCAGTTCCGTCTCAGAAACACGCAGTGGCTGCTCCACTTTGTTCCTTATCTGCTTGCAGGCAGCCTTGTGGCTTTTGGGACGGGTCCCGAGGCCTCGGGGGTGAAGGCATCTTGGAGGGAGGGCTGCCGGGGACTCGGGGCCCAGGTGCCCGCCGGCTCGGTTCAGACAGGGCCCCTGCTCTCTGCGGGGAGCCGGCACCTGCTGCCTGGCACACCGCAAGCTTTCCCGTGTGCGAACCTGTGCTCGCATCTCCTAATTAAACAATAACGTTCCCTCCGTTGCCTGGAGCCGACCGCCTCTCCATTACCTCTTCTCCTGAAGCCCAGATTACAGGCCTGTCACTTCCTGGGTAAATGCTGGCATCACTTCGCACCCACACTCGCCCATTAGTAACTTCTCTTCATGGTGGGTGTTTAAATGTCTTATCGCGATCCCTTCAACTTCCCACCCTCGCAGAATGCTAACGGATTCCACCGGCTCTAGAGTTCCCGTCTGGTTTTTCTCCTCATTTCTTGCTGTCCAAGGATCTGATGTTTGTAGAGTTCTTCCTTCCTTCTCTTTGGGAAAGGAAAGGAGAACATCTCTCTCGAGCAGAGCTACCATCTTAGTTGAAGGGGAGAACCAGGAGGGGGCATCACCTTCCCGCTTTCAGGTTCTGCTTTGAGCAGAAGTGCAGACAGATGGGGCCCACCCTCTGGGGTCCTCCCTCTTGCCACCCCCCCCCCCGGGGCTTTAATCAGTTTGGCCACTCGGTCACACTCAGTGACAGCACTTATGCCCTGGGTGCTTTATACGTACTGATTCATTTCATCCCCACAACCTGATGTGCCCATTTTGCAGATGAGGAAACTGAGGCAAAGAGATTCCTGAACTTCCTGAAGGTCACACGGCAAGTGTCAGATGCAGATGGCAGCTGAGTGGTCCGGCCCCAGAGTGCACTGTCCGCCAGGGCTTTTCTGAGTCACAAGGGAGAGAAGCTCACCACCCGGCAGAGAGGGAGCGTAGGTTTCCTCAGAAAACCAGCCTGGGGCAGACCAGGGAGGCAGCTGCTCTCTGGGTGACGAGCTGAGTTCACTGCCCTCGTGACTCGCTGTCCCTGCCTCTAGCTGGCTCCATAGTTGCTTCAGGCCGGCTTCTTCCCCGAGGCTGGAGGCAGGGCCACCAGTTATTTCCTAGTGACTCCCTCCCAGCTCTGTGAGGAAAAGAAGGTGCTGATGCCAGGACCCTAAGGGGCCGCTTTGGGCCCACTTGCCCAGTCTCTGGACCAATCGCTGGGGTCAGGAGGGTGAGGGACCAGCGTCATCCAGCCAGCCAGCCTGGGCTGGGCCAGGTGTGCGTCCTGGGAGAAGTTTAGTCTCCCCAGGAATAAAGTCGCTTCTGGTAAGTCACATTTTAGAGCTGGGGAATATGAGAGAAACAAAACAGCTCCCTGAGAGAGGGGAAGTGGCGCCGCTATGACACGGGAGTAATTACCGCCAGTGCATGCGTCAGGAGCAGCAATTATGTTCCCTCATGTTTCTCTAGGAGTTTTATTCCTGAAACAGATGGCGCAGAACCACAGGGCGGGGCCTCCAGCCCTGCAGCCCCCCGTCAGCGGGGCTGGGGACCAGGGTCTCCATGTGGGTGGAGTGGGCACCGCCGCTTTGCCAATGCCGCCGCCAGCCTGCTCTGCACCTGTCCGTGTGCCGCGGGCCCCTGTAGGCCCCGGCGCTCGAGGCAGGTGGACCAGGGGGTCACTAGATAGCATGTCCTGTCACTGGGGCGACCAACGAGAACATCCATGTCCCCCAGTGCCTTTGGCCAGCAGCCACGGAGGCTAATGCCCCGAGGAAGGCAGAGGCAAGGCAGGGGACCTGGCAGGCAGAACAGAGTTTTCTTGACAGCCCGGCTATGGGGTGTGACAGGGCTTTCCACGGCGCAGGAAAACAAGCGTGATAGCAGGTTGTAAGCGAGCTGCGGAGACGGGTCCGTGGCACTGGCACAGCCCGTCACGCCAGCCTTTGTGCGCGCTGGGGGCTGGGCGGGAGGCCTGGCTCTCCCTCCTCCTCTCTGCCCAGAGCTCGGTCTGCCCTCTGCAGGTGGTTGGAAGAAATAAGCAAAGCCATGTCCCTCTTAGTTTAAAAAATACATTTTTATTGATTTCAGGGAGAGGGAGAGAGAGACAGAAACATCAGTGATGACAATCATGGACCGGCTGCCTCCTGCACTCCCCCGACTGGGGCTCAAGCCTGCAACCAGGGCCTGTGCCCTGACCGGGAATCGAACTGTGACCTCCTGGGTCAGAGGTCAACGCTCAACCACGGAGCCCCGCCGGCCGAGCCCATGTCCCTCTTGTTTCCACTCGTTCCCAGGGCCCTCTGCCTCGGCGTCCCTTCCTGAAAGGCCCAGCAGCTCCGGCAGCCGCGGCCCTGGGCTCTGTCGGTCACCGAGCCGCTCAGGCTGTGGCCCTGCGACTCCTCGCCGCCTCGGCCGGAGGTGTTTGCTGGCAGGCGCCCACCAAGAGCCCTCTGGAGCTCAGGGAAAGGCTTCCTTTCCTGGGGCGGGACACAGGGCGGAGCATGAAGCGGGCCTTCATCTTTGTCGTCTCCACGTCCAGAGCTGCAGGAACGCAGCCGCCTGGTGGGAGGAGAGCAGCGCCGGAGCCGGCTATCAGGCAGCAGTGGCTGCTCCGGCCCCTCTCGCTGGGCCAGGGCAGGCTCCTTGGTCCTCCTAGGAGATGGTGGGTCCATCCCTCCTGGGGTGGAAGCCCTCGGTGCTGTGACTGCCCAGCTCCCTCTGCCGCCGTCCGTCCCCAACTAAACCCGTGTCTGTGCAGAGGCCTCAGTGCCCCGACTGCGTCGCTGCCCCTCTGGGCACTGCTGCCCTCCCTGCAGCCTGCGTGACGTGAGTCCCAGCCCCACTCGCTGTGCGGCTGAGACCGCCGTGTCCACCCGCATCTGCGGAGTTAAGAAGTGCTGCTTTCGTCGCCGTCGGCCATCGGCCAGGGGTACAGGGAATGCATTTTAACTCTCTCTTTTTAACTTTATAATTAACAAGTGGTTCTCTCTCACCTCAGATCAGTCATCCACCCACCCTCCCTGCCAGCCAGCCTGCCAGCCATTTCTCATTCATCTTTTCATCACCCATCCAGCATCCATCCATCTACCCACCCACTCAGCCGTCTCTCCATCCACCCAGCCAGCCACTTAGCAAACATTTTGAGGGGTGAAGTGTGTGCCATTCTGAACAGGTTTATTACTCTTCCGGCAATTAACATTCAGAGAAAAACATCAAATCCAAGACTCGTCTCTTGGTTTCAAATCTGTCCCGGGACCATATGGGCTCAGACGCACCAACCACCCAGCATAGCTTGTGTCTGATTCCCAGACCTTTAAAGGCAGTTTTTAGTTGTGGGAGAAAAGCAGGACTCTATTTCCTTAAAAGAGAAAGAGAAGGAAGGAAGGGGGAGATGAAGCGAGGAGAGGAGAGAGAGGCGAGAGCCCTGGCTAAGGTCCCTGTGCTCCCCAGGCCCCACCTCGGTCCCCTCCCTTCTCCCTAAGGCCACTGTTGTTCTGAGGTGAGATCTGCAGGCCTCTGTAGGGGCCTGTATAGAAATACTTGATTGTATGATGCAGTTTATATGAAAATGCACAAAATAACGCCACATGTTTCTCCACGGGCAAGTGAACACTCACGCTCTCTGATGTTTTATGACAAGGCGTTTCAGAGATTGCCCATAGTTTCTGTAGGAGTGGGTGGGAACCTTGCATCATTTCTTCGTTGCTTTTTAAAAAATGTATATGTTTTTTAAATTTATTTCAGGGAGGGAGGGAGCGAGGGAGGGAGGGGGGAGAGAGAGGGAGAGAAACATCAGCGATGAGAGAGAATCATGGCCCGGCTGCCTCCTGCACGCCCCACACCGGGGATCGAGCCCACAACCCGGGCCTGTGCCCTGATAGGGAATCGAACCTCCACCTCCTGGTTCCTAGGTTGAAGCTCAACCCCTGAGCCAGGCCGGTCGGGCATCTTTCTTCCTTGCTTTTTTGGTCTAAATTTGAAAGGCCCTGGGCAAACACTAGTGCTGTTGATGACAGGAATAGCTGAGCTAGGGCCAGAGGTTGGCATAAATTTGGAGAATTGTAATTTGTCCAGATCAATTAAAATATAAAGGCACCCACTGTTACAGAAGGCACCGTGCCATCAGCTCTCCCGGGTGCCTTCCTGAGGAGAAACGGCCTTTCATCGCCCCGGTTTCACAGGCCGCCTCCCCCCACCGCCCACCTGCTCTCGCTCTCGCTCCCTGAACTGGGCGCAGACAAATGGCCGCCCAGGGAGACATAACCTGAACGCGAGAGAGAGCCGTAAAGCTCGGAGCTGTCACTAGGTCCAGCCCAGACTGGAGGCGGTGGCGGCACACGCCCCGGCCTTGTCGCAGAGCTAAGCCGGCTGTCCCCATGGAGCCTGTCCTTGCGGTCATCCTGCGCGCGTGGATTTATTGTCCACCCACCTTGCCTCGCCCGGTCCTACGGAGCATCATAAATTTCTTTGCCTTTCACACAGGCGCCCACCCTTCACCCTCTGCTCCAAACATGTCACCAGCTCTGCACCCCAACGTGAATTAAGGCAGCCTGGGCATCATCCTTCTGCGGTGACATAGCCAGATCCGAACACACCGAGGCTTTCCGAGTTGCAAGTCTTTAAGCTTTAAAATTATGCATCCAGCACAGCCGGCGGGGCTGAGTGGTTGAGCGTCAACCGATGAACCAGGAGGTCAAGTTTGATTCTTGGTCAGGGCACAGGCCTGGGTTGCGAGCTCCATCCCCAGTGGGGGGTGTGCAGGAGGCAGCCGATCTGTGATTCTCATGGATGTTTCCCTCCCCCCCCCCCGTTCCTCTCTGAAATCAATAAAAATACTTTTACGAAAATACGTATCAAGCCCTGGCCCATGTGGGTCAGTATTTAGAGTGCTGGCCTGCGCACCAAGGGGTCTCAGGTTCGGTTCCCAGTCAAGGGCGCTCACCAGGCTCCGTCCTCACACTTCTTCCTGCTCACTGCTCCTATCGTTGGAGAGCAAAGGATGATAGAGAGCAAGAGGTGGTTCCCGATACGCGAATCTTCCCCAGGCCGCTCCCTGCCCCTCTGCACACAGGGCCTGACCTGGATGGACGAGGTCCACAAACCTCCCACTATCTCTGGGGGCCGGACAGACACCCAGCACGCCCGGCTCCAGGCCTCCTGCCCCACGAGGAGACTCTAGCTGTGTGTCCCTCCAGCCCCTGTGCCCTGGGGAGGGCTGCGGAGCAGGTGCGGACGCCTGCCTGGCACCTGGTGCCAACCCCCGCAGGAGCGCGGAGCCCAGACCAGATTGCTGCGGCCCGGAGACCCCGTGACTAACACTGCTGATCCAGGGCTTTTCAATGGGGGAGGAATCAATTGTTTCAAATTGAAAAGAGCTGAATCGATGAGCAGCCACGCGAGTCCTTTGTGGACGATTGCTCACGCTGGCAAAATGTCCAAGATGAGAATGACGAAAACAATAATAATAGCAGGGCCACCCACAGCGACCTCTCAGCGACACGGAGAGAAGCTCTCTTCAGCGGCCCGTTTCTGCAGGAAAGAAAGCCCTGCGCCCCACCCTGCAGCCCCAGGCTCCCCCCCCCCTCCAGGTCCGCTTCCTGGAAAATGAAGCAGCTGCTGCGAGCTTCGCTTTCCAAAGCCTCCCGCCCTGCCCGCACCTGCCTCCACGTCCCCTTGGCTCACCGAGGGTTGCTGACCGAGAGGGAGGGCTCCTGCACATAGCAGGTGCCCAGTGAGGGCTGGGCGGGGTCAGAGGCCTTCATGGCAGCTCCCTATCTTGGCCTCAGCCCCACGCAGCATTACCGAGTGTGGGGAGAAGCGCGATCACCCCTCGCACCCGCAGCCCGGTTTGCTCCTGTCCATGTTCATCCCTCACCGTGCACTGGGGGTCCCACCCCACTCCGAGCCTTTTCTCCCTGAGCGCTGGAGTGGGGACGGGGGGTGGGGGGGCACAAGTCCAGGCCAGCCCGGCCGGCCACCGGGGCCTGTGCCTGTGGCTCAGAAGGAGGGGACATTTAGGTGGGGACACCCTGCAAGAGAGGAGTCGCCGACTTGCCAAGTGGAGGCCAGGGGCCAGCACCCCGCGCCCCCCACCCCCACATCTCAGAAACACTCCGAGGTGAAAGAGCCAGGGCTTGGCCTGCTCTCTCTCCCTCTTGGTAAACAGCTCTCTCTGGGCTCTCCGCCCTGACCACAGCGGCCCCTGGCGGCCGCAGCGGGAGCACGCAGCCCCGAAAGGCTCCCAGAGGCCTGGTGGGGGTGAGACCCCTCTCCAGGCGGCACCAGGGCCTGAACCTCCCGCCCGGATCTGGCTTTTATTCCTCGGGGGCTGAGGCAGCCTTCTGGTTCTCACACACACAGCTGTGCTCACACGGGTGGGGGCCTCCTGGGGTGGGGTGATGGGGGAGGAGAGGGCGTGAGTCTCCACAGGGAGACCGGCTCTGCCTTGGTTTTGTCCAGAAGAGTCCGCTGTCAGGGAGGGGCGAGCCTCCAGGCCTCACCGGGGGCACATCTGCTCTTCCTCTGGAGCAGCGGCCCCGGCCCAGGTGCGGAGGGCATTCCTCTCTCCCCACAGCTCCCGTGGATGACAGCCTTGCAGCTCTTCCGGGAGAAAACCTCAGTGCGGACGCTTGCTGGTCTCAGTGCCCAGGGAGTCGATGCCCAGCCCCAGGGGGCTTGCCCTTAAAGGGGCCTGAGCAGTTCCTCCTCCTGGCCGGTGGAGGCTGGGGCGGGGTGTGGGATGGATCCCAGGTGCCTGCTGCGTGCGGACCCTGCGGTGCTGGTTTCACCAACAGCCCCCTGGGTCCACGGAGAAGGGCAGCCGCGGAGGCTCCGGGAGGGGTGGGCTGAGCGGTCCGTCTGCAGGGGGCCTGGCAGACTGAAGCGGAGCCGTGATCATTAACACCCCCCGGCAAAGCCAGCAGCAGGGCCTTTGGGTGAAGGGGAAGAGACGGGAGAGAAAAGCCAGCCCTGTGATTCCCGCTCTCAATCTGACAGCGTGGCCGCCCCCCCCACCCCACCCCCGGGTCCGATCCCAGAGACTCAGGATGCTCACCCGAAGCAGCAGCCCGGGCGGGCGGGCGCTGTGTCTGGGAGGAAAGTGTGAACGGGTCGTGAGGGGCCGGAGACCCTCTTACCCGTGTGCCAGGCCGCTTGAAGGATGCTGGGGACCCAGGGTTACTGGGGCCAAGAGCAGGGGGGAGGGAGGCCTTCCCAGAACCTGAGCTCCTCCCCTCGTGGCTCCTCCCAAGGCCCCAAATGCACCACATGAGGGCTGTTTCCCCTCTTCCCGCAGCTCACCTGCCGGGTGCCCCCCCTCCGCTGGTAGCATTGCAGTGTAATGACGGCCTGATGAGCTTTGGGGTGTTTTCCGGTCCATTTCCCCTCCATCTTGGGCTGAGATGGTGTTAGCCAGTCCTTGTTGGCTTCTGCACCCACGGCAGGGCCTCCCTGCCACAAACCCCTGCCCTCTGGTCGTGCGTGGAGGCGGGGTTCTGGTGAGAGGACCTAGCAGCTTCCCGGCCTGTGATGTCTGCGCCTGCTTCCCCCCACACTTGTCAGGAGCTTCCCCAGCTGCTCTCCGTCCTGCCTCATACCATGCAGACATGCCAAATGCGGAAACATGTGTCCTTTAGACGTTCAAGTCCCCAGGCCTCAAACGCCACCCCTTAGGCTCCTCCTCCCTCCGAGCACCCCCTCCCAGGCTCCCTGACACCAAGACAGACCGGAGGAGCCCGTGTCTCACATCACCTGTCACCTTCCCAGCTGCCGTGCCGGGCCGGTGCTCTGAGCCCACTACAGATGGGGAAGCAGGTCCCAGAGTCCAGCTCGCGTGAGCAGTGGGTGACAGCATTCACGTCAGGCCCACCCTCCCAAAGCCTCCATCCTCCCCATCCCGGCCGCCTCCCCATGTGGTTAATGGCATCGCCACTCAGTCAGCCGCCGGGGAGCAGTCCTATCTCAGGGGCCACTAGGACCTGTTGACTCTTCTTCTGTCTTCTTCTGTCTGCGCAGCTTTGTCTTGGTCCAAGTTCTCATCCCTGAGATAACACAGCCGCCCTCTGAATGCCCTCTTTCCCCCGCCCTCCCCGTCCTCTCCAGTGCACACCACATCTCATCACATTACAGATCCAAACCCGGTGAACGGGCCAGAAATCTCAGCGCGCCTCACTCGCCTGCTCAGAAACCAAGCTCCTCACCTACAGGGTGGAGGCCAAGCACTTAGCTCCGGTCAAGGCCGTTGTCTTTTCTTAAAAACCACTTTATTGAGACACAGCTGAGGTCCCAAGGCCTGCATGTTGAATGGATGTGGTCTGATGAGTTCGGTGTGTGCCCACCCCCGTGTGTGCCACCACAGCCACATTTCCTATGCCCTCCCTATTTTTCGTGGCAAAAAATTTAACAGACAATCTGCCTCCTTAACAAATCTCACATTTTCCAGTGCACAAGGTAACATGGCATTGTTGGCTCGAGGCTTTGTTCTCCGTTGCTGCAAAGGTCAGGGACCCACAGCGAGGCGGCTCTAGAAATCTCCCACGCAGCAGGCTCCGGGCCATGGTCAGTGCAGGCCTGCTGACCCCCACTCACTCAGTCCAGCCTGCATCCCGCCCCGCTCCTGGGAACCACAGTTCCGCCTGCCTTCCTGCAGCCGTGAGACCACGTCAGCAAATGCCCCCCCCCTCCCGCTCTCTGAGTTCCTCCTCAGTGCTACCCTGAAATGTCTCCTGCGCTGCTGTTTTTTTCATCATTAACCCGTCGTTACTGAGCTGCACGTTATCTCCCTCCCTGGGCACCGAGTGCCTGGAGGCCAGGCCTTTGCGTTTCAATCCCCACCGTTTCCAGAACACTCCGTGAGACAGCTCCTCTGGCGCCGGCTGCGCATCAGCGTCTCCGTGGAGCTTCTTTAAAACACATGAGTGGCGGGTGCCACGGCCAGAGTTTGGGTGTAGTTGGTTTGGAAGATTAATTTCAACCAGATCTGTGGGTCCCCGAGGGGCGAACCCCGTCTTCTGCTCTGTGAACCAGTCTCCCCAGGTG
>NW_006291504.1:2923387-2924549 GCF_000327345.1 Myotis davidii | reverse complement strand
CTGAAACAGCCGCGCTTCGTGGCGCTCGGGCAGTGGCTCCCGGGAAGAATTCGGGTCAGCACACTTGGATCTTGGCAGACTCCCTCCTTCCCTACGAGGCGCCTGGTGACTTCCCAGTGGCTGCAGGCGGGGTTCTTGGCAGGACGGACGTGAGCAGAGCGCACTCTGGGAATAACCCAGTTCCTCCGCGTCCCGGGCCACGCTGCATAAAAGGCTGTTACCGTGTCGTTTTGGGAGCTGTGGACACAATGATTCTTTCCGTAACGAGGCCCGGCCCCCGGGGGACTGTGGGGACGCGGCCTGTGAGTCTCTGGCCTAAAACGTTGGAAGGAACGGGCTTTGCACTGGTGGTTGACAGCAGTTGTTGAGACTTCTGCTAACGAGGCTGGCGTCCTGGCCCCATCCCTCTGGGGTGATGAACTCGGCTGGTTCCGAGCGGAGCCCCCAGCCTCGCCAGCACCTTGCCGAGGCCCTCGGAGCCTCGTGTGGGTGTGAGAGAGCAGGTGGCTCGTCCCTCTGGGCTGGGGAAGCATCTTTCTCCGTGTCGCGGCGCACGGTCACAGCCAGGCTCCAGCCCCGGGCCGTTTCTGCCATTTACGCAGCCTTGACGAAGGAGTGAGCCTGGTTAGAAGGCAGACACCTTAGTCCAGCCTCCGCTCACAGCCGAGGCCGGCAGGGGGCGCTGAGGAGACCAGGACAGGGCCGAGGGCCGTGCTGACGTGTGGGCCGAGTGGGGATCCGTGGAAGGGACGTGTGGGCCGAGTGTTGGGATCGGTGGAAGGGACGTGGTCGGAGCACAGCCCCTGGAGTCGTGACCTGTGTGCGGGCCCCAGCGGCCGTCGGACGCATCCCCCTCTCTAGGCTCCGTGTCCATAATAATAGTAATAGTGACGACCCCAGAATGTTCTGGCTCAGGGCAGGGGAGTCCTGGGCACTGGCATCGAGGGCCTCTGTGGCTTTTGTGATCGTGAGTTTGAGCCAGATCCGTGCTCCTTGCAGCCCGGCCTGGGCAGGTCGCTTCTCATCGCTTAGGCCAGGGGTCCCCAAGCCGCAGGCAGAGCACAGGAAGCGCCAGGTCTTCCAGGCGGGAGCATGTCACCCGGGCAGGGGAACGCGGACAGTGCAGGAGCCGGGACGCCACGCAGAGGACGGAGGGAGCAGA
>NW_006291504.1:2923053-2923359 GCF_000327345.1 Myotis davidii | reverse complement strand
GCCTCTACAGGGTCCGGGCGGGGGGGGCTTCTACAGGGTCCAGAAGCCGGGCCTCCGGGTGGAGCGGGACCGCGGCCACTGCTGGGAAGTACCTGGAACAAGGTGACGCCCTGGAGGAGCCGCAGCCCCTGTCAGAGGCAGAGGGAGAAACACTGGCTCGTCTCATCCCTCCCAGGGAGCAAGGGAGTCTGGGAAATGTAGTTTTCCGTGGTGCCGAGTGGGATGGAACTCGCAGGGAGGGGATGTGAGGGAAGCAGGAGGCCCACAGGCACAGCCTCCTGTCCTCTTGCCTGGAGCGAAGGGAAG
>NW_006291504.1:2921339-2922852 GCF_000327345.1 Myotis davidii | reverse complement strand
GCCAGAGGGCAGGAGCGGGAATGCGCGGGTTCAGCTTGCTTGGGGTTTTTTGCTTTTTTTTTCTTCTGGCAAGTGCCTCCGTTCTTTTCATTTCTAACCTGGGGTTTTCCTTTCATGTTCTTTGTGCGTCTCTGGGAGATGGATTTAAACCAAATCTATAGGCTCCCAAGGGGCTAACCCAGTCTCTGCTCTTTGAACAAAGGGAGAAGCTCAGCTCTGAGTGAGGAGCCCCAGACCCTGCCCCCGCCCATCTGGAGGCTTGTGACATGGGCGGGGCTTCAGCTCCAGTTCCCAGGGGCGCCCCACAGCTCACCCCCACGGCTTCCTGTCTCACTTCCCCGCTCATTCCCCACCCCAGGAGTCACACAGCCAGCGTCACTGCAAGTCTCCAAGGAGGGGCAGCAGTCTGAGGCCTTTCCCCATGAATTTGACTTGCCTCCCCGTTCATCTTGAGGGATGAGGGTTCCCGAGAACACTCTTTGGGAATCACAGTTCTAATTCCTGGGCAGGCTGCACTTGGCCTCCCTCTGCGTCACAGGACCTGCTTGGAGCCGCTGTTCTCCCACTGCAGGTGCGGCGTGTGGATAAGCTGATTCCCAGGGGATCACACCTCCCAGAGACAGTGATATGCATCGCACTGGGGGGGGGGCGGGGGGTTGGCGCCGACCTCCTCCGGCTGTGAGACCAGAGGCAGAGGCACCCAGGCCCGCAATTATGTCAGGAAACTCAGCGCTGAGATGAATGGAAAATGACTGGGGAGTTTTTTCCAAGGACGTGGCTTGAGCAGGATCGATTCCAGAGCAGGAGGCATTGAAGCAGCGCAATGCCTGCCAGGCTAGACCACAGGTCGTTTCGTAGGGAATCTAAGGTGCCCCGCCCCCATATAGCATAATTACAGTGTGCGACTACTTTCTAGTTCAAAGCAGTATAATTTTGAAGATATCAATTCTTGCTTTGCATATGAGTCATATAGTCAAGAATATCATTCATCTTCTCAAAGAAGAAAGTCATTTTTTATAACTGAGCCCCTATCAACATGCCTCATAATAACATACAAAGCATTTCTCCTCTTCTTTGAAACAGCCCTTCTGCCACTATTTGCTCTTAATATGGCATTAAAATGGCTAAAAGTAGCAGTTACTGTTTTCTAATGAAGTATATTCTACTATCCTCTTTCAAGAAGAAAAGCTACAAGAATACCGTGATGGCGATTATTTCTATAGGAAATTTTTATCTCAACATATCTACACAAAAATAAAAACAGAAAAAGAATACATACCTATGATACCTCAATTGCAAAGTACTCCCCGCAAGTGACTGGATTGCATTAGTTGACCATCTGCAAGTCATTTTCGTTAAGTACCCATCAGTTTCACATAATATATTGATATTGACATCTATTTAAAACACATAAAAGTATTAATATGCAGCAAAAATACCAAAAGAATGCTTAATGAAAATAAATGAGACTCTAATACAGAGTCCCTAAGATAAATTTATCTTGTGGAACAAA
>NW_006291504.1:2920177-2920499 GCF_000327345.1 Myotis davidii | reverse complement strand
GGTCAGCCGTGAGCACGGGGCTGGTCCCAGCAGCAGAGAGGCACCTGAGAACTTGGGCCTGGGCCTGGGAGCCGTGGAATGTTCTCTCTGTCCCCTGAGCCTGCCCACAGATTCCTCCCGTCCAGGAAGGAAAAACCCCCACTTCCCCTTTGATCAGCTCAAGTCCTGGTTCCATTCTGGGCCCAGCAGCGTGGCTCGGTGGTTGAGCGTTGACCTATGAACCAGGAGGTCAGGGTTCAATTCCCAGTCAGGGCTACTGGGTTTGGGGCTCGATCCCCAGTGTGGGGCATGCAGAAGGCAACTGATCCGTGATTTCCCCCCC
>NW_006291504.1:2915931-2920095 GCF_000327345.1 Myotis davidii | reverse complement strand
TTCATAACCTGGTACCTTTCAGTCCACAGGCCAACGCTCTATCCACTGAGCCAAACCGGTTTCGGCAATAATAACATATTTTTTTTTAAACGCCGCCGTAGTAGGGAAGGAAGGCGGCGAGGTGGCAGAACAGCGTCTTTCCCGTGCAGAGCCTTCCGCGGTGCCATGTGCAGTCTCCTTAAGAGAAGGCGAGGCCCGGAGCACAGGACAAGGTGCCCAGTCACTCAGCCTGAGACACACGGTCACAGCACAGACCCCGCTCCCACGTCCGGGAGGGCCACAGCGGGGGACACGCTAACAAGCCTCGAGGACACGGTGCTAAGGGGAGCGGTCCCGTCACGAAAAGGCAGGTGCCCGGGGCATCCACTTCCAGGAGACAGGACGTAGAATCGCGGTCCCGGCGCCAGGGGGTGGGGTGGGTCTCATCATTCCCCCGCAGAGGAGATGATGAGAAAGATCTGGAGACAGTGGGGGTCAGTGCGTTCCCTGCCCGACTGCAGCGCAAAGAGGGTGACCGTGGAGGGCTGTGTGTTAACATAATGAAAAGATTGTGAAGGACACGTGAGATGTGGAGGTTCCCTGGGTGTGGCTTCCTGGGTGGAGGCCAGCCTGAAACCACGGAAATGACCTCGGTCTGGCCCTTTGATTCAGTCTCACCAGAGGGGCTGTTTCTCAGCGGGAGCAGGAACGTGCCAGTCACGTTGTCAGGCCTCCGTGTGTGGGTGTTAGGGCCAGATTTCGCCTCGCCACAGGCGGCCTTCACCCAGGGCCAGAAGAGAAGGGATTTCTTGGATCAGTGTGTCTGCCCCCAGCGACCTCCTGTCCTTTTCAGTTCGTTTTAAATCCTGCTCTTCTGGCCAGGGTGATTCCAGCTCTTAGCAAAGAGCATTTTACATTTTAACCAACAATCCTGGGCCGCTTTCAGATCTGTTAACTTGAGGGCGAGTTCTTTCTAAGGCCTCCTGACCGCAGGCTGCAGGGGGGTGGCGGGGGGATATTCCTCAGTGCCGTGCACCTTCGGGGAACCCTTGCTCCCCGGGAACCAGGGCTCCCTGGGCCTTCGATCCTAAGGAGAGAGACAGTGCCTGTGGCGGCCCTTGGCGAGCACGGCACAGCCCGTCCGATCTGTTTGTTTCCATCCCAACGTCACCGTGAATTAGCGGCTCCGACTCCCGGGCTCCTGGGAAGATGCCAGCGCTGCCTCCGTCACAGCCAACCGTGAGGTGTGGGAAAGCGGTGGGTTCCTGCGGAGCCCGTGGAGAAAGCAAGGGCCTGTGAGAGGCAGGGCTGCAGACGCCGGAACCGGCAGGGAAATAATTGCAAGGTGGCATTTCGGGGTGGGTTCATTTCCTCCCGCATTTTAATGACCGACAGAGAAGATATAAAAATGTCATTTATAGAGGAACTCTAGCATCTTGTTCTCCTGGTTATTGTCATGGATCAAATGGCACACGCAATATGATTTTTTTTAAAGGTTTTTTGCTAAACACTGTAATCCGTCTTTCGTGCTACAGACCGCGTGGTCACTGCGCATCTCACACTCAGGTATGCGTGGATAGAAGTCAAACGGGAGGAAACGCGGCTCTTTCCCCTCCTGACAGCAAGGCAGGAACCGTTACACACTCCCTCCCAGGAATTTGCCCGTTCTGTTTACTTTGACCAGTTTTTAACTGAAAGTGGCTATTTTTCAGGCACGGAGGTGGTGTTGGTGAGGACAGTGAGGGGCCCTTGGGGATTCAGGGTGTGAGGGGCAGTTGTTAACCCTCTAGCTTCGTCTACCTCTGTTCACCACCCAACCAGCCCAGGCTGCCCAGTGAGGTCAGGAGGCGTGGACCTCTGCTCAGCTCGGCCTGTGTCGGGGTGGGCGGGCCGTGGCCAGGGCTGCCTGTGGGGATGAGGGCCCTCCTCCCGCAGGCCCAACCAAGTCCTCCTCCTCCTCTCAGCCCACTGGGCCCTTTATGCTCGGACTTTGTTCTCCGCTGCGAGGAGCATTGCGAACGCAGAACCTGGCTTCTCAGCAAGGACTTCGGGCTTGTCGAACTCGACCACCTGGAGGTCAGGGAAGGAGAGCTGCGGTTGTCAGAGAATATCCCTCCCCCAACCCCCAAGAGCCCAAACCACTGAAACCCGGGGATGCCAACGGCTGGCCGCCGTACCTTCCCTTTTTCCATGACCAGGACGAGGTCGCAGTTGAGGACCGTGTTGAGGCGGTGGGCAATGGTCAGCACCGTGCAGTCTCTGAAGGCGTCTTTGATGGTGTTCTGCACAAGGCTGTCGGTCTTGGAGTCCATGGAGGCGGTGGCCTCATCTAGGAGAATGATCTGTTGAGGAAGAAATGTGGTAAAAGTCCAGTAAGCCAAAGCTGTACCTAGAGGTACATTCATAGTCTTAGCTCAATTGATTGATTGGTTGATTTAGAAGGACTGAAAAGTAATGCACTACATATCCATCTCAAAAGGTTAGCAAAGGAATGGCAAAAGTAAGAGTCACATCACACCACCTTCATCTTCTTCAGAGGGACTGGCTGGGGAACAAGACTGCAGTCTTTACTCCTCGTTGGAAGTGGTTTATTCTAATCCTGCAAACTGGTAGGAAGAAGCACCCGGGACTGTCTCCCACGCTAACAGCGAGTCAGCATGCAGTTTAACAACAACACTCACATGAGCTTCCTGCTATTACAAAGTCACACAAACTCAGAGGCTTAACCCAGCACACATGCATTATCTCGCAGCTCTGGGAATACAGAGTCCCACAGTCAAGGTGTTGTCCGGGCCGTGTTCCTTTTGCAGGCTCCCGGGAGGAAACCGGGCCCTTGCCTCTCCAGCTTCCAGACGCAGCCCACGCTCCTTGCCCGCGGCCACTTCCCGGCACCCTTCTCACCTCCACCCCTGTCAGATCTCCTCCTCTCCCGCCTCTGATGAGGCCCGGGGCCACCCGGGAATCCGAAGACTCCCCGCGTCTCAGAACCCTCGACTAGTGGACTAGGCGGCGCCCCTTTCCCTGTGAGGTCACACGGTTCCGGGGGTCAGGGCGTGGGCCTCTTGGGGGGCCGGGGCACTATCCTGCCTCCACGGTGCCACTCTGCCCGGCCCTGGCTACAGCGCTCAGCTTCCCGGGCTCTGGTGGTTTCCCTGCTTGGCGGTCGGCCCTGAGAGGCTGCCCCTCCTGCCGTTAGCGCACGTAGGGAGCACACCCAAGGCTCCACTTCTCCCAGGGCCCGGGGATGAGACTAAGGCACCAGCACCCCTCCTTCTGCCCGCAGGCAGGGCTATCCCCGTCCCTATGCAGAACCAGCAGGCATTTTGCCATCCTCAGACCCTCGCATTCCTGACTGTCCTGGGCTCTGTGTACAGACCCCGAACCGTCAGGGACAAAGGGAAGATGCTGGGAGGGAGCTTTCTCAGACCCGGACAGCGGGGGATGGAGAGAGTCCCAGAGCGGGGCTCCCGGGAGCGACCGGCCGGAGAGGCAGGTGCCATTGTGGAAATGCTGCCATTGCTCAGCAGAGGGGAAAAGGGATCGGTTTTCCAAGGGATCAGTGGCCCTCTCTTCGCTGAGGGACAAAGGTGGCCCAGCGCGCACCCCCCCCCAACCCCGTGGAGGGTGCTGTGGGAAGTGCCTCCGCCCCATCCTCCTTCTCCGTGGCCCCTCACTTTGGAGTCGCGGAGCAGGGCCCGGGCCATGCAGAGCAGCTGCCGCTCCCCGACGGAGAAGTTCTCGCCGTTCTCCGTGACTTCGGCCTGCAGCCCGTCCGGGAGCCGCATTATCTGTAAGACAGAGGAGGCCATTTGCGCTGGAGACGCGTGGACGCGTCCTGTGCCGTCTGTACTGATCGCCCCTCCTCCCGCATCCTCCACGGCTTCATTTTACTGCGGGAAAGAAAGCGAAAAACAACAGCCGCTCAGCACTGCACGCGGCTTCAGGGAAGACGGGGAGTGGGCGGACACTGATCATTTAGGATCGCAGCGTGATTCACCCGTCGCCGCCTGGAGAATGCAGATGAGGCCGATGGGCCGAGGAGCACAGCCAGGATTAACTCCTTCCAGGGCTTCCGCTTCCACGGACGGAATAGAAACGCTGACGGCCCGTGGGCGGCACGGGCGGCCACGCCAGCCTCCTGCCCGCGGCCCCTGGCGATGCCACGCCCTCTCCACCCGGGCCTCC
>NW_006291504.1:2915690-2915912 GCF_000327345.1 Myotis davidii | reverse complement strand
CCCTCCCTCAGCTCTCAGTCAGGTGGACCTGGGTTCGAGGCTCCATTCTGCCACTCGCCAGCCTGCACCTGACCTCCCAGAGGCTTCCTTTCTGCCTCCCTAGAGGCGGCGGCGGCCCAGCCCGCGGGCGGCAGCCAGGCCCGTGTGCTGTGACGTAGGTGGAGGTCCTGGCTGACTCCCGGCGGAGACCTAATCTTGCCTGTTGCTGCTTTTAATCGTAGC
>NW_006291504.1:2913419-2915346 GCF_000327345.1 Myotis davidii | reverse complement strand
TCGCATGAACGTTCGCTCCAGCACCTGCCAGAGCATCTCGTCCGTGTGCCTCTCGAAGGGGTCCAGGTTGAACCTGCGAAGGAACGGAGAGGCCTGGGGAGCAGGCTCCGGAGGCGGGGGGGCGGGGGGCAGGAGGCAGTCAGGGTCCAGCGGCTCTGGGGCAGGGCTCACTTAGCCCCAGCGATGGCCCATCAAACACCAACCTCCGGCCAAGAGACCCGGGACCCACAGAGCCCACCAAGGGGGTGTGAGAGTGGTCTGGCCCCAGCCCCAGCGAGATCGACCTTCTGCAGATTCTCAACAGACAGGAAGGGGAGGGAGCATTGCATCCACTGCCTACAGTCCCGGGCTGCCAGAGGCGGGCAGCCCATTTGTGGGTGGGAGTCTGCGCAGGGAATGTGTTTCCATACAACGCTAAGTGTGGCCGCTGCGCTCAGGGGGCGAGACGTCCCTCTCAGGAGAGGGTCGGGGCTCGCAGGACCAAGAGAGGGGCCAGCTGAGCCTGCACGCCGGCCAGAACCCGCAGAAGCTGCCACTTGCTGTGCTTGTCCGGGAACTTCATGCTGACACAGTTCCGGGTGGATAACCGCTGTGTTAGTGCCCGGACCGGGACTCCTCAGAGTGGCTGTTGCTAACCCTGACAGGACGCTGAGCTGCAGGCATGAGCCAGGATTCTGCTCACCGCGTGTAAGCGTCCTGCTTGCTAGCGATGGGTCTGTAAACTACACGTCACGTTCAGGGCGCTGGTTCGCGGCTCCTCCCAGGCCTCCCTGGGGAGCCGGTGCCAGCCCCTGGGCACGCTACTCCCCCGGGCAGAGCAGCCTGGCCGGCTGGCCTCGCCATGGGCGCCTCCCACAGTTCCTTGCGGTCTGATTTCACTCTCGGAAAATAGGGATGCACAGCGATCCAAACAGCTACCTTACTGTACCTACAAACAGCACGGGGTCCTGGGGGATGGCCGTCAGCCTGGTCCTGAGGTCCTCCAGCCCCACCGAGCGGATGTCCACCCCGTCGATGAGGATGGTGCCGCCCGCTGGCTCCACCAGGCGGAACAGGGCCATTCCCAGTGACGACTTCCCTGGGGACGGGGACAACAGGTCACACACCGGGTTATACTCCCATCGTGTCCAAGTATCTAGTCTGGGCGTCTTTCAGGCAGGGAACCGCAGTGAGGGTGCGCAGCCAGAAACTGCCCACGCCCGGGTCAGTGGTGCCCCAACATGGCTGACCGCCCCACATGGCTATCCTGCCCACACGGCTGAGCGCCCCTGCCGCGGTGGCTGTACGCACAGCTCCTCCTCTGGGTCTCGTTTCTCCAGAATGGTCCTCATGTAATTAATTCAAAAACTGGTGTGTGTTTGCTTCCAACTCCACACGCCCATCCTACCGGGAACCGTATTTTCAGTAGAGACCTGAGGGGAGCCCGGCCCATCTGCGGCTGGGGCGCCGCCGCACGTGCAGGGACCGACCTGGAAGTGGGCGGAGCCTGTCCTCACCAGAGCCTGTTCTTCCCACGATGCCCACCGTCTGCCCGCTCCGGATGTGCAGGTCAAGCCCGTCGAGGACGAGGGGCGTGCCGTCCCTGTACCGCATCCGATAGTCTCGGAACGTGATCTCCCCGCGGCTGGGCCAGTCCTGGGGACAGGGTCCCGCTGGGAGGGGCTGGGCGCTTTCAGGAGCACAGGTCTGTAAAGCGGGGACCATGACAGTTAATACACGCCTTCGCTTTTCCATTCGTTCCTCCATTCGTTCCTCCATTCGTTCGCACGGTTCCAGGTACGGGAGTTCACGGCCGACTCTGTCAATAAGGGCCCGGCACTCCCGAAGCTCCCCTTCCCGTGGGAACGAGGTGATGAGGAGGAAAGGACACAGCACGAAGACAGAACAGGCGTGTAATGGCGTGTAGGATGCGCGCTCCAGCAGGGGG
>NW_006291504.1:2910132-2913394 GCF_000327345.1 Myotis davidii | reverse complement strand
GAAGGTGCCGCCACACGGGGATCTGACAGGGTCTCCCGTGCACAGGCCCGGAGGCCAGGACAGACTGGGGCGCAGGGAGGAAGAGAGAGAACCGTCGTGGCTGAAGCTTGGAGAGTCGCTGGGCGACTACAGGGGACGCCTCATGGGGCCCCGGGGGCCGGGGCACGTGTCCGCAGCGCGCCCTAGTGGCCTGGAAGCTGGGTCACCCAGGGGACACGGGCCGCCTGGAGGCCTGGGAGTTCCGCTGACACAGCCTCTGCGTCTGCGAGTCCCCACGGGCCGGAGCAGGAAGGGGGTGGGAATGCAGCGTCGGTTCAGAGGCCGTTAGAGTCCATGCAGTGTAAGTAGGGACAGAGCGCCCCGCCCCCGAAGCTAAGGCCTTCCCACTGGGGGCGAGAAACAGGCCCCCATGTGCCCCCTGGGGTGGCGGCCAGCCCGGATTCCTGGTCCACGAGCAGCCGGCAGCCAAGGAGACGGCTGTGTTTCCTCACGGTGTTTGGAACCCATGGAAGATGGAGGATTAACAGTAAAAGTATTTCAGAGAAGCAGCCGTGTCACAGTCATATTTTTAGTTTAAGGAATCTGAATGTTTGGTGTTTTAAGGTTTCATAATATTAGTAACATTTGGACCTGTGACTGTACCTGAAAATCATAATGGAATCGTTTATTTAAACATGACGTGTAAGTTTATATGTAGCATTGGGATTGTTGGGCAAAGTCAAAGCTGTGAGTGAGTTGCCTAAATCCACATTTATTAGCTGTGTGTAACCTCAGGGGGCGTGTTTGCTAAGTCAGATAGCTGGGTACTTAAAAGGAAAGGTAATTGATTACATTTTAAAATGCAGTTTTAAAGTATTTCGTTGTTTGTAAAGGGGCCAAATGCTGTTGAAAGGCCTTTAAAAGCGATCGCTAGACTCGACTAGCCTTCTTTTCATTTGTAAGTTGGACATAAAAGCTTTCTTAGAAGAGTGAGCCTAGGTAAGGCACCGACTTCTCTCTTCTACGGAAACAGTCCTGAGCAAACTGCTTTTAAGAAAGAACCTCTCTCTCCACATCAGGGACCTCGGATGGTGTTGTAAACATGGGTTTTGAGAGAGAGGTTGTGGTCCGAGTTCAGTTTTTAAAAAGATCCTTCACGTGTAAAAAGATCAGATGAGCCCACGAATCTGCCGGTGAACGCGTTCCACCGGCCTCTTACCGAGATGTACGCCCGGAGTAGCTCCACGGAGGTGAACTTGGCCTGGGTCTCGGTCCCCGTGCGCACGCACACCTGCAGCAGCCCGCTGAGCTGAGGCGAGAGCAAGCAGCCCTCAGGCCCCGGCCCCGGCCCCGGCCCCGCCCTCCCAGCACCTCATCCCGCAGCCTTGGTTCCCAGCCAAGTGCCAGCAGTGAGGCTCGGCGGTGGGCGTGTGTGTCTTCAAACACTTCCTCTGTGTTTAGAAACACGGTGCTTGCTTTTCCCTGGCCTCCAGATGGTGACAGCCAGCCTCCCCACCTTCCACCTGATCACCGCCTCCTGGTTGGAGCGGCTGGGTGGGAGCCGGATTCCCAGGCTGCAGACGGCCATGGGCCCCTAGCTGCCCTGGGGGTGTCCCGCACCTCCCTGCCCTCCCTGCCATACCCCCTGCCCCCCGCAGCCCGGAGGCATCACAGGGGATCAGGTGGAAGGAAGCACCAAGCCCTGCTGCTTGCTTCCCAAGTGAGAGAATCTGGGCCCAGACTGGGAGTGTGGTTTCATAAGGTCACCCACAGGCACCCTGCCCACGGCTGACACCTGCACAGGCGCCCCTAACCATAGCTGACGCCTGCACAGGCGCCCCTAACCATAGCTGACGCCTGCACAGGCGCCCTGCCCACGGCTGACACCTGCACAGGCGCCCTGCCCATGGCTGACACCTGAAGCGAGGCCAGCCTGTATAGACACCTCCAGGCCACCCAAAAGCAGGGGAGCCCTGAACCCCACCCACCCGGCCCTCCTCCTGAAGCGCAAATGGATCGAGAATCCGACAAACGCAGCCCACGGCACAGGGACCGGGTAAAGAAAAGAACCGGCCCTGGGAGGGGGGGACCTCTCGTTAATACACTCGGGGACATTAAACACACATAGGCCGCCGCCTGAAAGGGGTTCTTTCAAACACTCCCTGAGAGAGTGGGTGGAAATTGAGCATCTGGACACATGGTTGCCATACCCACAGGTCGATGGAATGGCCGAGCGGCCAGGCTAAGGCAAGTTCCCAGAGGGAAGATGAAAGACGAGAACAGGAGACTCTGATACAAGAAAGGAAACGGGAAACAGTGGAGGCCCACTCGGTCGCCAGGCCTTTGAGTGATGCGAGCCACTAAGCGCTCTCCACTGACCCCATTCGAGCTGTGCTGTCCATCAGGCCCGCCCGTCCTCACACACTCTATGCGAGAGCCTCCAGGCCAAGCCCTCCCCCACACCGGGCGGTACCTGGATGATGTAGGACAACGACAAGCCTTTGGACGCGGCGCTGACAGAGAAGAAACCCAGGGTCACCATCAGGGCCACGACGAAGGTGACGATGTTCATGAGGACGTCCATCCTCAGGGCGAACCAGCGTAGGGCGCAGTTGAAGTACAGGAGGTGGCTGGAGTTCTCGTCATTGAGCATCTTAAACCTGAAATGAGGAGACGGGCAGATGGGGTCAGGGGTGTGGCCGTGGATCAGGGTCCGGGCTCCTGGAGAAAGCAGGGCAGGCCGGGGCGTTCTTCAAGGGCGAACGCGCTTTTACAGAAACGCTCTTTGAAATCTGCTGCCGTGGGCACAGAGGTGAAGGGAGAGGGTGCGTAAGAGAACAGACCAGGTGCTTCCCAGCTGCCCTCCCCGCCTCATCCCCCCCACCCCCCCAGTGCCGGACATGTGTGCTCAGCACAGCCTGACCTGGCCCAGCCCTGGGGAGAGGGGGCTGTGTCTTTCATACATTCAGGATGGAAATGTTAACCGGACTGAGCTAACCGTAACCAAGAGAGACGTGGGATCCAGTTGCCACTGAAGTTTCCCTGACCTGCTTGGGACCGCTGGTAGAAACCACTGGGGCCCACCCCCCCAGTGCCGGACATGTGTGCTCAGCACAGCCTGACCTGGCCCAGCCCTGGGGAGAGGGGGCTGTGTCTTTCATACATTCAGGATGGAAATGTTAACCGGACTGAGCTAACCGTAACCAAGAGAGACGTGGGATCCAGTTGCCACTGAAGTTTCCCTGACCTGCTTGGGACCGCTGGTAGAAACCACTGGGGAAAT
>NW_006291504.1:2906509-2910048 GCF_000327345.1 Myotis davidii | reverse complement strand
ACGGCCCCTCCTGTGGCTCTGCTGCTCCCTCCTGTCCTAAGGCTGCTCAGGGGTTCTCTTCCGAGGCCCCTCTGACCAGCCGGGCGGGGTCCTGCGGCCCCTCCTCCTGCCGGTCCCCAGAGCTTAGGCCAAAGATGCTTGCAGACACCATGGTGTTTCTGTGGTGTCGCTATACAACCTACAAACTCCACGGACAGCTTCAGGGACTTGGCCGTCATCACCCGGGGTCTCAGCTGTGGGGGTGGGTAGGTTTGCAGACGCAGAATCCCTGGCGGGGATCAAAGTGGAGTCTGACCCCACGCTTCTGGCTCATGCGTGGTTAGCATTTCTGTCTCTTGGCAGAAGCAGTGCTTCTCCCAGAAAGGGCTCCAGAAAGTTCACGACAGACCAGAGGGTGTTGAAAGAGAGGAGACCCGTCAGCCACGCAGGGCTCCGCCCCTCGGAGCCTCGCGGCGGCCTTGAAGGCACAGGTCTCGGGCCTGTTCCGTTTGTCGGGAGTCGGGAACAGCTTCTCGGACAGACACTGGGAGGCCCACTGTGTGGTGCGTGGCTGTGACCTCCCGCCAGGGGTCAGGACTCACTTGGTGATGCAGTCCTCCCGCCTGTCGTAGGCGTGGATGATGCCCAGGCCTTGCATGGACGAGGTGATGTGTGAGAACCAGGGGGAGCGGCTCACATTCTCCACCTTCTTGATCTCCTGGACCCCTCTGTAGAAGACGCTGCAGGGAGAGCAGAGGGCAGAGGGCGGCTCAGGGCTCCCCTCAACCCACCCGGATTCCCCCCTTCTCCAGGAGGGGCCGCCCTGTGTGTGTGTGTGTGGGGGGGCTCTTGTAAGTGTGGGTCCAGAAATGAGAGCCATCCTCCGTGGTCTCAGTTCTGTGTGCTCCTCGGTGTGAGGCTCGCCGCACGAGGGATGTCGCTTAGTCTTTGAGAAGCATCTTTCCTACGGCGCAGCCTCTAAATATAGCCGCCAGCGGGCGCGAGGGAAAGGGATCTTTCCCAATTAGGGAGGAAGCGCCGTGCGCCAGCCGGTGTGTGGCTTCTGAAGGCGGCGGCGAAGGCTGTGCTGAGCAAACCTCCTGGTGGCCTTGGGAGCCGGCTTGACTTTTTATATATTTTTAAATTGATTTCAGAGAGGAAGGGAGAGAAACATCCATGATAAGAGAGTCATGGACCGGCTGCCCCCTGCACGCCCCACACGGATGGAGCCCACAACCTGGGCCTGTGCCCAGACCGGGAATGGAACTGTGACCTCCTGGTTCATAGGTCGATGCTCAACCGCTGAGCCGCGCCAGCCGGGCAGGAGCCAACTTTAAAACTGAACCCTCCACGGGACGCAGCTGCCCTGGGTGTGGGCTCCAGGACACAGGACGCAGCACTGCGGCCCGCGACGGCCGGTCACTGTGTGGCAGGACCAGACCTGAGTGGTCGGCGTGCTCCTCCTCGTAACGCGGCGCCTCCACCTACCATAGAAGCACCAGGAAGCCCACGGCGAGGCCGGCCAGCACCAGGAGGACGGCGGGGAACACGGCGGCCAGGACCACGAGGATGAAGGCCACGAGGGCGATCTGCTGCAGGAAGCTCTCCGTGTGGAAGGGCAGCCTCACGTCCAGCTCGTCCATGTCCTTGGAGAACTGGTTCATGAGCCGGCCGCTGGGCGTCATGTCGAAGAAGCTCATCGGGCTCTGCGAGATCTGGGGGCGCCGCCGGGGGAGTCCGGGGCTCAGGGGGCGTGTCTGTCACACCTCGCCCCCTGCTGGGCTGGGGTGGTGAGCGCGGGGCCCCACCCTCCTTCCAGGGCCCACATGAGGTGGAGGCGTGCTGGGCAGGGGAGGGTGCCCCCTTCCGTGGCCTCCGTGTGCCCACAGCTCTCCTCCAAACCCGGCGCAGCTTGAGGCCGCTTTGGAGGAAGGAGGGATCTTGTGCTGGGGGGCACAGGAAGCTGTTCCCCTTAAACTTGCCCCAGCCAGGCCCTTCCTGGGGCCCTCGATGGGCCGGGCTCTTTGGAGCAGGAGGCGCCTTCGGGCCCGCTCATGTCTGCTCAGTGCGGCCTCCTCGGGGATCCTCCCTGGGCACCCCCAGCCTGACCGCGGGCCCATGACCCCCCACCCCGAGTTCCCTGAGCCCAGCACAGCGCCCGGGTCTGCCGGCGCTCAGTGAGCCCATGGCTGACCCCGCGGTTACGTGGGGGCCCCGGGCGCACCTTGTCAAACATGCGGTCGTGCAGCGAGGAGGACGCCATCAGGGTGGTCTTGGTGAAGGTGAAGCCCTTGGTGATGCCGAACGCCAGCACGGACGCCATGCTGCTTGCGTACACCCACTGGTACACGCCGTGCCCGGTGTCAGCCAGCACAGTGCCAATCTCACACGGGCCGTTGCTGGTCTGCGGCCCACAGGTCATCTTTGGAGAAAAGCAAGAAGAAAATCACCGAGCAGCGGTGAGCGGCCAGGGGAGTGGGCGTCTCCCAGAAAACGGGGATGAAAGAGAGGCTGTTACTGTGGAGAGTGAGTCGGGGTGAAACCGAGTCCGTGCCCTTTGGGGGTGCCTGTGCTTTGCACGGGTCCCCAGGACCCCGAGGGGCACCTGACTTAGGAGGCTGGGCACGGTCTGTGGGAAGGCAGAGGAGACCAGCCAGGCAGGCTCAGGGCGGCTGTCCCAGAAGCCAGCTGAGCCTCAGGACGCCGGAGGTGACGCCAGGCCAGGAGGGGGACAGGAGCAAGGACATGTGCCCGCCTCGCAGCTGCCCGGCAGGAGCCAGCAGGCCTTGGGGAGGCGGGTCCGGGTCCGGTGTGGTAGGCCAGCGCCAGGCCCCTCCCCTTCCTGTGCTCAGGCCTCTGTCCGTCCTCAAGTCCCTGGTGCGTGGCCAGGAGCCCGCGTGGCTCCATCCGCCAGGGAGAGCCCCACGTTGGCAATAGTTCTGGGGAGAGGCCGTCCATCTCTCCCTCCGGAGACACTGGCTGTCCCGCTTCCCTGCGAGCCGTGTGCAAAAGGCACGCCTGCCTTTGGGGAGCAAAGGAGCATCTTTCTCCAAAGGCCACTCTGCGGGGGACAGCGCCGGTGGGTGTAAGCCAGGGGGGCCGGGCACACCTCAAGGCAAGCGCACCCCCGGGGGCTAACAAAGGAGAGGCCTCATGGTGCCTTCGGCTGGGCCCTACATGTGGGGGACGGGCAGACACGGGTCTGATTTCGCTGCCTGCCCCTGATCCCCCCCCCCCCCTCCCCCCCCGGCTCTCCAGGGAGAGGCTCTCGAGAGCGCCAGGCCTGGGAGGGGCTGCAGGGCCGGCTCTCCGGCACAGAGCGGCCTCCCCGCTGCTCCCCTGGGAACAGCCGACTCCAGGGGCTGCCACGCCTCTCTCTGCCCGCATCCCCCAGTGCCGCCTCACTGGTTGTCACGGCAACAGGACTGTGCCCAAATGTAACCTTGGCAGAGGGGCAGGCCACCCACCCCACGGCACTGCTGGGGCCCGAGGGCCACTCACCTCCGAGGCCTTGTCCAGCCAGAAGCCCAGCCACCAGTTGCTGAAGGCGGTGCTGCCGA
>NW_006291504.1:2905307-2906454 GCF_000327345.1 Myotis davidii | reverse complement strand
CGTCACGGTGAAGAGGGAGAGGAGGTAGCCTGCAGGGAGGAGATGAACCTGCCGGGAAAGGCCCCGCCCTGGGAACCACCCTCAGGCTGGCGGACGGGTCTGGGGATTGTGCCCCTGAACCCACGTGGGGGCACCTGACCGCCTGGTTGGAAAGTAGGTCCAAGTTGTCAACTTTTGGAAAAAACACCAATATGCACTGAGATAGAAGTGACTCCGAATTCTTTAGGGACAAACAGGGAATGCCCCGTCTTGCTGGGAGCGAAGGGGGGTGACTGTCTAAGTGCTTTGTGCCCCGAGCTGATGGGGGGAGCGCTCAGCGACAGAGAGGTGGCCACGGAGGCGCACCGCTGGGTTACACCGCCGCCCCCCATTTCCTTCCCACAGACAGAGCCCAGCAGCCTGAACGGCCATAAAGGGTGATGCCGTGGGAAAGGCCATATTGTCCGATTTGATATTCTTGGGGGATTGGGGTGGGGGGACACTGATAAACAGCCTTCGCCTAACGAGACGAATCATTAAAGAAATCGTAAACATGTGAACCCAGGCGTCTAAGAAGGAGCACTTTTAAATGCAGAGTACATCAGGAAACCCGTTTGATGCCAAACCTCCAGCCGCCTTAATGTACGTGTGATACGTCCTCCAAGTCACGGCTCCTTCCCGGGGGGGCTGGGTCTGGACGAGCTGGTGCAGAGGGGCTGTGGGGACAAACACCAGTCCTGGGCTCCCCTGGGGGAGGGGGGCCCTGGTCCAGGGGACCCTCCCGATTCCCCAGGCCTCCCCCAGGGCAGGCACCGCCCCTCCTGCCCTTTCCCTGCGCCTTCACATTCCCAAAACACTTCCGCTCCTTTGATTTTGTTTGGTCGCGCAGCCCACGTGGAGGCGCGCAGAGCTGAGGGAGTGGGTGGCTCGCACCTTTGACGTCTGTGAATTCCGAGTACGTGTCGGATTCTTTTCCTTCCTCTTTCTCATCGGGAGCCAGAACTAGGGTGAGGAAGGGAGAGGTCTGTGTCCCCTGAGCCCCAGGCGACACAGAGGCATGATTCCGGCTCGGCTCGGACCGCACCTTCGTCTCTGTGCGCGGGGCCCTCCTGCGGGGCCTCCACCATCGCCGCGTTGTAAATGTGCTCAGGGTCCTGGGGACAGAACC
>NW_006291504.1:2898020-2905096 GCF_000327345.1 Myotis davidii | reverse complement strand
GAGGGGAGGCCCGATCCGGGCGCCCGGGCCCCGGGCCCCAGGTCCCCGCACGCCGCTACCTTGAACTGCAGCCCCCGGAGGTTGTGCACCAGCTTTGCGTAGCGCCCTCTCTCCTCCATTAGCTCCTTGTGGGTTCCCTTCTCACAGATCTCTCCATCTTCCAACAAAATGACCTCGTCACAGGACTCCAGGAACTGGGGGGGAGGTAAAGCCACTGCAGTGAGCGCCGGCTGCCTGAGAGCAGCCATGTGTCCTCGGCCCTGCTGCCTCCCTGTCCGGCTGAGGACAGCCCAGGGCTGGAGAGGAGACCGTAGCGCCGGTGCCACACCCATGCCGCCGGCGTCCGGTCACCTGCAGCTGGTGCGTCACCAGGACGACCGTCTTGCCGCGGAGCGTCTTCCGGATGCACTCCTCAAAGACGTGCTGCCCCACCCGGGCGTCCACGGCCGACAGCGGGTCGTCCAGCAGGTAGACCTCGCGGTCCGAGTAGACGGCGCGGGCCAGGCTGATCCTCTGTCTCTGCCCCCCCGAGAGGTTGAGGCCCCGCTCCCCGATCTGCGGGCGGGGCAGTGCTCCTGCTTGTCACCACGCCCCAGTCCCCACTTCCCCACAGGGTCCCCGACAGCACCCAGGCGCCGGGGGTGCTGGGAGCCTGTGGGCAGAGGTGACTGGGGCCCTGCCCTTCCCAGCACCGAGTGAGGGGCACCTGGCTCACGCTCCCAGGTGCAGGCCCATCGGGAGGGGCTGTGTCTGGATCGCTCACCCCAAAAGAGCGGAGGGCAGGAAGCTCGGGGAGGGGGACAGGCTCCCCGGAGGGAGGCGTGACTGGGAGCAGAGGGACCAGCTTCCGGGCAGTGTCTGGAGGGGACCTGGTCCTCCTGGGCCCAGAGAGGCAGTGAGGCAGAAAGGGGCCCTCGAGACCAGCCACAGACCAGCACCTGCCCCCCTCCTCAGAGGATGGGGCCACCTCGGGGAAGCGGGCAGCGTGAGGTTGACGTGCTCGGCTGCCAGCGGCAGGGCCCTTGGCTGCCTCTCCAGAGGAGATGGGAAGTGGTCCCAGGGGCGGCCACGCTGGAGCCCACACAGGTGGGGTTGGTGCCACCTCCGCTGTGACATCCCCCAAGCACAGGCCCAGATAAGAGTCCGAGACGGGATACCTGACCTTCCCGCATGTCCTGGCACCATTTTGGCCCCGGGGCATCGGGTGTGGACGGAGCTGGGCTGCCCTTTGGCCCTGGGCAGTCGGGCTGCCCGATGCCGCCGTGGGGCTGAGCCCGCCCCGCTCACCTCGGTCAGGTCCCCGTAAGGCAGGCTGCTCAGGTCCTCCTGGAGGGCGCAGACTCGCACCGTGTGCTGGTACCTGTGGGCATGAGGGTCAGAGGTCAGCGCAGGGAGGAAGACCCGCCACCCAGGCTGCATCGGAGACACAGCTGTGGTCCCTGGGCAAGGGAGGGCGTGGCCAGCGCTTTGTCCTGAATGTCCAAGGGCAGCTGCCCGCGGACCCTGTGCCCTCCTCCAGCTGATAGAGGGGACCGGACGGCCCTTTCCTCAGGGTTCCCACCACGGGGGGGCGCCAGCAGCTGGCACTGCTCCTGGCAGTCAGAGGAGGGGCCTCAAGACTCCGCTCTGCCCTTCGATAGCTTTGACCTTGGGCAGGTCAATGTTCCTCTCTGGGCCCCAGCCTCTTCCTGGGTGAGAGACGGGGATTCGCGGCCAGGATCCCCCTAAATGGGTGGTTCTGGAACTCCTGAGAGACTGGACCGGGCAGCCCCCACCCTCCCACCCCCGACTCGGTGAAGAACCCGGGGAAGCAGAGCTGGGAGGCCGGGGCCCCGGTGTCTGCAGAGTCAGGACTGGAAGGCTGCACTCATTCCCTTCGGCCTCTGTGGGACAACAGCAGCAGCAGGTCCCGTGGCCCGCAGCCAGGTCCCGGCTCAGCGCTGCGTGACTTCAAGCCACGTCGTGGGTCCTTGGCCCCACGCTGAACAGCCTGATGGGCCTTCCTGCGGCCGGACAGCACGTGCGGAGGCGGAGACGGAGCCCGGGAGCCCAGAGCCCATTCCACATGTCCTGGAGCGCCTCCTGGACTTGGGTCAGGGAGGGGACGACCGGCGCCCGCAGCGGAGGGCCCCGGACGCGGCAGCTCCTGCCCTGTGTGAGCGTTACCTCTGGTGGTCGTACTTGGCTCCGAACAGGATGTTCTCCCTCACGCTCCCGTGGAAGATCCACGCCTGCTGGGACACGTAGGCCAGGGTCCCACTGACCGCCACCACCCCCTGCTGCAGCTGCATCTGCAGGCACAGAACCAGGGCCTCAGAGCTGACCCGCCGACCGCTCCTGGGCCCATTGGACGCCTGTGCCCCTTCTCCCGTGAGCTTTAATCCCGAGGGTGCGAGAGGGGGACACTATCTCATCCACGGGCTGCAGAGCCCAACCGTGCAGGCCGAGGGCTTCGACGTCAAACACCTGCAGGGGGCCAGGCAGGAACGTTCTGGAAGAGGCAGCCGAGGGGCCCGCTGCTGGCTGCCAAGCATGTCAGCCTCACGAACATGACCGTTCACTCTGTGCCCAGCTGCCGGGGCCGCTGTCCTCACGGACCCAGCACACAGCAGCAGGGACCCTGACATCGCGGCGTGCCCCCCACACGGCTCACCTGGCCCAGCAGAGCTGCGAGGAGGGAGCTCTTCCCGCTCCCAATGTTCCCGCAGATCCCCAGGACCTTCCCCTGCAGAGAACCAGGAAAGAGACGCTGTTGCACCCCTGTTCTCACCAGGTCTGGGGACAAGGTGTCGCCTCCACACTGTGCAGGTGGGGACCAGGGTGGCTCCAGGTGGTGGCGGTGCAACCTCGGACCCGGCCGAACTCGGCCGGGGAGGATGCAGGGACCCGAGTGTTAGTGAAGCGCCCCCCACCTCGCGCCGTGTGGGGCGCCTGGAGGGCCTGGAGACACCCGCTGCGGGCACTGGTGCGGAGCAGCCTCACGCTGGCCCGGGACACACTCCCTGGACGCGTGGCTTGTCCTGCGCCCAGGCTACAGGAGAGGAAATCTAACCGAGGTGATGCTCGTTGGGGCGGACAGTGAACAGCAGAGTAGGAAAGGTTCGCAGTGTGCGGGGTGCACACCACGGGAACGCGGGACGGGGAGCTGGGGAAGCCTTCCCGGAAAGACACCCGTCTTGGAGGGTCCTCCCGGACACGGCCCCGGCCAGAGACCCGTGTGGAAGCGGGAGGTGCGGGCACCAGCGGGCCCAGGGCACCCGGCCGTTCTGTGAGTCGTGCCACCGCTTGGGGCCATCTCGGTGCCGTTTCCTCCCTGTCCTCGGCAGAGCGCCCCTGAGGCCTGGGCTTCTGATGATTCACTTGTTAAAAATAAAATACAGACTCCGTCTCGCAACCTACAGGCAGGCAGCGCCCCCAGGCCCTGGCTGGGCTCCCATACTGGCTGCGTGTGGGTTGCGCTTTGCTTTTAAGCAGAGCAGCACTGCAGGGCAGCGAAGAGCAGGCCCGGCCAGGCGCCTGGGGGTTAGCTTCCCGTGCCTCAGGCTCCTGACCGTGAGCCGGGTAGCCGTGGTGCCCACCTCGCAGGGTGAGGAGGTGTCAGAGGAGCTGAGTGTGTACCTACTCATGAACGCCGGCCGTTGTGAGCCGCCCGTGCGCCCCATGTCAAATTAAGAGCACGTCTGAGAACGCTTATGGAAGCCCGTCCGTTTGAGCCCGACCACCTGCTGGACGGTGTAGTCCACGTGGACGTGGGCTCCAGGTCCTTCGGGGTTTGCAGATCGGCACTGACATAGCCGCCACTTTCTCTCAGATCAGAGAAGACGACTCCATTGTGCGGGCCCATAGTTTTAACGTTTGGGGAAGTGCCCTGGCCAGTGTGGCTCAGCGGTAAGAGTGTCGGCCTACAGACTGAAGGGTCGCTGGTTCAGTTCCCATCAAGGGCATGTACCTGGGTTGCAGGCTTGATCCCTGGGGTGCGTGCAGGAGGCAACCAATGGATGTGCCTCTCACATCAATGTGTCTCTCTGTCTCTACCCTTCCCTGTGGGGAGCGGCTACAGTGTTTGGACAGGTTCAAGCCTCAGACTAATGAGAGGGCACAGTCCTCCCATTGCCACGTGCAAGTCCCAGCTTGGAGGGCAGGGCCCTCACAGCACAATTACAGCCAATAGCTGTAGTTGTGAGCTTGAACTTATGGTCCAAACACGTGGCCCCACGTGCCTGAGTGATTTGGGCTTGATAGAGTTCAGGTGCGTGCAGTTGAGTAGGATTGAAACCACGAGAATGTTGTAAACATCTTGACCACACCCTTACTTTGCCTTGTGGCACCTGCTATAAAATAAAGACACGGCTTTTAGCCCGTGGCGCTCTCTCTCCATCAGGAGCAGTGTCCCACCCAGACCCAGCTTTCTTCTCTTGTCTGTCTTTTCTAATCCTTCACCGTCCCCTCTCAGGGCCACTGAACCAGGCGGAGCTGGCGGCACATAAGGCACCCTGGGGCTGAGTATGCCATGGCCGTGCCAGCCCACCACACCTCCTTTCCACTCTCTCAAGTCCAATAGAAAAAATATCCTCGGGTGAGGATTAACAAAACAAACCAAGAAACAATAACAACAAAAATTCAGAGAAGAAAGCCGCCTGGTTAGAGACATCCCGCCCCGCCTCCAGCCCAACCTGTACGCCCTGGGGCCTTGCGAAAGCGTGGCTGTGTGGCCCCGAGCGGAGGCTCTGAGGGACGGGCCAGCCTGGAGGCCCAGACCCACCTTCCTCACCACGAAGCTGATGTTGTGCAGGACGGACTTGCCGCCACCGCTCCGGTCCTCGGGGCCCGCGGCGCCCGGGGCCGAGGCACTCGGCCCGTACATCTCCGACCTCTGTTTTGTGAGAAGGAACTTTTCCTGCTCCTCCGCGTTCTTTACGTCGCTTTCCCGGCCGGCCTCTTGCTCCCACGTCAGGGTGGCATTTGCTAAAAGCAAGACAGTGTCTGTGCCGTCTGGTTGGGTGATGTAGGAGGGGGGGCTTCTGGCTACGAGAATTCTCTAAGATCAAAGAAACAGAATTCACTGGGTAGACGCCATCCGTTGGCAGGAATCATCCCAGGACACCTCTAGCCACCTCCAAGCACACAGTCATGATGGTTCTACCCCGGACATCCGGGGAGGGCGACTGAGGCTGCTCCCCCAGGAGGACCTGCGGCTGAAGGGGTCCCCTGGCCCCGACCACGGAGGACGGTGGCTCTTTAACCACCAGGCCTGTGGGGGTCACCCGCACGGGGAGGGCCCCTCCCAGCTGCGTTTTACCCTCGCGCACACGGTAGCAGCTTTTTAAAAATATTTTTTTTTATTGATGTTAGAGAAAAAGGGAGAGGGAGAGAGAGAGGGAGACAGACACGTCAATGACCAGAGGGATGACTGACGTTGTAACAGCTCTGGGGACCTGGCGCCCTGTGACTGGGAGTGAGGGAGACAGTGCGGGGGAAGGCGCTGGTCCCTCCGTCCCTGCGATAGTCCAGACGAGGTGATGAGGCATCGAGTGAAGGTGGGTGGGGGCCCGGGGGCCAGAAGGAGTCAAGAGAGAGCAGTGCCCTCTGGTCTGAGACACCGGTGTCAGCATTAACACAGGTCACGGGACGTTGTCCATTCTTTTGGTCAAAAAGGGATCATTCAACAGTGTGCCTTCTAGGCAGTCTCACACCCGGCGGCTTTTTAAATAGGGGAATACGTGGCCAGGAGATGGGTCAGCAGGGCCCTCGGGGGCAGATGTGGACGGTGAGGGAGAGAGGGATACGGATACAGACACTGAGCGTGCGCAGGTGGCCTCTGGCTGCAGTAAGGCCTCTCCATCCGTTTGCAGATATTGAGCTTGCTGCGCGCCCTCTCTCTCTCTCTCTCTCTCCCTCCCTCTCTCTCTCTCTCTCTCTCTCTTTCTCTCTCTCTCTGGTGCCCTGGCCACCTCTTGGTTCATGGGTCACCGCTCAACCACTAGCCACCCCAACGGGGTGAGCCTGCTGCTCTCTTGACCGGACGCCCTCACCTCAACGTCACAGCCACCGTATCTGCCCTTCCCCTGCGACACAGCCCCGCCCCGTGTACAGCAGGCGCTGGGGGCCTGGTCCTACCCTAGGCCAGTCCAGACTCTCTCCCCTATGTCTGTGCGTTCCCACAATGCCGTGTGTGTGGGAAGCACAGTCAGTATTTGATGAACAAATAAATGAGTGAATAAGGTGGCTGAGTGTTGGGTAAATAGGGTGCCCCATCACCCCAGCACCACACTCCTTGCAGCACAAACCAGACGGGGGGCAGGGGCGGGGGGGGGGCTGTGTGCACACCCAGCCCCGCCCCCGGAACGGCCTCAGGTCCACGGCTTGGACAGGAGCGGGGGCTCAGTGATCGTCTCTCTGTAGAGACTCCATCTCGTTTTCCCTAAAACGGGGGCCACCTAGAAGCGCGGCCCGCGCCCTCCTCCACCCACAGGTGTGCACCCCACCTCCCTGGGGGCCTTCTCCCCAGTGGCTGGGCTCGGCTTCCCTTATCTGGGAGTCTCCCCCCACCCCCCCAGAAAGGAGACCTCTCTCCCCTACTCACCCAGCGTGCGTTATACCTTCATTCTCCTCAGGGAGACGCTGGCTTCGGCCGCTGCCTTGACGGAGAAGGGCAGGATCGCGATGGAGAACTTCATCACGTTGAACATGGCGATCACGCTGAATGCCTGCCAAGCGGGGGGCGGGGGGTTAGTGGGGACCGGGATCAGGACGGGTGTGGCCTTGGCCCGGGACCATGATGTCCCCGGGGCCCGCCTCGCTGTGTGCAGGGGGCGGGGGGAGGGTCTCCGAGGAACAGCTTTTTCCATTTCGTGGCGCAGAGGTCATAGGTCGGCAGATCGGGTAGCATCATCTCAATCTGTTTGCCTTTTGGGTTTTCACCAAAATGGTGGGAGACTTGTCCCTGGCCTCTGCCAGTTCACAGTGGCGGGGCAGGGGAGGGCCGCTCACTGATGCCCTGGGAACTCTCCACCCAAACACAGTCGCACTCGCCCTGACTGTTCCGTCCAGGCCATGCAGGTGTCCCCCCCCACCCC
>NW_006291504.1:2896781-2897838 GCF_000327345.1 Myotis davidii | reverse complement strand
ACACCAGGGTCTTCCTCACCGAGCCTGGCCCAGGGGGCTGCTAATACCATATGGACCCACGGAGACAAGTCTCCTGGCTCAGGGACCACTCCTCCCCCAGCACGCCCAGCCCTCCCCCTGCCCCTGCCCCAGGCACCTCGCCTTTACCTGTCTCCCTCCTCAGCCCCAAGGGCCCTTCCTCTGCCTCCGTAACTTATTTCCTCCATCGGTTCCTTCTATGAATCTCTTCTGCTACCACTGTGACTTCCTACGTAAATGTCCTCTTATAGTTTGAGTCTGGGCTCTGAATTCTTTCCCAGCCAGAACTCAAGTTTTTAAAAGAGTGAAAGAAAAAAGAGAAAGAAGTCTCCCAGCTGGGGGGGCCCAGGCGTGCACCGGCGCCTCTCTCAGCGCCCTCTTCTCGCCTGTCCAACGTCTGATGGCAGCATGTCCCTGGCCCGTCTGAGGAGTCACCAACAGCCCCGTGGGCGCGTCCGGAATGATCTGCCTGCTGCTGAGTGAGCCCGCGGCCGGGCCGGCCTCAGCGAACCCTCGTCAGTCGTCCGTTAGGAGAGTGAGGGGGGATGCCGCCTTCCAAACATCTGATCCTAGATCCATCCCCCCACAGTGCTCAGTGCCCCGGCCCCAAAGCGGGGTCTCAGCTCAGGAAAGGGCCTTGGCTCAGGTGCCAGAGCCCCAGCTGCCGGGCAGACCCCCTGCCTGGAGGCCCTGCCTGGAGGCGCTGCGAGCAGGCGACTCCGCTCTGCGAAGTCCAAGCTCCGCGTCCAGGAACCCGTCTCGGCCTTGCTTCCCTCGGAGCCTCGTTTTAGACAAGGGAACTGGTCACTTCGCTTTCAGAGTAACCTGCTTGGCGAGTTGCTGGGGGAGATGTCCTTGTTTGTTTGGGGATCATAAGGCCGCACAATAGTGGGGGGCGTTCTCAGGCTATTGGGGTCCTGCCCGTCGAAGCCCCGAGACTGAGAGGGGAAGCTGGTCCAGAGAGCTGTCTCCCAGAGGCGCCCAGGGCAGGGCAGGTCCCCAGCCCCCGGGTGCTCCCTGGGGAGCATCCACCTCTCCA
>NW_006291504.1:2896193-2896709 GCF_000327345.1 Myotis davidii | reverse complement strand
GTTCCTCCTGGCCCGCACCCTGTACTTTTTACTTTCTCTCCCCACTTCCCTGGGACAGCCGCTCGTGCTGTGGCTGTGGCATCTGTTCCCCGGGCCATCTCCCTCCGGCTGGGAGCTCTTTGCCTCTGAGTGCATAGGCCCCTGCGGACACTGAGCACGTGGCCTGCGCCCCCTGTCTCCCCACAACCCCGTCTCCCCTGGCGTCTCGGCCGGCCTCCCAGCCACAGGGCCCCTCGCCCCGTTCACAGATGATAAACCCAGGCGTGAGGAGCTCATGATTTGGACCTACAGCTCCACCGACCGGCGAGCCCCGCAGACTCTCCGGGATGTGGGACCAGGGGTCGGTGTGAAGGAGACGCCCTCCCCTTCACCAGCTGTGCGCGTGGCTGCCCGAGCGGGATGCTAATGCAGAGGTGAGGCGTAGGGTCTGGTCAGGACTGCGCGGCTGTCTCAGGGGAGGGCTTACAGTGTCACCCGCAACCACTGGACACGCACAGACCACATGGTACAGGCACA
>NW_006291504.1:2875932-2876189 GCF_000327345.1 Myotis davidii | reverse complement strand
CGCCACAGCCAGTGCCACTGGCCGGGGGGGCTGGGGCAGGAACCAAAGGGAAGGGCACGAACGTGTGAAGAACTGGGAACCCCTGCCCGTGCTCGGCGGGGGGGTCTGAGACCGCAGGCCGCTGCAGGAACCCCCCCGGCAGTGGCGTGTGCGGTCTGAGCGTGGGTTTCCAAGTGTCAGGTTGTGTAGCCACGTTAACTGTGCCCCTTGCCCTGCTGTGGACCCGAAGGGTCGCTGTGAGCCTCGCCCCCGCCATT
>NW_006291504.1:2875034-2875696 GCF_000327345.1 Myotis davidii | reverse complement strand
GGGGGCACAGGCCGAGTCCAGTGGCACGTCCAGCCCCACCGTCCTCCGGGCACAGGGGCGAGGGGTCCCCGCCGCGAGGTGCCGATGGAGGGAGCACCAGGTCCGGGCACAGGGCCGGCCTGGGAACTCAGTGCGGCCTTGGCCGGGAGCGGTCCCCGAGGGCTGCCAAGGTCACTCCCCGCAGGCGCCGGAGTGACGGGTGCTGCACACAGGAGCCCGGAGGGAGCGTGCGGAGGGAGGGCACCTGGATGGCCTGTGCGTTTCGGTGAGAGGGGCGGCCAGGGTCACAGGGCGTCAGCTGCTCCGAAGTCCGAGATGTGGACTGGGGCGAGCAGCAGACTGAGTCCACACACTCCGGAGTACAGCCAACAAGCTTATCTTTTAGCTATTTTTTTTAGCTTAGCTCACCCTTCATCTTTTTTTTAAAGACTTTTTAAAATTGAATTTGATTGAGAAGAAGGGAGAGGGAGAGAGAGAAACATCGATGTGAGAGTGAAACGCCCACCGGCCGCCTCCTGCATGCCCCCTGCTGGGAATCGAGCCGCAGCCTGGGCATGTGCCCTGCGGAATCGAACCAACCACCTTTCGGTGCAGGACATGACACTCGGCCACGGAGCCACGCCAGCCGGGCTCCCCTCCTTCTGAAAGGCTGATCATAGGCT
>NW_006291504.1:2872676-2873807 GCF_000327345.1 Myotis davidii | reverse complement strand
CTTCATCTTTTTTTTAAAGACTTTTTAAAATTGAATTTGATTGAGAAGAAGGGAGAGGGAGAGAGAGAAACATCGATGTGAGAGTGAAACGCCCACCGGCCGCCTCCTGCATGCCCCCTGCTGGGAATCGAGCCGCAGCCTGGGCATGTGCCCTGCGGAATCGAACCAACCACCTTTCGGTGCAGGACATGACACTCGGCCACGGAGCCACGCCAGCCGGGCTCCCCTCCTTCTGAAAGGCTGATCATGTGTGTGGTCTCGTGGCCTTCTGCACAGGAGCAGCTGGGAAATATGTGTGGACTTGACCTGACCTGACCTGTGTGGGGTTGAATCAAGGCGCATGGAACCGCATTTACTCAGATCAAGGCAGTGTCTTCAAGTGAGTTTGGGGGTGAGGAAGCTTTTCTGGGTCCTCAGTGTGGGTCCCCGGGAGCGGGTCCGCCGCTGCAGGCCCAATTACACGCTGGCCGGGAGTGTAATTGTAGGCCCGGGGAGTCCGCTGTAACGTGGCTCAGGTCATTAACCGGCCAAGCACCTGAGGCGCCCTCAGCAATTATGTAAATGTTCCCGCAGTTAATTTGCATTTATATTTGATCGGAATGGGTTAGTGCCGTCTTTAGGAGAGAAGCGGCCTGTGTCGCCTCTTACCTACGTGGCATGTCAGCCCGAGGGACAGCGAGGCTCTGCAGGCACTGAGGGATTTATGTGCGGGGGGGGGGTTCAGAGAGTGTGTGCATGAGTGCATATGAGCATGTGTGGGTGCAAGTGTATGTGTGCATGAGTGTGTGAGAGTATGTATGTGTGCGTGCATATGACTGTGTGTATGAGTCAGTGTGGGTGTGCGTGTGTGCGTGAGTGCTTATGAGTGTGTGTGACTGTGCATGTCAGTGTGTGTGTACAAGCGTGTGTATGTGAGAGAGATGGTGTGTGTGTACATGAGTGCATGAGTGTGTGCGAGTAGGTGTGTGTGTGAGTGTGCATATGAGTGTGTGTATGAGTCTGTGGGTGTGTCGGCAGTTTCTTCAAAACCTAAACATACTTCTACCACATGATGCAATAATCACACTCCTTGGTATTTACCCAAAGGAGCTGAAAACTTATTTATGTTGATGCAAAAACCTGCACATAAAT
>NW_006291504.1:2865879-2868321 GCF_000327345.1 Myotis davidii | reverse complement strand
TGGGTGTGCGTGTGTGCGTGTGAGTGCTTATGAGTGTGTGTGACTGCGCATGTCAGTGTGTGTGTACAAGCGTGTGTATGTGAGAGAGATGGTGTGTGTGTACATGAGTGCATGAGTGTGTGTATAGGTGTGTGTGTGTGAGTGTGCATATGAGTGTGTGTATGAGTCTGTGGGTGTGCGTGTGTGCATGTGGGTGCTTAGTGTGTGTGAGGGTGAGAGTGTGTGCAAGTGTGTGTGTGCATATGAGTGTGTGTATGAGTATGGTGGGTGTGTGGGTGTGGGTGCATATGTGTGTGCATGTGTGTGTGTGTTTTGTGTGTGTGTAGAAATCTAAATCAAGGAAATAGCTCGAGGCCGCTCTTCTGCTCACCATGGTTGGTGGGTTCTTTCTGTGGAAGGGAACTGAATGGCCAGCGCCAGCGCCCACACGCCGGGCAAAGGCTAACCATACGGTGCTCGCCTGCCGCGCCCGGCTCACCAGCCAGATGCCGTTTCTATGATGAAAGCTCCTGAGCCCTTTGAAGCGCCTGCAGGGCCGCTCAGGGCCCCGTCTAGAATGCCTGGCGCCGGGAACCTTGCGAAGCCCTTGGGGAGACCCCGTGCCCCGGGGCAAGTCCCCACCGCCCCCCCCACACCTCCCCGCGGCGCCCGCCTACCTCGGATGGTCTGGGTGAAGGGTTTCTCCCAGGCGTACATCTTAATCAGCTTGATGCAGGTCACAAACTCGTTCATGATCTGCACCCGCTTGTCCGTCATGGAGATCGCTGACCTTCGGAAAGCCGAGTTGAGCTTGGCCATGAACACCTGAAGGCGAGGTACCGACCTTGTGTTCCGGGCGCCCTGCAGGCAAAGCTGGCCTGAACACCCCCCACCCCACTCCCTGAGGCTGGAGTTGGAGGGCGGGGACAAGGGCCTAAGGGAAGCTGGCCTGGCGTTCTCACTCAGCCAGCGTGGTCTGGGGGCACCAGGGCCAGGGCCAGGGCAGGTCATGGAAATACGCGGGCCACCAGGATGCAAAGGCGGTGTCGGCAACTTTGACAAATGGGGGACGTGTGCCCTGCCCCCTCCCCAGGGCTTTCAAATTCAAGTTTGAAAAACCACCAGACTGTGCCCACCCACCGTGGCTCAGTGAACCAGGAGGTCAGGGTTCGATTCCCGGTCAGTTAAGGACTTGATCCCCAGTGTGGGGCATGCAGGAGGCAGCCAATCAATGGTCCTCTCTCTATCTCTTTCTGTTTCTCCCTCTCCTTTCCTCTCTGAAATTAATAGAAATATATATTTTTTACAAAAACCTGACAGGGTGCCCAGAAAAGCTCGCACATGTGCGGGCGCCCCTCGGGGCCGGGCAGACAGGGTCACCTGGATAGGGACGAAGATGATGTAGACGGATATGCCGATGAGCGCCGTGGGCCCCAGGGTGAAAAAGGAGAACACGGCACAGACAACCATGAGGATGGGGATGGTGGCCGGCAAGGGGCAGAACAAGGCGGCTTCGAACAGGGAGCAGCTGTCGCTGGACAGCACATTGAGCACCTGAAAGAGAGCCCGGGGGCAGGGGGCGAGGGTCACCATCACCGTCACCGTCACCGCGGCTGAGGGTCTGAGCGGAGGAGAGACCTGCCCCTCGGAGGGGCGGGGGCATCGGGCACCAGCATGGTGAGCTCCGTGGGCCCCGTTCTCGCCTGGCTTTGAAGGGGCCCGTCTGTGTGCACCGAGGCGGCCGAGGAGGGAGGTCACCGAGAACAGCAGCAGCACCCGGGCTCCGCTGTGCCGAGGGCGGCGGCCGGCCAGCCAAAGGCCAAAACGCTCAGTGGACACCGGTGCTCACACCGCCGGGGGTGCCCGGGACGAGGGGCTTTTCCGGTGTACGTGGTGAGGACTGCGTTGTAGGGGTTAAGGGCATAAGAAAATGTCAGCTTGGGCCCTGGCTGGGCGGCTCTGTGGGTTAGAGCGTTGTCCCGCCAAGGATGGTCCGGGCACATGCCAGAACCAACTGATGGCTGCATCCATAGGTGGTAAGTGGAACAGCAAATCAATCTCAATCCATCTCTCTCTCCCTCCCTCCCTCCCTCCTTCCTCTCTCTCTAAAAATCAATCAATGAATTTTTTAAAAGAAAGACAATGTCAACTCTGAAGTCCCTCAGGCACAGCTTCATTATGGCTTTGGCGCCCCAAACACTACACCAGCGGAACCGCCGGTCAGTCAGTTTGACCCATGACCGTAGCCGGCTCTGTATCGCCTCTGTGTCCTCACTGTCAACCAAAGCGAAGGGACGAGGGGGCCCCTGCGTCCAGCTGGACAGAGACGACCCCAAGTCCTCCAGCGTGAAGGGGCCCGCTGGCGCCTCCTTCCCTGATGCCTCAGCGCTCTGAGTCTCCGCCCACCCAGCGGGAGCCCCCATGATGTCCCCACCCGGCTCCAGGAGGCAGACTTTTTAATGA
>NW_006291504.1:2859569-2865683 GCF_000327345.1 Myotis davidii | reverse complement strand
TTGAAGGACACCAGATTCTCGAACACCAGGGTGGACACGGCCACTTTCAGCCGGATCGCCGTGCGGTAGTTGATGGCCCAGGCCAGGGCCCAAAAGAGGACTTTGGTGAACTCGGTGGCAAAGAGGGCCGCGCACAGGCCGACGCCAACCCAGACGCTGCGGGCGGCGCTCTCCGTCTGCCGGAGGATCTGGTGGATGAGGACCATCTGCAGAACAGCGAGGGGAGGGGGGAGAGGAGAGGACCGCTGGGTGAGGACAGGCGGGCGGCCCCCATGATGTCCCCACCGGCTCCAGGAGGCAAACTTTTTAATTAATTTCGGCAGCTGCCGCTGTGCGTGGCGAGGATTCGCCTGATGGAAATTCGCCCCCCAGGAGCTCAGAGATCAGGGCAATGTCGCAGAGGAAGGAGCTGATGATTCCCTCTCGGTCGGGCCCGGGGACCAGGCAGAGGGCACCGCTCACCGGCCCGATGGCGGCCATGACGACGCACAGGATGTTGACCACCGTGTCCATCAGGACCCGTGTCCTCTGAAACTGCCAGACCACTCGGCCCAAGGAGGCCTTCTCGGGGCCCACCCTCGCCACCTCCTTGTCCCAGAGCACGCGGAACCTGTGAGGGAAGAGGAGGAGGAGGAAGAAAGGGCCTTCGGTGTCCGCTGGCTGCCCGGAGCCCCTCTCGGTGGGCGAATCTCTACAGGGTGCGTGGCAGACCCTGGCCGGGTGGATCAGTGGGTAGAGCACCAGTCTGCGGACTGGAGGACCCAGGTTCAATTGCGGTCAAGGGCACATACCTCAGTTGCAGGCTCCATCCCAGGCTCATGTGGGAGGCAGCCAATCAATGTGTCTCTCTCACATCGATGTTTTTTTTTCTCTCTCTCTCTTTCTTTCTCCCCGCTCCCTTCCATCTAAAAATCATTGGAAAAATATCCTCGGGTGAGGATTAAAAAATAATAATAAATAAATAGAAGAAAGCATGCATCGCAGGACCCTCCCCTGGCAGAGGTGGCTCTGGACCAGCCGCACTGACGCTCCGTCTCCCCTGACAGGGCGGCTGGGATGTGGGCGGGGCCGGAGAGAGGCCTGGGCGCCACACACTGCCGCCTGGCATGGGCGCCCTCCGCGCCCCCGCTCCCTGCCCCCACTGCCCACGTCTGCGCACAATCCCAGCCCTGATGAAATCCAGGGCACACCCTTCTCCGGGGTGGGGAGGAGTTTGTCCGTGTCAAACACAAGAAAGGACGACAGTGACGGGTGGTGCGGGAGGGGCCGGCTGGCACGGCGCCCGAGGGCAGAGCTCACAGGAAAGGGGCTCAGATCTCACTCCAGGGCCAAGGACGCTGCTGAGGGCTTTGCAGCCGCCACCTGACACCAAGATGCTTCGTATCTAAAACCTGGTTCTGGCTGCCGGCGGGGGAGTGGGTGGTGGGGAAGAAAAGGCAGGCGCGGCGAGACCGGTAAGAAAGGGGGTGTCCAGGTGAGCGTAGCTGACACTGGGCGGAGGGAAATGGGTTTGAGGGAAGACGGACGGAGAGAGGACCACAGTCCCTACTGATGAACTGACGTGAGTGTGGAGCGGACGGGGGGCGGGGGCGAGGGGCGGTGGTGAGCCGGGCCCAAGGAGCCCAGTTTTCTGCGTTGGCCAACGGTGTGACGGAGTTTGGGGAGATTTATTAATGGGGTCGAGGATCAAGAATATAGCTTTGCTCCGGCCGGCGGGGCTGAGTGGTTGAGCGTCGACCTATGACCCAGGAGGTCTCAGTTCGAGCCCCAGTCAGGGCACAGCCCAGGTTGTGGGCTTGATCCCCAGTGTGGGGCGTGCAGGAGGCAGCCGCTCCATGATTCTCTCTCATCATTGATGTTTCTCTCACTCTCCCCTCTCCCTTTCTCTCTCTGAGATCAATGAAAACATACTTTTTAAAAATAGGATGCAGCTTTAGAAGGTGATTTAGACAGCAGGTCCCATGCAGCGGCCCGATGGGGTCTCCCAGCACAGCACAGCGGGATGCTGGCCGCTCTTGTCCCGAGCCAGGGCCCCTGTAGCCCCGCGGACAGCCAGCCACGTGGCCGGAGCCTCGGGCCGCAGCTCCCAGGCCGTCCTGTCTCCCCACCGGCTCTCCCCAGTCCTCCCCTCCTGAGACACTGGACCAAGTCAGGCAGTGCGGCCCACGTCTCAGCCACCGAGAAGGGCCACCAGGACCCGTGGGTGCCGGTGTCCACGCCCGGGAAATGGAACTCCCGAGGGGGCTCCCGGCCCCCTTCCCGGCGCGCTCCTCTCCTGAGGTGACCCGGGGAGTCCTGGTACCGTTGGGCGTTGGTGTCGGAGGAGTCGTACGGCGACAGCGGGGGCAGAGTGTCCACCGTCAGCGTGTGCCTGTAGCCTTTCACCATCAGCGGCGTGAACCAGGAAAACATGGCGAAGGAGAGCAGCCCTGCGTCGTCCATGGGGTTGGACGCCAGCCTAGGACAACAGAGGCACCATGTTCTCGGACGCCGGGCCGTGGCCCTCAGCCCCTGGCGTACATTCCTGACCAGGGCGGTGCCCACGGCCGTGCTCAGAGCCGTGGGCGCGCCCAGCAGTCCTCTGAGCAGCAGTGTGATCGGACCAGCCCGCGGGAGCCGATTGTGAGCCTTCCAGGAGTCATGCAGGTCGGCTGTTACATAGACGGTATTAGAAGCCACGTGACATCCATTTCCATCAGTCACCTTACAGATAAAGGCAGTGAGTACCGGGAAGGCATCACCTCCTAATCGTTGTTTGGATGTTACCAGCATCTCTGCTCTTTGGATTATGTGAGTCCCGTGTGTGACCGGGAGCTGTGAGCACCTCCTGAACAGCCACTGTGTCTCCCGCTCACCCAAGGACGGGGGCATCAAGGAGTGAGGGCTCCACCAATGAGTAACGGTGGATGCCTTGATGGGTGGATGGGAGGGTGGGTGGGCAGACAGATGATGGATGGGTGGATGATGGAGGGGTGGGCAGATAGATGGGTGAGTGGATAAATGGAGGATGGATGGATGATGGATGGGTGGACAGGTAGATGGGTGAGTGGACAATTGGAAGATGGATGGATAGATGGATAGGTGGATGGATGGATAGATGGATGGGTGGATGGATGGATGATGGGTGGGTAGATGGATGGATGATGGATGAGTGGACAGGTAGATGGGTGAGTGGACAATTGGAGGATGGATGGATAGATGGATGGGTGGATGGATGAATCGGATAGGTGGATGTGGATGGATGGATGGGATGGGATGGGATGGGATGGATGAGTGGACAATTGGAGGATGGATGGATGATGGATGTGTGGACAGATAGATGGATAAGTGGACAAATGGAGGATGGATGGATAGATGGATGATGGGTGGGTAGATGGGTGGATGATGGATGAGTGGACAGAAGATGGATCAGTGGACAGTTGGAGGATAGATGGATGATGGATGAGTGGGTGGATGGATGGGAGGATGGATGGATGGGAGGGTGGATGTAAGATGGATGGGTGGATGGATGGTGGATGGGTGGATGGATGGGAGGATGGATGGATGGGAGGGTGGATGTAAGATGGATGGGTGGATGGATGGTGGATGGGTGGATGGATGGGAGGATGGATGGGGAGACAAAAAGACAAGCATACAGAGCCCAGCATGGGGAGCAGGGGCAGTGCCCACTCTCCTGATGGACCAGAAACGACTCTTGGCAGCCTGCCCTGCCCTCCCCATCCTCCTCGCTTACCTCGCATACGGCCGCATGGGGATCATGGTCTTCAGGCTGGGGTCGTATCTCTCTGCAAAGGACCGCCGCCGCCGGCTCCGCTTGTCCAGGTCGGAGATGAGGTAGGGGCCTTCGCCCACCATCCTGCTGGCGGTCCGGAGCCCTGGGCTCGCGGCCGAGGGGCACCGTCACTGCAGAGAGACGAGAGGCTCCCTGGGACCAGGACACCCTGGGACAGCATCAGGCAGCCCCAGGCCCCAGCCAGCTCCCTGGCCCGACCTCCGACACGGGCTCGCCCTCCAGCCTTCCGCGTTGACGGGGGAGGGGAGGGGGGCCAAAAAGACACAAAGAGGTTGAAAGTAACAGGATGAGAGAAGGACTCGAACCCACAGCCGTTTGGTATGCAGGCTGAGGCTCTAACTGCTGAGCACACTGGCCAGGCAGACTCCCTGGCTCTTCTCCTGGCCAAGTGCCCTGGCAGCAGTGGGCTGGCAGCTGCCTGGAGGGCCCGGACCCGAGGAGCCAGCAAGGGGACGGCGTCCCTGGCCAGGTTCGAGAGTCGAGGCCGGACTCGCCCTCCGACACTCCCGGGGGGCTGGACCCCGTGGTGGCTGGCAGAGCGGCAGCTGGGATGCATGCGACTAGATTCGGCAGTCCCGGGGAAATGCAACTTTATGCCAGGAAGGCTGCTTGCGCCAACCTCTGTGCCATCTATGTGCCAACCTCTGCCAGGAGCGAGGCGCTGCCTGGAGTGACGAGTCTGCTTCCTGCGGTCCTGGGGCACGTGGGGGCTCCTGATGAGCTGGGGGGAGCCCCTGAGGCCCCGACCACGCCCCCAGGACCCTTCCTGGTCGGCCTCCTCCACTGGGAGCACCTGGGCGGGGGGCGGGGGGGAGTGGGGGGGACAGGCCCCGGCGTCCTCTGCTCACCGGTGGGGTCCTCACCTGACAACAGGCCGGACAAGCAGACACAGCAAGGTCTCCGCTCAGAGCAGAGTACAAACCGGCACATCTCGGACCCCAGGCAACTCCCAGTCCATGTTCTTTGGGCTGCACATATTTTTAAATTGTCTTAAATTTGAATTAGGAGATGCCACAGTAACAGAAAAAACAGACCCGTGGCCTGTGTCAGACACCCAGGAGCACCATATGCCCTTGCGGCTGCAGGCGGCCCGTGCTGGGCAGCGTCCACCCCTCGGGCAGGGCACGCAGGCCCCGGTTTGCCGCAGGCCCCACCCTTCCCTATTGTCCTCTGACTCTGGGTGACATGGCCCATCTGCCAGGTGACATTCGTCATCACGTTTGCCATACTGTCCTCCTTAGAGCAGATTCGTTTTTCTCTTTCCTTGATTCGCTCCAAAGAGGGAGGCCCGCAGGCACCCAGAGGGCGTTGCAGGACGAGAGGTTCCCGCGGCTCGGAGCTGTGCTATTTCTGCCTCTAACCCAGAAAACAGGCGCGCGCGCTGTTGTGTTTGAGGACTGGACTCTGAGTTTCCCGCCGCCCATCGTGGACATCTTTCCAACCAAAAGCAAGTGCACTTTCCACCACAAACCTTCCTGTCCCTTTAACTAGTCTGTTCTCAATTCAGAGCCGCCCAGATTGCCAGGATCTGATGGTCTCACGCCTTCCCCACCCCACAGCCCTCCCCCTGCATGGAGCCACCCCCCCCAGAGAGGAAGCTGTCCGCAGTCCCCGTCCTCACCGCCCCGCCTCCCCTCCAGCTGTCCCCGCACCCACGTTGGCATCAGACCCCGGGAAGGGCCCTGATGTTGGGGGGGGAGGGGAGCCAGGGGAGGACAAAGCCTGGGCTGCAGGGGGGAGGGGGCTCTGCTAAAGTGCCCTCAGTCCTACGGGCCCCCACGGTGAGCAGTGCTGGGTCCCCATGAGGGCACCCCTCCAGGTGGAGAGGTCGGGGCGAGACTGGAGGAGGGGAACTGCTTTAGACCTGACCCATGCGAGCCACACAGACGTGGGGCCGGAACTCAGGGTTTTTAACAATAAATCGCGTGATAAATTGGGAACAGGACATTGTGTGTGAGTGTGAGGTGTGTGTGTGTGTGTGTGTGTGTGAATGTGACTGTGAGTGAATGTGTGTGAGAGAGAGAGAGGCTGTGAGGTGTGAATGTGTGTGAGGTGTGTGTGAGTACATATATGTGTGTGTGACTGAGGTGTGAGTGTGTGACTGAGGTGTGAGTGTGTGACTATGAGGTGTGTGAGTGAATGTGTGTGAGTGTGAGTGTGAGTATATGTGAGGTGTGACTGTGTGAGAGACTGGGGTGTGAGTGTTAGTGTGAGTGTGAGTGTGAGTGTGCGGTCCCAGTGGGAAGCCCGCTGGCACTGCTGCCTTTTCGTGGACGAGGCCAAGGCTGCGAGGGGAGGAGCCAGGCCGTTGGCTGGAGGCG
>NW_006291504.1:2853032-2859481 GCF_000327345.1 Myotis davidii | reverse complement strand
TCCAGCCCCATCCTGGGCTCCCCCGCCTGCCCCCTGCGCCCAGAGAAGGGGCCACCAGGTCAGGGTGCGGGGAGGCCACTCCTCAGCACAGACTCCTTCCTCCGTCCCCCTCGCTCACTGAGCCCCAAGCAAACGGCCATTTGAGCTCCGGTTTTTCTTGTGAAACGGACGTCGGGAGCTGGGAATAACGCTAACTCTTGACCATGAGCCGGTCCTGTGGGCCTCACGTCGCCCCCTCGCCCGGGGCAGGGGCCTCTGTGGTCTCCGACCCCCACGTGCCTGCCCGGCCGCCCAGCACCTGCCCGCTCAGACCCAGAAAGGAGCGAAACCTCTGGACCCAGATAGAACCGCGGGATCTAGTTTTCAGCGTCACTTAGACCCTCGGCGGCCTCTCCCTCCTGCTCGCGGGCTGACAGCTCTGCGGGAGCGTGTTGAGCCACCCGGATCCTCTCCTGCTCGCACCCTGGCCGCTGCCTCCCCGCTGGCGCTTCTGGGGATGCAGTTCCCAGGGGAGGACGCTTCTCTCCCTGCCCGGCGGCGGGATGGGGGGCCGGGCCGTGTCCCCGTGGAGCACAGGCCCGCGAGGACGTCCGGAGCCTCTCGTTCTCGTGTCCTCGGAACAGCGTTTCCGACCGTAAATGACACTCACCGGGCGGCAGAGGACACCGGTCGCCCTGAAACAGGGTCCTCAAAACCGACATCGAAAGCAAGCGGGGGCCCCGGCCGCTGGAGCCCACGGCGGAGCTCGGGCCCTCGGACCCAAGCGTACGGGTTTGGTGCCAGTCAAGGGCACGGACCTGGGTTGCAGGCTGGATCCCTGGCCCTGGTCGAGGTACGTGCAGGAGACAGCCAGTCAGTGTGTCTCTCTCACGTGGATGTGTCTCTGTGTGTGTCTCTCCCAGTGAGAATGGGGTCCCTTTCCTGCCCTGGGCCTGGGGGGTGAGCACGGTCCCCGGTGGATTTCAGGGGATCTCCTTCCCGCGTTGTGTGGGGGGAGACTGCCACCTGCTGGCCACTGCGAGGAGCAAGTGTTTGCAGAGCGCTTTCTCCCCTGGGCAGCTCTCGGAGGGGACAGGGCAGGGGAACAGGGGCACCTCCAACCTGCAGGCCCTGCAGGGGTGAGATGAGGGGGGAGGGCCAGGCACTCCTCAGGGCCCAAGAAGGAAAGGCAGCACCGAGGGGAAGGGCTCAGCCGGCACAGGGATGGGCCCTGGGGGGAAGCAGGTGCTGTCCCAGAGCCCGACAGGAACAGGCGTGAGGCAGCCTGTTAGGAGCCAGGCTGGGCTTTCCTCTCGGTGGTTCCTGCCCGCGGACGTGCTCCGCCTGGAACAGTCTTTCCTTTCCCGAGCCCTTTCATCCGAGCACAGGTCTGTTCCTCTCCCAGGTCTCAGCACCCGCAGCCTCCCCTCCACCTGTGTGGGGCCTGCCCCGCGCCACGTCCACGCCTCCTTCGTGTGGGAGCAGCGTTTATTTCGGAGAAGCAACCTCTTCCGTCCTCAGTGTCTGCGACTCGGGCAGCTGAGCCCATCCCGGGCCCGGGTGTGGGCATGAGACAGGCCGGCCAGCAGCCGAGCGCGTGACAGGCTCAGGGCTGAGCACGGGACCCGCGTCAGCCCAGAGCTGTGGCCTGGAGCCTCTGCGGGGATCGCCCGGGTTCCCATCGGGAGCCGGGCTGGTGGGCTGTGAGCCCAGGGCTGCTGGCAGCCACTCTGCGCCGCGAGGAGGGCAGGAGGCAGCCGTCCGCCTGGCACTCCCCCCCTCCTCCCCCCGGCTTCCCTCCCGGAGCCGCCGAGCCCCTTTGCCGGGAGTCAGTGTGAGGCCCTCCCCGCAGCTGACGCAGAGAGCAGAACGGGGCGACTTTTTTTACTTTTATTCTTTTTTACAAAATCAGTACATCATTGGCAACACTTCACACAAACAGGCCGAGAATCACAGCCTGGTGAGAGCGCTCCACACGCCCGTGAGAGACACGCGGACCCTCGCGGTCTCGGAGGACGCTGGGGTCTCAGGTTTGGGGGCCACAGAGCGGCCGTCCAGGCTTCAGTCCCGTCTCCTACACCTGCGCCCCTCTGCCACGTCCGCCCGGCTCTCTGCCGTCTCTGCCCCCGCAGGCCGCGGGCTGTCCGCTGGGGACCCGTCGCCCTCAGCCCTGCGAAGTGGCCGTCCTCAGCAGGGCTGCAAACATGGACCCCGGCTTCCCCTGTAGGGCCTCCGGCCTGTCGAACTCCACAACCTGGAGAGGAGGAGGGAGGGACAGGGCACCGCTGAGCCCCGGCCCAAAGGCCCCGCCGGCCTCCCGGGCGCTGGCCGAGGGCGCCCTCCCCGCGGCCCGGAACGCCCGTCACCTTCCCGTTGTCCATGACCAGGATGCGGTCGCAGCTGAGCACGGTGGTGATGCGGTGGGCGATGATGAGCACCGTGCAGCCCCGGAAGGCCTCGCGGATCGTGCGCTGGATCAGCGTGTCGGTCTCCGTGTCGATGGAGGCAGTGGCTTCGTCAATGAGGATGATCTGGTGGGGACAGAACCGGTGGCAGCAGGGCTAGGCTGGGCTGGCTCAGTGAATAGAGCGTCGGCCTGCAGACCGAAGGGTCCCAGGTTTGATTCCCGGTCAGGGCACAGGCCCGGGTTGTGGGCTTCATCCCCAGTGTGGGGCATGCAGGAGGCAGCCGGTCCATGATTCTCTCTCATCATAGATGCTTCTCTCTCTCTCTTGCCCTTCCCTTCCTCTCTGACATCAATAAAATAGATTATAAAATAAATAAAAATTAAAGAGAACAGGTGGGGGTGGCCTTGTGGGCCTGAGACCGGGTCTGGTCCTGGGCCGGCCACCAGCTCCGGAGACACGGAGAGCTTTGGGCTGAGTCCGGGCCCCGCTGGCTCCCGGGCCTGGTGACCCCGCAGCCCTGCCCGCCGAGCAGGACATGCTTAGCGACCAGAGAAGTCATTCTTGGCGGCGGCGCGGGGGCAGGTCCTGCTCTAGGGACCGCCTTCCTCTTTGCAGGACGTACAGGAGCTGCCACCAGCCCAGGAGGAGGGGTTTCCTGGGTGTCGCTGGTTACGGTCGGGCACCGTAGAAAGAGGGCGTCGCGAGTAAACCAGCGGCCACGGGTGTGACAAAAGCCACCCGTGCACGTGTGAGTGTGCAGGGTGTGCCCGTGTGTATGTGTGTCCCTGCACATGTGTGTGCACGTGTGTGTGTGCTTCTGTGTTTGCCTCTGGCTTGCTTGTGAGAGGAAGCACGCTCCTAAGAGCCCACGCAGCCGCGGTGAGGTGACGGTGACATTGTCTGGGAACAGTGACAGCGTTTCAGACCCAGGGAACTCCCTGGACGGCCGATGCGAGTCCCCCCTAAGCAGGCAGGGATGCGTCCCGTGTTTTAAGGGGGTCGTGTGTGGCAGCTGTGAGGCTCTGGCCTCAGGCTTTCCGGGTCTGGGGCAGTCGGACTTCGGCGTGGGTGCGGGATGTGGGACTGAGGGTCCGGGCTGAGCCCCCAACACACACGCACACACACACGTGCGCACACATGCGCACACGCACACGCACGCATGTGCGGGCCATGGCGCTGGGCGCCGCACCTTGGAGTTGCGCAGGAGGGCACGGGCGATGCAGAGCAGCTGCCTCTCCCCCACCGAGAAGTTCTCGCCGTTCTCCTCCACCTCCGCCTGCAGCCTTTGCGGAAACTTCAGGATCTGCGAGTCGGGCAGACAAGGGAGGTCACGCGGGCCTGCGGGCGCTTTTTTCTCGGGCGGCCCCTGTGCCTGGCGCCCCTCCTCGTCTCTCTGCGCCACTCTCCTCCCCACCCACACCCGCAGGATCCCGCAGCGCCAGTGCCCTGTCCTAGAGGCCTGGTCACGGGCCTTTGCCTATCCCCCCTCCCCCACCTCTGCTGTGTCCTCAGCCTACACTGAGCCTGCCCCCTGGTGTCCCGGTGTCGTCCCATCTCATGAGACGGGTCCTCCATGCGGAGCGCGTCCGTAGTGCTGGGTGGGAGGCGCCTGCCGGAGAGGCAGCCAAGCCCGGCCCCGGCTCCGCTCACCGTCCTGCTCAGGAAGGTCCTCTCCAGGGCGCCCCAGATCTGCTCGTCCGTGTGCCGGTCAAAGGGGTCCAGGTTCAACCTGCCCAGGGAGGAGGCTGTGCTCAGTAACCACCCGACGGGGGCAGCCTGTCCCGTCCCCGGCGAGGGCGAGGGCCCGGGGTTACAGAAGCCACGGACCCTGCGATGGGCATTTCCCTGGCCGGGTGGTACCTGTCTCTTCTGCAGGCAGCAGCCGGGTTCTGTCTGGGGCCACCTGTCCCCCAGCCCCCAAGCCCAGGGGCTTAGGTGGGGCTCTCTCTCGGGGGTCAGCACGCAGCAGCCCCTGGCCACGGAGGTCCCGGCTGTGGGGACCAGCCGGTGGAAGTCACCACAGAGAGGGACTCGGGACGTTTGGGGCGATCCCTGCAGAAAGGTCTGCTGCGCCTCTGACTGACAGGAGAGGCTCAGCCGTCCCCCAGGAGGGACGCGGGGAGTCCCCGAAGCCCTCGCTGAGGCCCGGAGATGACTGCCTTGGACCCGCCTCGGTCTCCCCAGGATCACAGCTGAAAGAGGACTTTGTAGCTTAGCCGTTGGCGGTGTGTGTGTGTGTGTGTGTGTATGTGCTGGTTAAAACACACGTGACATGTTTGTCCTTGTAGCCGTCTGTGAGCTACGATTCAGTGGCATTAAACACATTCCCATGTGTGTGACCACCCCTGACACTCACCATCCTCAACAAACACCCCGCCTCCGACAACTGCCCCTAAAATCTTAAAGAATGGATTTACTTCTCCCAGAAAAAGTGGGGCTGCTACCGAACAGGCGTGAGGAAATGGTGCGGCCTGGTGTTTGGTGATAGGCCGCAGGCGGTAGGAGGGCAGCGCTGGGGGGTGTTCCTGCGAATGCGTGAGACCAGGAGAGCGCCCGCCCGGCAGGGCTCAGTGGCTGAGCATCAACCCATGAACCAGGCGGTCACAGTCCGATTCCCGGTCAGGGCACAGGCCTGGGTCGCGGGCTCAATCCCCAGTAGGAGGCCTGCAGGAGGCAGCCGGTCCGTGATTCTCCCTCATCATGGATGTTTCTATCTCTCCCTCTCTCCTCCTCTCAGAAATCAATAAAAATATATTTAAAACAAACAAACAAACAAAAACGAACACTTTGCAAATGTTCGGGCACTGAAGTCTACCAGGTGTATACCAGGGTCTCTGTTGATCTTCAGACGCCGCTCATGAGGTGGGCCAGGTAGGCACGAGGGGCCCAGGAACGGACAGCCCTCCAGCCCTGACCTCCGGCCCTCTCCCCCGGGGGCCCAGGCCAGCACGCACCTGATGGTCCCCGAGAACAGGACGGGGTCCTGAGGGACGACGGACATTTTGGACCGCAGGTCCTCCAGGCTGACGCCGCTGATGTTCACGCCGTCGATAAGGATCCGGCCCGCCGCGGCCTCCACCAGGCGGAAGAGTGCCACCCCCAAGGAGGACTTCCCTGTCGGGGCGGGAACAGCAGGGCGTCGCTTCCTGAACCCGCCCGGGGCGGCACAGGGGACCCCCGACGCGCACTCCTGCGCACTCCCGCCAGCCTCCTGGGTCCTTCGAGACGCTCCTCACCCCTGCACTTCCCTCCTCTGTTTCCCTGTCTGATGACTCGCCCGCCACCTGTCCCTCCCCGGGGCCATGACAGCAGGGACGCCGGGTGCTACTGGCCGGTGTCTGGGACAGGACCCAGCATGACGGGAGGGTCAGCGAACCCCTGCCTGAGAACAGGTGGACACCCCGAGGCCCACATGGAGGAGGAGGTGCCCGGACGTGCCGCTCACCGGAGCCGGTCCGGCCCACGATGCCCACCACCTCCTGGCTGCGGATGGTCAGGCTGATGCCCTTGAGGACGATGGGGGTGTTGTCGCGGTATCTCATCTGATAGTCCTGGAAGCAGACCTCCCCGCGCTGCGGCCACCCGGCCGGGCAGCTCGCACCTCCCACATGCGGCGGAGCCTCGGGGACGCACAGCTCGTGTTTGAGGAAAGAGAAGGAAGTCGGTCGTTACCACCCGCCTCTGCCCAGCCCTGCGGACCTCGGCTGCGCCCGGAGCGTGGGACCACCCCAGCCACCCGGCCTCGGGGTCAAGCCCCTGGCTGGGTGATCAGAGGGACCCCCCAGGCCATCCCTGCCCCCAGCTTTGTCCCCAAAGAGGGGGACGCCCTAGAGCTGCGTCCTTGCTGTTAACACAGAGAACTCTAACGCAGGGCCCACCTGCTGTGGCACAAACAGACGCGGCCGCACACCAGGCCTCGCTGTCGCCCCTGCTCTCCGACGGGGCAAACCCCCATTTCTACGAGGGGAAGATCACCCCCTCCACATCCGGGATGCTGACCCGCGGAGAGGACAGCGGACATGAGCCGCCAGGAGTGGAGGAGCCCCCAGGAGAGAGGAGACA
>NW_006291504.1:2849317-2852951 GCF_000327345.1 Myotis davidii | reverse complement strand
TGGGGACGAGCAGAGGCCTCCAGGGAGCCCGGCTCACGGACCTGGGCCCACGCCCACCTTCATGTACTGCAGCATCCGCTCCACCGCCGTGAAGTAGGCCTCCGTCTCCGAGCCCACGCGCGCCGTGGCCTGGAAGTTGGATGCCAGCTGGAAGGGAGGAGACCGGCAGTCGGGCGACCCGCCGCTGGAGCAGAAACGCTCCAAGCTCTCACTTCTTCTCGCAGCGGGTCCGGGAGGGCTGGCGTTCATCTGGCGTGGATTCCGCGTGTCTAACATGCACTGACCCCCACGTTCACACACGCGCCTCCCACGTCCACGCTCCATTGCCTCCCGGTACAGACACAGCCCTGGCACAGGCGGTCACGGACCAGCCCAGAGTCACACCGCCCGTGTGGCAGAGCCCGGCAGCTCACGCATCCTGACCACACGTTCTTTCTTATTTTTTCAGTTATTTTATTGATGTCAGAGAGGAAGGGAGAGGGAGAGACAGAAACATCAATGATGAGAGAGAATCACCCACCAGCTGCTCCTTGCTGGGAATCAAGCCTGCAACCTGGGCCTGTGCCCTGACCAGAGAGTCGAACCCTGACCTCCTAGTCCAGTGATGGCGAACCTTCTGAGCTCGGCGTGTCAGCATTTTGAAAAACCCTAACTTAACTCTGGTGCCGTGTCACATAGAGAATTTTTTGATATTGGCAACCATAGTAAAACAAAGACATATTTTTGATATTTATTTTATATATTTAAATGCCATTTAACAAAGAAAAATCAACCAGAAAAATGGGTTCGCGTGTCACCTCTGACACGCGTGTCATAGGTTCGCCATCACTGTCCTAGGTCAGTGCTCAACCACTGAACTACACTGGCCAGGCCCGACCACACATTCCTAACCACTGCTGTGCCCCACGGGGCGTGGCAGGGACACAGTGGAGCACAGCCCAGCAAGCGCCTGGCTCAGCACCAGCCCAGGCCCAGCTCCCAGTGCATCCCTCGGTGGTCGCACCGGCCCAGGCCCAGCTCCCAGTGAATCCCTCTGTGGTCGCACCGGCCCGCCGAGTGGGAGCACACACAGCCATCCACGTGGCCCGCACATGGGACCGGTTCTGCACACGGGCCGGATGAGGGTGCGTGCCCGCTGCGGGGCTCACTGAGGAGCCCACGGGGCCCTCTGCTTACCCAGAGGAGGGTCAGCCTTGGGCGCACAGCTCTGAACCAGCGAGAGACAAAGCCACGCGAGCACAGAGGACGGTCCATGAGCCCCGGGGAGGGGCGCCTGGGCCAGCAGCCAGCGTTCCTTCGAGTCAGCCTCCCGCAGTTGTCTGTGGCCGTGAGCCTGACCAGCCGTCCCTTCCCCCCGAGCCCGGGAGGGACGCTGACAGCACATCAGGACCCCCTGGACACCCCAATTCAAGCTAGATTCCCAGACCCCGTGCTCTGGAGCGGTCAGCGGGCTGAGGAAGCCTGCAGGAGCGGGGACCCCTCCCTCTCCAACCACCGCCCCACATCACTCGGGAGAGAGACAGCTGGGTCAGCGTACAACACCAGCCAGGCCACCGAGAGGCCAGCGTCCTTGGCCTGGCTCTGCTTCTAACGCTCTGTCCATTCGAACAACCCTCCTCCTCTCTGGGCCTCAGTTTCCCTACCCGCACGTAGAGGCTGGACCCTGCTGTCCACTCGCCTTCCATTCCTACGTCCTCGGGTGGTCTTTCATGCAGGCGTCCCGCTCAGAGGGGCCAAGGAAGCCAAGCAGCGGATCCAGAAGGCCCAGCACGTGGCTCACGTCACGTGGTCTCCCATGGCCAAGTCCCAGGCGAACCACCGTCCTGCCCGCGCTCACCACACCGAGCCCGCTGTCCCGCGCCCGCCCCCCTGCCCTCACCTGCAGGATGAGGCTGATGGTCAAGGCTTGGAAGGAGTGGGAGGCCGAGGACATCCCGAGGGCCACAAACAAGGCCACGGCCAGGGTCACCAGGTTGGCCATGAGCTCCATCCGCAGCGACACCCAGCGTGTGGAGAACAGGAACATCAGCTGGTAGTTATTCTGCATGTCGTTCAGCCTGTTAAACCTCGAGGGAAGGGACACGCGGAGCCACCGTGTTGGTCTGTCCGAGGGCTTCCCCAGGTCACCCCTCGGCCGCCGCTCCCACCCACCCACACAGCCTGACTTCCCTTTCTTTGTCGCCTCTCCTCACCCACGGGTATTGTTTTCATTGCTTTTCAAAGAGGAGGAGGGGGGGGGAGGAACAGCAATGTGAGAGAGACACATGGATTGGTTGCCTCCTGCGGGCACCCCGATCAGGGCCGGGATCAAACCTGCAACCCAGGTGCGTGCTCCTGACCGGGACCTGAACCGGCCACCCTTGGGCGCACGGGCCAACGCTCGAACCTCCGAGCACGCCAGCCAGGGCACGGCCTGACTTCTCTCTGGGGGATTCCCCCCTCTTCCCTTTCTCAGCCATGGAGCTGACCAGACCCCCGATCTAGGCCCTGAGCCCCTCAGGCCCACCACCTACCCTGCTCGCGCCTTCATGGGGCCAAGGAGAATGAATAATAAATGTGTGAGCGGGGGAGGCGGTGATGCCTCCCTCTGCATCTCCGCCCGGGGCTGTGTCCCCTGTGGGTGCTGAGCATCGACGGCTCTCAGTGCTGACTGCGTGCCAGCATCGCTCCCGAACCACGCGGCCCTACTGTCCGCCTGTCCGGGGGGCTCTCCAGGACCACTGGAGAGCTGGTGCCGGGCTCATCCACATTCCAGCTAATGAACACACACCGTCTCCCACGCCCCGTCTGACCAGGCTCCGAGGCCAGCTCAGACGCCACCTCCTCCCAAGAGCCTTCCGGGATCCCTCCCTGAACTCTGCTGGCGTTTTATCGGCTCCTCTCCCATCCCGCTGGTCACACCCCACCCGGACTATTACACAAACACGTCATATTTCTGTGTCTCCGTCTCCCACCAGACGACGAGCTTCCTGTCAGTCCCTGCTTGGCCCTGACAAGTCGCTAAGGTCCTAGGACACAGTTAAGTTTTGCTTGTTTTAACAAACATACAGGAGGTACACCTGTGGGTGTGAATGTAATAAAAGAAAACCTGTTACTTAGAAAGTTCCTGGTTCTCATTTTATGAAAATTTGATGCCTGTTTGGAAGGGAAAGAAAAAACAACTGCCCGGCCGGCTGGTGTGGCTGAGGCTGACCGCCTAGGACCCAGGAGGTCGGGGTTCGCTTCCCGGTCAGGGCACAGGCCCGGGTTGCGGGCTCCATCCCCAGGGCAGGGGCATATAGGAGGCAGCTGATCCACGGTTCTCTCTCATAACTGATGTTTCTCTCTCTCTCTCTCTCTCTCTCTCCCTCTCTGACATCAATAAAAATATATTTTAAAAAATAAATGACGTAAAAAAATCTAATGAAAAAGTGCTGGCCCAACGCTTCTTGCTGTGAGCTGCAGTAGCAGGTGGGCGCCCTGCCCAGGGCCCCAGGTCTGCATTTCCTGTGTCGCCTCCACTCTGTCCCCGGGGGATCGCCTTACAGAGGAGGCTCTGGGGCTCCCCTGTGAGCGGAGGGAGGCCGCGTTCCCCTGTTGCCCAGCACCCTGCCCCGCCGCCCCATGGCCCTGTCGCTCCACACCCCCCATCCCG
>NW_006291504.1:2846516-2849186 GCF_000327345.1 Myotis davidii | reverse complement strand
AGCCCCGCGGAGGCCGCCCGCCCGCCCGCGGGCAGAGAGACCCGCTCACATAAAGTAGAGGAGGCAGGTGGCGAACAGGAGGACGCCGATGAGCAGCACGTAGGGGGACAGCACGCTGACGATGATCATGTTGATCAGCACCACCAGGACCAGCAGCAGGAACTGCTCGGCCACGATGGGCAGCAGCTGGTCCAGCTGGTCCAGGTCCCCCGCGAAGCAGTTGAGCAGCCGGCCCGTGGGCGTCGTGTCAAAGAAGCTCATGGGGCAGAGGGAGACCTGCAGGGAGCAGGCGCGGGCCTGAGCGGGCAGCGGGCCGGGCGGGGACCCTGCTCACCGGAGGCCGGGAGGGCGGGGGGTGGGGGGCCTCGGGGAGGCAGCGGGCCAACGCCAGGGCTCCCCAGGCCGTCTTCTCAGGCTCCAGCGTGCAGACTCCTCTGCCTACTGCTGTGTGGCCCTGGGCAAGTGGCCTTCCCCCTCAGAGCCTGTGTTCTTGTCCGTTGCCCTCAGCAGATCCTGAGGCCAAGGGGACCCAGACCACACCTGCGTTGTGCTCGCTCCATCATAAGCCTGACGCCCACCACGTGGCGCACGGGAACATGTGACATGAGAGAGAGCCGTGACATCTCCACGTCATTGGCTGCCACCCCAGGGGATGGACAGCCCAGACCACTGGGTGTTCTCACCGTGACACCTCGTGCCCCACAGCCACGTGAGGGAGAGACCAGGGCGCTGGGGGCAACCCCACGCAGCTCTGTCTGTGACAGGGCTCGGCCCACCGAGGCCAGCACCAGTGTGACCACTGACCCTCCAGCAAGGGACAGTGAACGGCTAGGACCCCGCCTCCAGCAGCAGGTGTGACCGGCCCCCGTCCACCTGGGGGCCTGGTGTCCACTTACAGCCTTGGGACACTCGAACAGGCAAAACCACGGAGACGGGAAACAGATCCGTGGTTGTGGGGTTGGGGGGAGGGAGGGGTGGACAGGGAGCCCGGGGGCGGTCCAGGGCAGTGAAGATAGTCTGGTGCTAAATGGTGGGCACATGTCAGCATACATTTGTCAAAAAATAAATAAACGAAGAATGCCCCAAGACGTAGCGCCCGTCCCAGCCTGCCTTGCTTCCCAGCTGGGCCTCGCCTGGGCACTTCCTGGCCCAGTACCAGTAGCAGCCGTCTGCAGATCTCTCCGTAGCTCCTGCCTGGCGGCCTCAGAGCCAGTGATCGAGGGGGGACGGGGGAGAGGGGGGAGGGCCATAGACTGTACACCACCCAGAGGGAACCTTCGTGTGACTGTGGACATTAGGTAACGATGATGATGAGAGACCCATATGGGCGTTGGCTGGGACACACGCCCACACGCAGGCAGGGTGTTCACGTGGGGGGCTGGTGAGGGCCGGCGAGAACGCTGTGCTCTCCACCCACTGTTCTTGAACCAAACACAGCCCACAGCGCCTAGCTTTTTTCTAAAGGGGGCCCCGTCCAGCCCGGCCTGGCCTGCGCAGGCCCCGCGCCCACCTTGCTGAAGAGGTCGTTGTGCAGCGCGGTGGATGCTGTCCTGGTGGCCCGGGTGAAGGCCGCCGCGGAGCAGACCCCCACGCAGGCCAGGCCCAGGGCGCTGAGGCCCAGCACCGCCTCGTAGAAGGGCAGGGCGGGGTTGTCCAGGATGTCGCCCGGGTCCGAGGCGGTTCTGTTGCTCTCACAGCTGCTGTTGGTCTGTGAGAAAGAAGGGGGACGCGGTGTGATGATGAGGACCTCCGGCCTCTGGCCCCGGCTCCTGGCCCCGAGCCCCAGGGGTGCCCTGAGCGGCGGGACTGGGAGCATCCTCCGCTCACACCCGTGGCCTCCGGCGCTGCTTCCAGACACTCGGGCCTCCGAGACCTGGGAGTCCCCTTGCAACTCGTGCGGGGCGGGTGACTGGGCCGTGAGTGACAGCTTGGAACCTCCCGCCCACCCCCATCCTGCAGGAAGAGGGCGGGGTGACCTCAGGCATTGCACGTGCCTCCTGAGGAAGCCAGGCTCTGGCGGATTCGAGCGCTTAAGGCGTGTGCCATGGCGGCCCCGGCCCAGGTCCACCGCCTGCCTGCGAAGCCCAGTGCTGCGCGGAGCGTGTCCTGAGGGCTCAGCCCGCACCCGCTCCCTTTCTCGCTGCTCCCTAAGTGGGACTCAGGGTGAACCCGGGCATCTCACATGGACCTGAGAGCCCTCCCTCTGAACTGTCCTCATCACAGGACGAGTCCCTAGAGGGTGGACGCCTCCTGTCATGGCCTCATGACCTGGGGCCAGCAGGCAGCCTGGGGTGGGCACGCCTCCCCCTGGAGGTGTCCCGTCTCTGCTGCCCCCCCCCTCCTTGGTTCTTCCTCTGAGATGCGCAGGTCACCCCTACACAAACCAGAGCGCCTCCCGGCCTTCCCCTGCGTCAGCGGTCAGCGGTCAGCCCTGATGGACCAGAACCTGCTTCCGCCCCCCAAGTCCAGCAGGTCTACCTTCCTGTGGCCGCCCAGCCCGGCTCCCGCCCAGCCAGGGGCATGGAAGCCGCGCGGATGTGCGGAACCCGGCATGCCAGGGCCAGAAAGAAACCTCTTGGTCAGGGTGACAGTTCAGTCTGTGAGCACCAGGTCGCGCCAGGCCGAGGCGCCCGAAGTCTGGCTCCCAGAGGGCCTCCCTGGGCTCCGTCT
>NW_006291504.1:2845344-2846114 GCF_000327345.1 Myotis davidii | reverse complement strand
CCCCATGCCCGGGGCACTCACCCCTGAGCCCTGCCCCAGCCAGTAGCTCAGCCACCAGAAGTAGAAGGCGGAGAGGGCGTTGAACAGCAGCAGGAGCAGGAAAACCCCAACGGCGACCGCGTACCCTGGGGAGGGAGAGGGCGTGCTGGCTCACCGAGGCCACAGCTGGGCCGTCTGGCAACCGCTGGGCTACGGCTCCGTGTGAACCGCATTTCCTGCGTCCTTTGCCCTGATGCTTGGCGTGGGGACCGTGATCCCGTGAGACCCTCTCCCAGGGTCAGCTCATTCCAGGGCCAGCTCATTCCAGGGCTGGCCAGTGACTGCCATGAGCTGACACCCACCGCCGCCCGCCACCCACAGCCTGGCGGCCTCAGCAAACACGCGCCCACACAAGCCCGTACTCCCTGCCCCAGTCACCCCGGGCCAGGTTCCGAGCAACTAGGAACCCCCATAGCCAGGGCCCCCGGAATCACTCCACCCACCCACTCTAAGCTTGCTCAGGGCACCCCTGCTTGCCCACTCTCTCCCAGGAAAACCCAGGAAGGGCACGCTCTCCCCTCACCGCCGTCTGACCCCCCCTGGCGCCTCCCCGTGGCCCTGGGGGCATGGCCTGCCCGCAGCTGGCAGGGTCTCTTTCATGGCTGTAGCGCCCGTCTGCTAGCCTGAGTAACACGCATCTCGGGGGCATGGTACCGCCAGCGCCCCTGGGAACGTGGTCCCAGCACTGGCTGTGGCAGGGGAGCTGCCGTCACCGAGTGGCTGGGACGGTG
>NW_006291504.1:2839580-2844932 GCF_000327345.1 Myotis davidii | reverse complement strand
CCCGGGGACCCGGGCTCGGGGCGGGGCGGGTCCTGGGGGCCCCCGGCAGGCGTGGGGCCCAGCCCGCACCTCCGGTCGCCCGGATGTAGTGGTGGTAGACACGCCACGTCGGGGACCCTTCTTCCATCTTCTCCTTCTGTGTGAGCTGGTTCTGCAGCCCTGGGTGGGGAGGAGGAGGAGGAGAAGGCGTTCCTCCCGGCTCTTCCTGGCGCCCAGCGGCTCCCTGCAAAGCTTCTGCGCCTGCCCCCCTCCCGCTCCCTCACCTCCCGGCAGCAGCGCAGCGCCCGCCCAGCCTGCCCCTAATCCACGGAACACCCTAGACCCCAGAGCCTGGAAAGGGGGTCCACCCCCAACTGTTCAACAAGCCCTAAGGGCCTGACGTCCCACACGCTGGACGGGTCAGAGGGGCAGCTGGAGAGAAGGGGACAGAGGTGACCTAGGGCCAGGATCCTGGATCCTAATTGTCATCACGATACTGTGCAACCTGGGGAAGTCACGCAACCTCTGTGTCCTCGTCGATGGACAGTGAGATGCTCTGCAGCAGCACGCTTCTGCGGCAGCTGCCCCAAAGCCGCTGGGATCCCAGCCGGCCGGGGCCAGACCCAGCGTCCTCACCTTCACTGTCCCCAAGAGGCTCCTCCTGGAGGGGGCGCTGGGCCGGGTCTCCCACCTGAGGCTCTCTGGCCTCCTGGAGTGTGTTCTGGGGGAAGCAGGGCTGTGAGCGAGGGGGTTCCTCCCCGAGGGGGAGGGGCGGGGGCGGGGACGGATCACCTGTGTGGCCTCCCCGTGCATCATCTGGATGAGGTGGGCGTATCGCCCCTTCTTCTGCATCAGCTCACTGTGAACCCCCTGCTCACAGACTTTCCCGTCTTCCAGCAAAACGACCTGGTCGCAAAACTGCAGATACTGAGGAGCCAGAAGAAATAAGATGTCCAGTGAGCACACAGAGAGCTGTTCAGCCTCACTATTCCCCAGGAAACCTGAGTTCAAGTCGGGATACAACGTTATTTTATACTGGAGGCCCAGTCCGTGGGCTGAATGCTCTATCCACTGAGCCGCACCAGCCAGGGCCCTTCCTAAAGCTTCTTGTGCCTCTTCTTATACCAGGAAGCGGGTGAGGCTCAGCTAGAAGAGGAGGGAGGAATAGCGACAGTGTCTGCGGCCAACGCCAAGGATGAGTGTCACCGTGGCCGGAGGGTGAGCACGGCCAGGAGGGCAGGGGGGCCGCCTGGACCCCTCAGGGCACACCCCGAGGCACCTAACAATGGGGCGCCCCTGGCCTCAGCACTCGGTGCTCCCCATGTGCAGGAGAAAGCGCCCCTCGGGGGTGGCGTGGGGTAGAGCAGACGTGGCGCGTGGCACGTGGCACCGCGAAACGCCACTCACTGGGAAGGCCGGCCCCGGGCCACCGCGGCCACAGGACGGGGCTCGAGGTCGTCGGGCTCCCGAAATAAGGGGACGGACAAGCACCGCCTGCTCCCCTCGCGTGGGTGTCAGACAGGAGCCGCAGACGAGCCAATAAAGAAGCCAGTGCGGACGCGGAGGACGGGGCTGCCTCACCTGAAGCGAGGCGCGCGGGGTGCTAGACTGGGCTTTGCCCGTGGAACGTGGCCACAGGCTGCGCTGCGATCACAGTGAAGTGGGGACAGCACTGCCCCTTCTCTCGGGGGCCAACAACGGCGAATTATCAGAAACGCAGCCATCAGGACGACTCCCCGTCCTGGGGCCTTGGCTATGTTCCCCCTGAAGAAGGGGTGCTGGCCAGCGATGGACAGGGTGGGGGGGCACACGGGCACGTGGGAGGTTCCCCCTCTCGACTTCCCTCCCTCGTTGGGGGGCTCGGAGGCAGCGCGGTGGGGGCCCCTCTGTGTGCCAGGAGGCAGCGTGGGGCCCGGGGCCCACAGGGCGAGCTGCCCGCCGCCCCCTCACCTCCGTCATGTCTCCGAAGGGCAGGATCTCCAGGTCGCGGTTCAGGGAGCAGCAGTGGAGCACCTGGCGGTACCTGCAAGGTCGGGGGGCTGAGGGACGCGCGGGCAGACCTGCATCCCCCAGGTGTGGAGGGGGCGCGCTCGCACTGCCGGCTAAGGAGCCTGTCCGCGTCCTCCTGCCTCTCCCTTCCGATCTCGCGCGCGCACGGGGCGAACATCGGAGCAGAAATGAAAGGAGACACGGCGCAGCGAGCAGCGTCTCTGGCGTCTGTGGCCCTGGGGCTTTTTGTTGTCCTTGTTCATCCTCCCCCGAAGATATTTTTTCAATTGATTATTAGAGCGAGTGGGAAGGAGAGAGAGAGAGGAGCATCAATGTGAGAGAGACGCATCGATGGGTTGCCTCTTGCATGTGCCTGGATGGGCCCAGGGTCAAACCTGCAGCCCAGGTACGTGCCCTCGACCGGAAGCAAACCCTGGACCCTTCAGTCCTTGGGCCGGCGCTCTAACCACTGAGCAACGCCGGCCAGGGCCCCTCAGTGGCTTTTCTTAGGAGCAACTGCCATTACAGTTTCTTATGTATTTATTCAGGAACAGCCCATTCCTGTGGGCCCGTGGGCAGCTTATATGGTTTAAGGGTCCTGAGTACCCCATCACGCTGCACAGGCGGCGGCGTATGTCACGTGCCCCTGGGATGGACATGGGGAGTCTCTCCAGTCCTTTGCTGCTGTGACCATGTGCCGTGTGGACACTCCTGCGCACGGGTCTCCGTGTTCGGTGAGATTCTCTGTGTTGCGTGCCTAGCAGCGCCCAGCCTGTGTTTGTTTTGGACAGATATTTCGAAAGGGCCCCGAGTCCCATCGGTGTGCGGGCAGACGGTGATCAGATTAGGGCTGTGTTAGGACGACGCCCCGGGGGGTGGACACAGGGAGAAGCGGGAGCCAGGGCACCGGGCCAGGGCCAGGGAGCAGTCCCGGCCAGAGCACAGCGCAGAGCTGGCCGCCAGCGGAGAAGAGAGGAACGCAGAGACGGAAGGAGACAGCGCCGTCCAATGAGAAGGGGGCTGCGGGAGGAGGCGGCTGGCCCTGGAGAGCCATCGCACCGATTGGGCAACGCGGGGACCGGCCAGCAGCTCACCAGTTGGCACTGGGCCTGGCCGGCTGGAGCTGGTCAGTGTGAACCCGTCCAGGCCTGTGCCCTCGGGGCTGTGACTCGGGGGGAGGGGCCGGTTGCAAAATCCAACAAAGCCAACAGAGGCCGAGTCCCGGAGCCGAGCCCGGCTGTGGCCTGCGGGCACGGTTCCCCGCCCTCCCCCATCCTCTGCCCCACAGCCACTCGTGGTCGCCAGGGGAATGTGTGAGCAGGTCACCCCCCCGCCCAGGAACCCAGCTGATTCCTCCACGTTGACAACCTCGTCACCCCTTGACCTCCCTCTGACTTTGAGTCAGGAAGGGATTCACACAGACACCCGTGGAGCTAACCTTTCGGAGGGGGAGGGCCCATAGACCAAAGTAGTGAAACCTGGAATTGCTGACAGCCACGGGGTTCAGGCCCAGCGGCATCAATCCCCCAACTCTGGGCACGTGACTGACCCTTTTGGGGCCTCAGCCGCCTGGCCTAGAACGTGGAGAGGACAGTGGCCTTCCTCTCGCAGCCAGGAGGGCGGTGCTGGTGCCTGAAGGGAGCCCATGCGGGTGCCAGCCACTCTCAGGCGGCCACTCGCAGCGGGGGGTGGGAGGATGGGGGAACCTTCCCCAGACAGCCCCCTCCCCCACGTCCTCCCTGCCCCTCCCAGAGGCTTACCGGGCCTGGTCACACTGGCTTCCCATGAGGATGTTGTCCCTGACGCTGCCCGTGAGGAGCCAGGCCTGCTGGGGCACGTAGGCCAGGCTCCCGTGCACGCCCACCGAGCCCTCCAGCAGGTGCATCTGTGGATGTGAGTCAGCCTCAGGGCAGTGCCCAGGGGACAGCCAGGGCCCCGCTGGCCTCTGGACCCCAGGGCTCGCCTATGAAATGGGACTTAGGATGACATGCTCCTGCCCGGCCGGCGTGGCTCAGTGGTTGAGCGTCAACCTAGGAACCAGGGGGTCACGGTTCGATTCCAGGTCAGGGCACAGGCCTGGGTTGCAGCTCAGTCCCCAGTGGGGGGCGTGCAGGAGGCAGCCGGTCCATGATTCTCTCTCATCATTGATGTTTCTCTCTCTCTCCTTCTCCCTTCCTCTTTCTGAAATAAAAACATGTTTTTTAAAAAAATGGAACCTCAGTTGTACAAACACAAGGACCTTAATTTAAAAAACAAAAGTGAGTCAGGGTGTGACCCCGAGAACGCGGAGCTAAACCAGGACGTTCCCCACGGGGACGAGCAGGGCTTGCGTGGAAGACACCCCATGCTTTTCCCGCTTGGTTTCCAGCCCCTTTCCATGGGTGGAATGCCCAGGCCCGCCCTGACCTGCCCTGGGTGTCCCAGAGCTGCTCCTAACGTGAGGACGTCGCCATGGCTGGGTGGGGCGTGGGCCTCGTGTTTTGGGCGTCACCGTGGGGAGCCACTACAGTGTTTGGACAGGTTCAAGCCTTGGACTGAGGAGAGGGCACAGTCCTCTCGTGGCCACGTGCAAGTCCCAGCTTGGAGGGCAGAGCCCTCCCAGCACAATTACAGCCAACAGCTGTAGTTGTGAGCTGGAACCTGTGGTCCGAACACGTGGCCCCACGTGCCTGTGTGATAGAGTTCAGGTGCATGTAATTGAGTGGGACTGAAATCCACGAGAATGTTGTAAACATCTTGATCACGCCCTTACTTTGCCTCATGGCATCTGCTATAAAATAAAGACACGGCTGTAGGCGCTGGTGCTGTCTCTCAGAGAAGCAGCGTCCCACCCAGACCCGGCTTTCGTTCTCTTGTCTGTCTTTTCTAAGCCTTCCAGCCGCCCCCGCTCAGGGTCACCCTTGGCCGTGCGGGCGCGGCACACGTCACTGCCAAAGAGTTAGTGGGAAAGGGTCACCATCGCTGTCGTTTAAAGCGGCGCCACAGGAGATGGTTCTACGCAGATGCGGCCAACGGCAGCCCCTGCCGCGTCTGGTCATCGGGCCTACGGGTCGGACCACCGTGTTCTTCCTGCTTCTCAGTGAGAGAAACTTCAAACTCACCTCCCCCAGGACGGCTGACAGCAGGCTGCTCTTGCCGCTCCCGGTGCTGCCGCAGACCCCCAGCAGGGTCCCCTGGAAAGCCCACACAGACAGGCGTCGGCACGGACGGCCCTCCCTCTCCCCCAGCTGCGCCCGGGGTTTGAACCCAAAATGGCCAACAGAAAACAAAACAACCACGCACACCCCACAGCCACACGGGCAAGCGCATCTCCAGAGGAGATCTGAGGTCGGTCTATAGGGGGCGGCCTCCGGGGAAGGCGGGTGAGTGGCAACGGCGGAGGGG
>NW_006291504.1:2832710-2839549 GCF_000327345.1 Myotis davidii | reverse complement strand
GGGGGTGGTGGGTGGGTGGTCCTGTTAGGAGAGAAGCCCATTCCAGACCTGCCTGTATTCCCTGCACCTGTTTCTCCATCTGTGAAATGGGGACCACAGAGCAGCTTCCCAGTGCTCACGCATTCATTCATTCGTTCGTTCGTTCATTTGTTCATTCATTCGTTCGCCCATCAGAGAGTCCTCTGAGTTTCTCCTGTGCCCAGGAATGAAGGCAAGGCCTCTTGGGGAGCTCACATGCTGGTGGGGAGAGACCTTGCCATAAAGAAGCCCACACATACTCTCAGGGTGAGGAGTCGCAGGAAACCAGCTCCTGTATCAGAGCTGGGGGTGGGCGCCATTTGAGATGGGTTGCGTCTTAAAGGGAGGTTTGGGGAGGACAGATTCTAGCCGAGGAAACGGTGGGACGCCAGGCCAGGCTCCCACCCTCAGGCCACACCCCCGGCCGCTGGCCCGCCCGCCTGGCAGGAAGCCGCTACCTTAGACACCGCCAGGCTGATCCTGTGCAACGCCGGGGCCAGGCCGTCCCCCGTGTCCTCGGGCCCGAGGGCGCCTGGTGGGGGCTGAGCCCCGGGCGTCCCCTCGTGAGCGTATCCGTTCCTCTCCGGCTCCAGGGCCCCGGTGGCCACCCCGGGGCAGGGCCTGCGCCAGGACAACGTGGCCTTCTCCAACACCAGCGTTCTGCTGGGGTCCTTGGCCGGCTGGACGTACAACACGGGGCTCTCCTGCAGGAAGAACCTCTGCCCGGGCGAGAGGTGGGGGAGAGGCGTTCAGGCCGCCGGCCCAGGAGGAGCGTAGCGTGTCCCCCTGCGGCCGGCCGGCCCCGGGGGCTGGTCTGTGAACGAATGAACAGCGAGCGTGGGAAGAGCCGCTGTCCAGCGAGGGGAGGCTAGTTCTGTTGGTGGATTTCCCGAGTTCACACCACTGGGCCCCTTTCATATTGGACACTCCCCGCCCTATTCCTCACTTTCCAGCCTATTGTACAGTGACGACAGCCTGACCTACGCCAGCCTCATCCTCGGTGACAGCAGCTGTTGAGTCCTAGTACCAACGTGTGGTGTTTCTGTTTCATTTATAACCCGTAAAGGTCAAAGGTCTGCCCGGCCGGCAGGGCTCAGTGGTTGAACGCCGACCCATGAACCAGGGGGTCACGGTTCTGTTCACGGTCGGGGCACCTGCCTGGGTTGCGGGCTCGATCCCCAGTGTGGGGCGTGCAGGAGGCAGCCGGTCCATGATTCTCTCTCATCATTGGTATTGTTTATCTCTCTCTCTTTCTGAAATTAAGAAGAGAAAGAAATGCCTCTGACATCTATATGACGAGGCATTAAAAGAACAGAAAAAGGGACAAGGTCTGCCCGGGTACACCCTGTGGGAGGTGCCGTGCGGCGCCATCTACTCAGTCCCTTGGCTCTGCGTCCGCAGCGCCCTGTGTGTAAAATTCAGGCGTTAAACGCCGTGACCTTCAGCATGAAAAGGGGGCGGGGGGGAGTCCATCCCTCCGCAGCGTCCCCCGGAGACCCGCTCAGGGCGAGGGCTGGGTGGGAACTGGTCTGGACGTGGTTTCTGTCCAGGCCGCGGATGCCGAGTCATTGTTATTCCTGCGCCTGTCGGTGGCACCTCAACTTTTTACAATGAGCACCTAGCATTTTACGAAAATAAAATAAAATAAAAAAGCTATTTTTCAAAAGAAATGAGGGGAAGTCTGTTTCTTCATTATTTAAAAACATGGGCCGCAGGTCTGTTTCGCCGGATGAATGACAACGTCCGGGCCAAGGGACACCGTCGTCATCATCAGGAACTGCACGGCCCTTCAGTTTGTGAGCTGAGTTATTTTTAGTAACATGATGAGCATCCATGAGCCCCAGAGCCACCCCCAGAGCCATACCCTGTCTGTACCTGCCCATGGGTCCTTCCCCATCTCATGCTCCACGCCTTCCGGGCTCCCCCCACCCACATCCCCGAACCACTATCCGCGCCCTGGAGCCACTATCCCGCACTCAGGAGGAACGCCCCGGGGCTGGAGGCAGGTGAACGCCCACTGCCAAGGGCCGGGCAGCCCGCCCTGACCGCTGACCTTGAACCTCTCTGCCGCAGACTTGGACTCCGTGAGGCCTTTGACCGAGAAGGGAATGAAGAACACCGACAGCCGCATGGTGTTCCAGATGGCCAAGACCGTGAAGGCCTGGTGGGGACAAGAAGAGGTGGTGAGGGTGGCAGCCCGACCCCCGACTCCCATCCCGGGAGCCCCCATCCCTGAGCCTCCAGCCACAGCAATCTCTCTTTAAAAAATCAATGGGGAAAAATATCCTCACGTAAGGATTAAAGTGTATATATGATGTGACATAGACATAGACACAGACACAGACACAGACACAGAATATGATAAACTCCAACCGCCGGCATGCGTTGGTCTGACTCCGCCTGCTGTGAGCACTGTGCGACCCCAAGGCCTGGGCCAGGCAGAGGAAACTGCTGCGCGGAGCCCGGGTGAGCCCTTGGCTACGAACCCCCATGATGCCCTCCTGCTTTGGCTACAGCCTCGGCCTCCCCAGCTGTGAGCCCACGTCTCCAAGATCAGCCCCTGCCCTCCTCTCCTCAAAGACGGATCCCTGCTCCGTCCCAGGGCCAGGGTCAGGCCCCAAAGGGAAAGACAGAAGGAGCCACGCCTTCTCTTTAAAAGCGTATTGGGGGGCTCTATTTTGGTCACAGAGAAATGCATCCATTTAGGGTTCCCAATCCCTGGGGTGTGAACTACGCATTCCAGCTCCCCAAGCCCCCAAACGACGGTCACCCCGCCCTCCCACAGCTGTGGCCACAGGGATGTCTGTTCCTCACAGGGGTCGACATGGAAGGAAAACCAAAATCCATTCCTAGTACCTGTTTGCAAACCACTGAAGTCTTTGAGGGGCACACGCTGGAAAAGGACAAATGAGAAAACTCCCTGTCCATTCAGAGGGAAAAACAAAACACGCAGACACGTACCAGGGAAGCTGTGAGCTCCAGCTGGAGGCCAACGTGCGTGAGGAACATCACCAGGGTGGCCACGGTGGGGGCCACGAACAACAGCACCGTGCCCAGGCTCTGGACAAACCCACTCTTCTCCATCAGCTTCCTTTCCTTCCTTCTCAGGTCTGGGGAATAAATGAGAAACCCACAGAAGTCAGTCACGGGAACATCCTCCACAGACAGGCCGTGGTCAGCCACGGGAACATCCTCCACGGAACACAGAACAATCTGTGGTTGGCCACAGGAACAATCTCCCCAGACAATCCATGGCCAGCCACGGGAACATCCTGCTCGATCCCCAGTGTGGGGCGTGCAGGAGGCAAGGAACAATCTCCCCAGACAATCCATGGCCACCCACGGGAACATCCTCCATAGACAGGCCGTGGTCAGCCACGGGAACATCCTCCACAGAACAGTCCGTGGTTGGCCACGGGAACATCCTCCACAGAACACAGAACAATCCGTGGTTGGCCACGGGAACATCCTCCACAGAACACAGAACAATCCGTGGTTGGCCACGGGAACATTCTCCACAAACAATCCATGGTCAGCCACAGGAACATCCTCCATGGAACACAGAACAATCCATGGTTGGCCACGGGAACATCCGCCACGGAACACAGAACAACCCACAGAGCACGGAGGAAATGCCCAGAAGGTGGGTGGCGTGGCCCACCAGGACAGCCATAGGCTCCGAGCAGGAAGCAGTTGCTCTGTACCTTTAATTATGTGTGCGAATGGCTTCTCCCATGTGTACATTTTAATCAGCTTAATGCAGGTGAGGACTTCACTGGTCACCCGGATGCGCTGGTCGCTGACCTCAGAGGTTTGCTTCTGCCTCTTCACAAGCATAAGGGTCAGGAGCGCCTGCAGCCGGAGGAGGGTGTGAGGGGCTGCGTGGGGAGAGCCGGTCGGAGGCGGCAGGCGAGAGTTCCCAAAGGGAAACACCAAATGCGGACGAATCGCTGGTTAACTGCCCCGGGCGGCCCATGAGACCAAGCGCTAGGTCCCTGCTGAAGGCTTTCAGAGGTACCCCCTCTAGGGTGCGACCTCTGGGTCCCTGCTGTCCTTCCTGGGGGTCCTTCTCTCCTGGGGCCAAGCCAGGCTGGGCTGACGCAGCAGAGTCCAAGTGCTCTGCCTTTGGGAACCCAACCCCCTAACAGTCGCAGGCCCCTTTCCGGGGACCGAGGGAGGAGGCCCCTCCGTCTGGATGACTCAGAGCACGTGTCATCCAAGAACCGCTTCCTGTTTTGCTCAATCTGTTTTCACCTGCAATTTAAGCAGCCAGTGTGCCCCCTCCCCCCACAACCCCGAGAGGCAACGTGTCCAGTCGGAGGCACCCCCATGACAGAGCCCGGGCGCTCTGGGGAGCGGCCAGCCTCACCATCAGCAGTAAGATCAGGAGGTAGGAGAACGTGCCGATCAGCGCGGTGGGTCCCAGTGTGAGGTAGGAGGTGATGCTGCAGGTGAGCAGCGACAAGCAGCTCAGGAAGATGAGGGGGCCGTAGTACACGCCTTCGAACAGGTAGTTGGTGTCGCTGGTGAAGAAACTGATGGCCTGGAAGACAGCAGCCCGAGGCTCGGGGTCACCTCTCCAGTCGCCCCGAGTCCGTGTCTTTTTTCTTAACATTGTTATTGATTTCAGGGGGGAAGGGAGAGGGAGAGAGAGAGAGATAGAAACAACAAAGATGAGAGGGAATCCTGGATCGGCTGCCTCCTGCACGCCCCCCACTGGGGATCCAGCCAGTAATGCGGGCCTGTGCCCTCGCTGGGCATTGAACCGTGCCCTCCTGGTTCATAGGCCGACGCTCAACCATGGAGCCACGCCGGTCGGGAGAAGGTCCGTGTCTTTGAAGGGGGCTCGAAGGAGGGGGGCAGCCAGAAGTGTTCGTGGTGGGGACTGGTGGGGGCCAGTGCATTTGAGGGCTGGAGGAGGCTGGAGAGGGGCGGCTTGGTTGCTGTGCAGCATTCGGTATGAGAGACCATGTTAAATTTTCCCCATAAATCAAAACAAACAAACAAACAAAATGCCCCAAAGATTCATCTTAAAAATACAGCTTTAGCCTGGCTGCCATGGCTCAGTGGTTGATCTTCAACCTATAAACCAGGAAGTCATGGCTCCATTCCCAGTCAGGGCACATGCCAGGGTTACACGTTTGGTCCCCAGTTGTGGGGCTTGCAGGAGGCAGCCAGTTAATGATTATCTTTCATCACTGATGTTTCTCTCCCTCTCTCCCTCTCCCTTTTGCTCTGAAATCAATAAAAATTCATTTTTTTAGAAAAAAAAATTTCCTTCAAAAAAAAAGTCATCCATGTTCCTCAAGCCACAGGAAAGCAGGGAGATTGGAATCCTATAAAATAAAACCTTAATATGCAAATTGACCGAACAGCAAAACGACTGGTCACTATGACACGCACTGACCACCAGGGGGCAGACGTTCAATGTAGGAGCTGCCTCCTGGTGGTCAGTGCGCTCCCCCGTGGGAGCACCACTCAACCAGAAGCTGGTCTCAGGGCTGGCGAGCACCGTGGTGGTGGTGCAAGCCTCTTCCGCCTCCACTGCAGGCAGGTGGTAATGAGTGAGAGGTCCTGGACTGCAAGAGGGATGTCCCACTACCAGGAGGGAGCGGGCCTAAGCTGGCAGGTGGACATCCCCCGAGGGGGCCCGGACTGCGAGAGGGATGTCCCACTGCCAGCAGGGAGCGGGCCTAAGCTGGCAGGTGGACATCCCCCGAGGGGGCCCGGACTGCGAGAGGGATGTCCCACTGCCAGCAGGGAGCGGGCCTAAGCTGGCAGGTGGACATCCCCCAAGGGGGCCCGGACTGTGAGAGGGTGCAGGCCCGGCTGAGGATCCTCCCAGTGAAATTTCATGCACTGGGTCGCTAGTTAAATATATAAAATCCTAGTGTCCCCCACAACTACAGGCCACACATTGTCACAGCCCCTCCCATCCCTGTCAGTGTCTGTGTGGTCCTTATGTTGCCAGGAGAGCAAGACCAGCCCCCGCCCTCACCAGGGGAGTGGGCACCCACGGAGCCCTCGGAATTGCTTTTCCCTGGGGGCGTCCCTGGGCCATAAAGTCCTCCCACGCCCTCCTCCCAGGCAGGTGTCCCCGGGGGCCCAAGCAGGCCGCCCCAGAGCAGGCTCCATAACTGCAGTGGAGCAATGGAGGGACCCTCTCTCCCGGCTCAGACCTGACCTGCCCGGGGACCCCAGCGAGGCTGCGGATGGCCATCACCCCCCTGGGAATCATTCTCTCTCCCTCCCCCGGCCCAGGCAGCGCTGGCTGGCCGCCCCGGCACTGACCTCGCCGGTGGTGATATGCGTCAGCGACTTAAACTGCAACAGCTTCTGGAAGGCCAGGGAGGCAGCGGCTGCGCGGAAGCGGATGCCCGTGCGCTGGCTGACGACCCAGCAGGCGCACATGCTCAGGGACTTGAGGCACTCGATGGCAAACAGGGCGAGGCACAGCCCCACGGCGTACCCGACGCCCCCGGCCTGCTCCTGGGAGTATTCCAGGATCCTGGGGATAATCAGCCCCTGCAACGAGCGTGGAGCCGGCTCGCTCAGGCCTGCAGATCCCACTGAGGCTCGGGGTCCACCGCGAACCGGCACAGCGAAGGTAGACACATTGCCCAGGGGCGCCGGCCGTGACGCGGACCGGCCGAGATTGGACCCAAGCCGTGGCTGCGCAACTCACACTTATTATTAGCTCTCCTGCCCCACAAGAGCGCCGTGTTCAGAGCAGCAGTGGGGAGACAATACATCCTGTGAGGACTGGTACCCATTCCCCCACAGCTCCCACGCCCCCCTCCTGCCACGCCCCCCCCTGCCAC
>NW_006291504.1:2831393-2832422 GCF_000327345.1 Myotis davidii | reverse complement strand
TCCTGCCACGCCCCGCCTCCTGTCACGCCCAACTCCCACCATGCCCCGCCTCCTGTCACACCCAACTCCCACCATGCCCCACCTCCTGCCACACCCACCTCCTGCCATGCCCAACTCCCACCATGCCCCACCTCCTGACACACCCACCTCCCGCCATGCCCCACCTCCTGTCACGCTCAATTCCCACCATGCCCCACCTCCTGTCACGCCTACCTCCCACCACGCTCCACCTCCTGCCACACCTACCTCCCACCATGCTCCACCTCCTGCCACACCTACCTCCCACCAGCCCTGGGCACAGCACTCATCCGTCCCGGGAGCCGCAGCCCTGATGGGAGACCGTGCCTCTCCTCTGTGCACTGTTTCCATCCACATATACTAATAGATATATGTCATTTTTTAATTGCTTTCAGAGGTAGAAAAAGGGAGAGATAGAAACATCAGTGATGAGAGGGAATCCTGGATCGGCTGCCTCCTGCACGCCCCCCACTGGGGATCCAGCCAGTAATGCGGGCCTGTGCCCTCGCTGGGCATTGAACCGTGCCCTCCTGGTTCATAGGCCGACGCTCAACCACGGAGCCACGCCGGTCGGGAGAAGGTCCGTGTCTTTGAAGGGGGCTCGAAGGAGGGGGGCAGCCAGAAGTGTTCGTGGTGGGGACTGGTGGGGGCCAGTGCATTTGAGGGCTGGAGGAGGCTGGAGAGGGGCTGAGGCCATGTCCTGAGCGGGTGACTTGATAAGGAGCCAAAGCAGAGCCGCCCTCCCATCACTCTCAATGGCCCTCAACATGAAAGTCCCCGTGAGCCCGGCTGGTGTGGCACAGGAGGTGGTGTCCACCCAGGACCCAGGAGGTCACGGTCCGATTCCCGGTCAGGACACAAGCCTGGGCTGTGGGCTCCATCCCCAGTGGGGGGCATGCAGGAGGCAGCCGGTCCATGATTCTCTCTCATCATGGATGTTTCTCCCCCCTCTTAAAAAGAAAATCAGTAAAAAAATATTTAAAAACAAAGAAATTGCCTGTGTTATCTAGA
>NW_006291504.1:2827815-2830035 GCF_000327345.1 Myotis davidii | reverse complement strand
GCCTCCTGTCACACCCAACTCCCACCATGCCCCACCTCCTGCCACACCCACCTCCTGCCATGCCCAACTCCCACCATGCCCCACCTCCTGACACACCCACCTCCCGCCATGCCCCACCTCCTGTCACGCTCAATTCCCACCATGCCCCACCTCCTGTCACGCCTACCTCCCACCACGCTCCACCTCCTGCCACACCTACCTCCCACCATGCTCCACCTCCTGCCACACCTACCTCCCACCATGCCCCACCTCCTGCGACACCCACCTCCCACCATGCCCCACTCACCGGCCCCAGCACACTCAGGATGGCGAAGCAGGCGCCCAGGATCACGTCTATAATGGCCCTCGTTCTCTGGAACCTCAGCATCACACGGAAGAGGGAGGCCTTTTCCAACCCATGCCTCGAGACTTCTTCTTCCCAAAGCAGGTGGAGCCTGGGAAAGAGGAAAATGGCCACGTGAAATCTCTGCGCACGTGTCACCCCGACGTCCCAGGTCCTGTAGCAGCTTCATTAGAAATTTTCAAACATAACAAAGTGAGCAGTGTAGGCATCACCCCCAAACACACGTTCCCCAGGTTCAAGGACCACCCCCATCTGTTTCACCTCTCCTCCCTTCACTTTTTCTCTTTTTTTCTCTATTTAAAGCAAATCCCAGACATATCTCATCTCTCAATGCTTTAGGGTGTATCTCTCCTAGATAAGCCTTTAGAAAAACACCACAGTAACCACAAAAACAATAGTTAATAATAGTTATAGTTATAAACAACAGTTATTAACATAGTAACAAAAATTTCTTAATGATATGGCATATCCAGTTTGTATTCAAATCTCTCTAATTATTTCAAAAATACGTCTTTATAGTTCGCTTGCCAAATCAAGGTACAAATAAGTCCATCCTATATAATAAAAAGGTAATGTGCAAATTGACCGTCACCCCCTCGCACAAGATGGCCACCCCCATGTGGTCACAAGATGACCACCACAAGATTGTTGGCAGAGGAGGGCAGTTGGGGGGACCAGGCCTGCAGGGGAGGGCAGTTGGGGGCAACTGGGCCAGCAGGGGAGCAGTTAGGCATCGATCAAGCTGGCAGGGGAGCGGTTAGGGGGTGATCAGGCTGGCAGGCAGAAGTGGTTAGGGACAATCAGGCAGGCAGGCAGGCAAGCAGTTGGGAGCCAGCAGTCCCGGATTGTGAGAGGGATGTCTGACAGGGATCGGGCCTAAACCGGCAGTCAGACATCCCCTGAGGGGTCCCAGATTGGGGAGGGTACAGGCTGGGCTGAGGGGCACCTCCCCCCCCCAGTGCACGAATTTCATGCACTGGGCCTCTAGTATGTTATATATATTTATTTATTCTATTTTTATGTTTAGTTTTAGAAAGAGGAAGGAAGGGGGAGAGAGAGAAACATCGATGTGTTGTTTCACTTATTTATGCATTCATTGGTTGATTCTTATATGTGCTCTGACAGGGATGGAACCCACAACCTGGTATATAGTGTGGCTCGGTGGTTGAGTGTCAGTTTATGAAGTAGGAGGTCATGGTTCGATTCCCCAGTCAGGGAACATGCCCAGATTTCAGGCTGGATCCACAGTAGGTAACATGCAGGAGGCAGCCGATCCATGATTCTTTCCCATCACTGATGCTTCTCTCTCCCTCTCCCTCCCTCTCTCTCTCTGAAATCAATAAGACGATATTTAAAAAATAAAATAAAAAAGCGCATTCAGACTAGAGGTCAGCCTCTTGCTACAGAGGAAGAGCCCGCAGTCCTTGGTTGTCTGAGGAGGGACCAACCTTACCTTCTCTGAGCATCTCTGGTCACCATCCCCCCCACCAAGACCTGGTCTTAACCGACCCCGTGGCTTGCCCAGCGTGACGTACCTGTGGGCGCTGCGGGTGGAGGCGTCCTGCGCTGACAGCGGGGGGATGGCGTTCTCATCCAAGCGCTTCCGGAGCCCTTGCATCATCAGGGGGCTGAGCCACGACACCGTCAAGTAGGAGAACAGGCCGGCGTCATCCAGGGGCTGAGGGGACGGGAACCTGGAAGTCACGGGCAAGGTGGGCATGCGGGCGCGGGAGGGGAGACGCAGGGCAGGGCAGGATTTTGAGATGATGAATCACGGCTATGCCAAACCACAGGCCGTCAGCCAGAGGCACCGCTACGTGTGTGCGTTCGCGACTGTTACCTGTGTGATAGTCAAACGTCAGAAACAACAACAGCGC
>NW_006291504.1:2823905-2827589 GCF_000327345.1 Myotis davidii | reverse complement strand
CTCTCTGAAATCAATAACAACATATTTAGAAGAAAGAAAAGCAATGCGGTGTGTCCATTCTGTGGGAAACTGCAGAAGTGTCCACGGTGAAGCTGCCCTTCGTTGCCCTTCGTGCCGGGTGGGTTCCGCCCCTCTGCCCCTGCAGGACTCACTTGGGCTTGGGGCGGAAGGGCAGCAACATCTTCCAGGTGTCATGCTTCCCCCGAGGCGGGGCAGCTGCGCTCCCAGGCGGCTCAGGCTCCTGGATTTGTGGGTAACCGTCTTCAGGGGTGTATGTTCTCTTGGGAAAGAAAAAACAAAAGAGCGTCCGTTTCAGACCCATAAATTCCACCAGAGCGGGCATTAGGTCCAAGGAGGACGGATCCTTCCACATCAGCTTCCTCGCAGCTCTGGAGTCAGACAGAGAAAGACAAGTACCCCGTCCTCACTGGCATGTGGAACCTTTCCCATCCTCACCCCAGAATATTTCCCATTGACCTTTAGAGAGCAGCAGGGAGGGAGGAGAGAAGGAGAGAGAGAGAAACATCGATGTGAGAGAGACACATCAATGGGTTGCCTCTCACTGGGGCCCGGATAGGGGTGGGGATGAACTTGGAACCTGGGTACATGCCCTTGACTGGGATTTGAACTCATGATCCTTTGGTCTAAGGGCTGATGCTCTAGCCACTGAGCAAACCAGCCAGGGCAACATGTGGAATCTTTTAAAAAAGAAAAGGGAGCTCATAGACACAGAAAAGAGATGGGTGGTTGCCGGAGGCAAGGTGGGTGGGTGGGTGGGCAAATGGGTGAAGGTCAAAAGGTACAACCTTCCAGTTACAAAGTAAAAGAGTGCTGGGACAGCAGCCACAGCTCAGTCACGCCGGGTTATATGTTTGATCGTTACTGCAAGAGGAGATCTTAAAACGTCTCATCATACGGAAAAGAAAGGTGTTGCTCTGTGTGGTGACGAATGTTCCCCAGACCTATTGTGGTGATCATTTCACAACATATACAAATACCGAGTGGTATGCTGTGCACCTGAGACTAACATATGGTCCATTACATCTCAGTGTAAATAAATCAACAAACAAACAAATGAAAGGATCGATGGGGAAAAGGTTCCAGACTGTGGTGCCTTCAGGGCGAGGGACTTGGGGCGAGGAGACCAACAGCTGAATGTGATTGTCAAGGTCCAAGCTGGTGTGTTAGCAATGGGTCCAGAGGCACCCAGTCTCTATATATAAAAGCCTAAGCGACCGTTCGACCAGCAGCTATGATGCGCACTGACCACCAGGGGGCAGATGCTCAATGCAGGAGCGGAAACCACAGGCATGGAAACATGGAACAGACTGATGAGTCTCAGAGGGAAGGGGGGAAGGGGAGAGCAGGAAGAGATTAACCAAAGATCTTATATACCAACTAGAGGCCCCGTGCACAGATTCATGCACGGATTCATTCATTCATTCATTCAACCCGGTGCACGGTAGGGTCCCTCGGCCTGGCATGTGGGGATTGGACTGAAGCCGACTCTCTGACATCCCCCAGGGGGTCCAGGATAGTGAGAGGGCATAGGCCAGGCCAAGGGACCCCACGCACCAGGCCTCTAGTGTTATTGTAAGTGCGCACATAGATGAATAGGTAATAGAGAATACATACACATGCATGAGCCATGAAGGCGTGCCATGACCAAGGGTTATGATTCATCTAATTACAGAAGCATGAGGTGCATTTGCAAAAGTCAAGGTTGAATAAATATGGGACAGCATTCCTTGAGCTAATAATTGGTGACCATGGGGAAGACCCTCCCCCGCAGCTCCCTGGGGCCTTGATGCGAAGGAGATGGACTCACGTAGCTAAGTCCCGAGACCATGCCGTCGCCCACATCGAAGCCGAGATTCACGACCCCGCCGCCGGAAGAGCTGGGGACCCAGCATATCTTCCTCCTGGGCATTTTCAGTTGTCCTGCCGATTCTTCGTTTTCCAAAACCAGAGACTCTGAAAAAGCAACAGGTAGGAGCGGCTTAGACCCAGCCCCACGCGGGCAGGAGAGGAGGCCGGCCCCCTGCAGGGAGCATGCGGGGCGGGCACGGGGTTGGGCCCTGCTCTTCCCTCTGCCTGGGATGGACTTGGCTCCCTATCTTTATTTTTTAAAATATGTTTTTATTGATTTCAGAGAGGAAGGGAGAGGGATAGGGAGATAGAAACATCATTGATGAGAGAGAATCATGGCTCAGCTGCCTCCTGCATGCCCCCTACTGGGGATCGACCTATGAAACAGTTCAATTCCTCGTCAGGGCACATGCCGGGGGTTGAACTGTGACCTCCTGGCTCATAGGTCGATGCTCACCCACTGAGTCATGCCAATCGGGCTCGGCTCCCTACTTTTTAACATCCTTCACTGCCCCAGCCCGACTTCACTTGGGGAACCCCTTCTCCAACTCCCCACTCCCCACCCCACCCCCATGGGCCAGGCCAGTCTCCTTTCATATACCAAGTCTGCCCACAGAACTATGCCGCTTCTGCCCTGGCGGGTGGCTCAGGTGGTTGGGCATCGTCCTGTGCACCGAAAGGTCGCCGGTTCTATTCCTGGTCAGGGCACAGGCCCGGGTCGCAGGCTCGATCCCCCGTGTGGGGCGTGCAGGAGGCAGCCGGTCCATGATTCTCTCTCATCATTGATCTCTCTCTCCCTCTCCCTTCCTCTCTGAAATCAATACAAATGTTTTTTAATAATAATGATAAATAAAATAAATTTTAAAAAATCCTCAAAGGAGGATTATAAAAAAACAAACCATGCTTCTTCTCTTATCCCGGTTTGTAATTGTACATTCACTGTTTGTTCACTGTTTGATTGTCAATTGTTCACTGTTTAATTTGATTTACTGTTCAGTTGTCAATCACTGTCTGTTCCGCGTTCAATTCCCAGCACTGAACGGAGGCCAGGGCCCTGCCTGCTTTGCTCACTGTGAGTCCCCGGGCCTGGGGCGTGGGACGGGCTAGGAGGGCAGCCAGGTGCTCGGTGAGTAAGCAAGGAAAGGCACACACGGTGCCATTTTCTGACGCCTGGTTTTCAGACTCCGGCAGTGGGTCTGGGCAGGACTGAGGGCAGTGGTTCTCAACCTCGGCTGCACGTTAGAATCACCTGGGAGTCTTTGTAAAATCCTGATTTTTGGGCCTCCTCCTCCGGAAATTCTGTTTCTTGGTTACTAATGTTGCGGCCCCACCCCATAACAAAGAAACAGAATTCCCACAGGATGAGGCCCAGAAATCAGGATTTTAAAGAGATTCCCAGGTGATTCTCATGTGCAGCCAAGGTTGAGAACCACTGACTTAGGGCCTTGGGTCACCAAGTGTATTTCATCTCCCTTTTGCTTTCGCCTTTCTGAATGTGTGACTCACTCACTCCCAGAGCAGCCGCTGCCTGGGGTAGGAGAGGGATGGTAACAGGGAGTCTTTCTGAAGGAATGGAAAGAGAAAGTGGACGACTCAGTGGTTCTGCATCGACCTATGCCCCAGGAGGTCATGGTTTGATTCCAGGTCAGGGCACAGGCCCAGGTTGTGGGCTCCATCCCCAGTGCGGGCCGTGCAGGAGGCAGCCGGTCCATGATTCTCTCTAATCGTTGATGTTTCTCTCTCTCTCACTCCCCCTTCCTCTCTGAAATCAATAAAAACTTATTGGAAATTGGCGTGATTCCGTAGAGAGAGGCC
>NW_006291504.1:2823547-2823870 GCF_000327345.1 Myotis davidii | reverse complement strand
TTACTCATTACGCAAAGCTCCCCGGTTGGAGGGCGTGGGGGTGGGGAGCGGTGGCGTCAGCAAGTTCCGGATGGCAAGTCATGCTCGCTGGCACCGGGCTGCACCGGGCACTGACCTCTCGTGGCAGCGGAGAGGGAGGAATGTGGCCTGACGACCTGCTCCGTGCTGACGGGGAAGAGGAGACGGAGGGGCAAAGCGGGAGGCTGGTCGGACCTTCACTCATTGCCCACTTCCCGAGTAACTGTGCGGAAGTTTGGAAATATTGAAAGCATGCTTCCTCATTTTTCTGTCTCTTCGCAGCGTCGGGGCTGTGGGCACCACGT
>NW_006291504.1:2823136-2823495 GCF_000327345.1 Myotis davidii | reverse complement strand
CGATTTCTTTTTTTATATATCTGTGCTTTTGTTGACTTCCGAGAGAGGAAGCGAGAGGGAGCGATAGAAACATCAACGATGAGAGAGAACCGGGGGCCGCTGCCCGTTTATCCACTGTGATTGGTGGCGAGGCCATCCCCGCTGCTGGTGGGACCAGGACTTGCCTGGCAATCAGAGAGGCCGCCTGGCTGCTCCACCGTCGCCGGGGGGCCAGCGTCATGGCGGTGAGCTTGGTTCAGCCCTGGGCTATTTGCAGATGGTGAAATGGCCTGGGAACTGGAGGGGGCCCTGGAGCAAGGCGAACGGTGGCCGGTGTCCAAGCCAGAGGCGCACGGAGGGCAGGGATGGTGCCAGGGGCA
>NW_006291504.1:2821238-2822998 GCF_000327345.1 Myotis davidii | reverse complement strand
CCGCCCACGTCTGGCACAGCTGGCCCCTTCTCCTCCCTCGGGTCTCCCTCAGCTCACACCCCACCTCCTCACCGACCTCCTGCTTTCCTCTCCATCCCTTCGACGCCATTCCTCGCACAGCAGCTTTTGAGAACGTAAGCCAGGTGATTTGATGCTGCCGTCGGAAACCAGGGGCTGCGTCCTGGCCCCCTCTCGCCTGACCCCGCTGACCCCCCAGCTCCTCGGGACCGAGAAGCTCGACAAGTTCCAGGAGCTGGTCCTCCGACATCCCACCGGCATCCCAGCCACAGGGTCTTTGCAAGTGTTGCTTCTCCTGCCTGGCGTCCTGCCCTTCCCGCCCCCACCCCCGACCCGGTGCAGCTGCCCCCTCACAGTGCAAAGCTGGGTTCAAGCGCAGGGCCTCCTCTGACCCTCGGAAGGACTTTCCGCTCCCCGTCCACGCCCCTGTTGTGGAGAGCGGCTACAGCCTTGGGACAGGTTCAAGCTCGGCCCGAGGAGCGGGCACAGTCCTCTCATTGCCACGTGCAAGTCCCAGCTTGGAGGGCAGGGCCCTCCCAGCACAATGACAGCCAACAGCTGTGGTTGTGAGCTTGACCCTGTGGTCCAAACGCGTGGCCCCACGTGCCTGAGTGATGTGGGCTTGATAGAGTTCAGGTGCATGTAACTGAGTAGGGTCGGAACCCAGGAGAACGTTGTAAACATCTTGACGACGCCCTGACTTTGCCCCGTGGCATCTGCTTAAAATAAAGACAGGGCCTGTAGCCCGTGGCGCTGTCTCTCCATCGGGAGCAGCGTCCCACCGAGACCCAGCTTTCTTCTCTTGTCTGTCTGTCCTCCGTCCTTCACCTGGGGCTGAGTGTGCCATGGCGGAGCCGGCCCGCCACACCCTGTCCTGCCATGTGGTTCCCGCCCCACTAGACCGTCAGGTCCATGACAGCGGCAGCCTTGTCCACTGATGGGTTGCGGGGCATTCCATAAAACACGGCATCGAAACACTGCAAGCACCAGGCTTTAAAAAAAAAAACCCTATAATAATGGAGGAGTCATCACAACTAACGGGAAAGCCGGATCCGGAGCAGAAAAAAGGGACATGAGGGAGGAAACGGGCAACTTTTAGGTCCGGCCTGTAGGTCAGGCGGCCCCGCTAACTCCTGCGGCTGTCATTGAACTGGTGCTGTGAGCCCCTCGGGGAAGCCGGGCGGAGGGTGGGGACCTCTCTCCTTGCATCGCTTTCGCACACCTGAGCTGGTCCACACTGCAAGTGAAAAGCATGTCCAGTAGCTGCAGTTTTCTCCATCTTCCTTCCCGACACAGCGCGGGGGTGGGGGTCGCTGTGTGAGCGAGTCCCAGGGAAAGTTGAGGTGCTGAGCAGGCCCTGGCGCGGGGGCTTCCCTGCTGGGGACCTCTCAAGTCCTGGGTTTCCCCAGTGACCGCCCCCTCGTTCCATACCTCCTCATCTGTCCTGATGTAGTTAACTCCGTCGGGCCTCCCCGGACTCTTGAAACTGAAACAGAGGAGGGCAGTTGAGCGACTGCTGGGCATCACGGTAATGCCCGCCTGTACCTTATTCCTTCCCCAAGGGCAGGCTCACCTCTCCTCCTCCTGCTTGTGGATGAAGTAGCCGCGTCGGTACGCACAGCAGATGCCCACGGTGATCAGGGCCAGCACAGCCAGGACCACCAGAACGCCTCCGATGATCCCGCCCACATTCAGGTCATCTGGATGGAAGGGAGGTGGAGGGAGGAGAGGATACACACAAA